>NW_021703777.1:87042593-87379323 GCF_005190385.1 Monodon monoceros | reverse complement strand
TTCTTTCTTTCTTTCTTTCTTTCTTTCTTTCTTTCTTTCTTTCTTTCAGAATTACCTCTCCATCTGTGGTTGGTCTTGGAGGAAGGGTAGGTAAAACAATACACCAAAGGTGAGTAAGAGTTCAAGTTTCTCCAAGGACATTAAATCTTGGAAAGAGTAAAGTAATTATCAAAAAATAGAGCTTATTCATCCCATCCATCATGATGAGGTTATTAGTCAATGTTCTCTAAATCCCTGAAGTAGTTTCAGCTCTCATCCTATTCTAAACACACTTTTGTGAACTTTCCTGTAATCCTATACAAATTCCTTTTCTGTAAAAATTATCTGGCATACAATTTATGTACATTCCTAGATAATCCAAGTTGAGTTTTGAGTTTCTATATGCAGATTGGTCAACCCATACAAATAATGACAAAAAAACAATGCTGAATCTCCAGCAGATCAACAGATCTGGTCCAGCAGACCAGAAGATCATTTTGGTTCCTGACACATTTCTTAATTTGATATTCCCTAGCCAAATTGACGTTTAGGGGTTCCTGAAGTCTGAACCTCCTTTTCCTCTATTTTTATTATATCATAGATTTTGTAATATTCTTATGTTTACAAATGAATATATATTCCTCAGAAAACTTAGAAAGTAATGATAAGCCAAATGGAGCAGAAGAGAAAAAGAAGAAATTGAATCTCTCCATATTACCAAGGAACATACAATTGGAAATTAGAAGATGCTCAATTTGAACTAAGAAAGAAGAATTTAGCTAAGAATTTAGCTAAGAAAGAAATGTATTGGCTCATATAAACAAATTGCAACAGGGCAAGGATGGTGATGTTCTCAGAGATGACTGGGTCCAGGGATTGAAAATGTCAAGACTTTCTCCCTATTTTCATCTGTACTTATCTAAGTGGAGTTGTTGTACTACCTCATACAACACAGATTGGGAGTAGAAGGATTTAACTACAGGCAATTCCAAGCTGAGTCTAGCACCAATGCATATAGAAGACCTCCAGGAAAGAAATATGTTATCCAGCTGACTCTTTGTCTTTATTTGGAAGCTGTAATTTTCAAAGGTTCTACAAATTTCTTTCTGAGTATGAGACAACCTGACCAACCCATATAAACTAGTTAGCATGAGACAATCAGTTCTGTCCCCCTCAGTCACTTCCTGTTGTGCAGTTAGTTAAATATTTGACTCTTAGATATCGACACAGACTCCAGCCCCATTTCTACTGCCATGAAAAAGTGATTCCCTGGTAATCCTCATTATGTCACTAGAAGTAAAAATTCTACCCAGCTTTGGCTGCCAAATTCATATGATGATTCAGAAGTCTCTGGCATTCATAATACCCAGGATCCCAGGCTACAGAAAAGTTTCCATTTACAATCAATCCAAAGGCTTCTTATTTCATAAGGAGGGAGAAAAAAACATATATATATATATATATATATATATATATATATATATATATGTATATATATATTAAATACCTACTGTTTGTCAAGTACATGCTTATTTCTCTGAATATGTTTCTCAGTCCTTTCCCTCAACAGTGTGAAATTTCCTGGTCAGATTCAGAGGCTGCCCTAAGGTATATATTTTAAGAGATCACAGCACCTCCATTCTTGGGCAAGGGTCCAAGTCTTCTATCATAGCTCTTAGGGTTTTAGAGGATCAAAACATAGCAAGTCTATTTCTCACCAAGATTTGAGGCCAATTAATAGATAGACACAAGAATATGGGAACAACATTGTTACCTTCATTACTGATTTTTTAAAAAAACTAGATTGGAGGACTTGGGTGAGATTTGCAAACAAATAGGATTCTGTGGCTCTCTGTCCCATACTCATCCTTTCATATACTTTGCTTGGTTTAAATGTTGGGTCAGCCTAGCTAAGGGATAGTGCCTACAAAGGACATATGCATGCCTAAGGCAGGTGCTTCTCAATGTCTTGAGGCAACAGGAAAGAAAGGAGAACAACTCTCCAGTATTTCAGTCATTGACAGGAATATCTTACTTGATAAGGAATTGTGGACTGATGACTATTGCTATTTCATGGGAAAATGTTGAAAATATAGAGAAGGAATAAAAGTCGGGGTATCATTCTTATGGTGGTAAGTCCACGTAAAAACATGAAGAGAGTGAGACAAGTGGTTCCTCCAGCCCTGCATGTTCCTGGCTGCTACAAGTACACTAGCTATTAATGAGGACAGTAGTTTAGATTAACCAAGTGGTCTACGCTCAAGCTCAGGGGCTTCAGTTTTCTCTCCAGGTCAAACTTAGCATCCTGAAGTCTTCAAGTGCTGATAATGCAGGCAACCCATCATGCATCACTTTCCATCCTTTCTCAGGTACTCTAACATCCCTCAACCAGAAGCTCATTCACATAATATTCTCTCTGCCCCTAAATCCAAACTTATCTCCATGCCCTCCCAAACCCTGTCATATTGCCCGTGGGTTATGACAATATATCATCAACATAATATCCTACAATTATTCTCAAATTTTTCTCTGAATGGTCCCTTCCCTTTTTTATCAAACTGAAACATGTATAACCCCTGAGAACTCTGCTTCCCTACATCTCCCAATCACATGCTAGTTTTCTCTCAGTTTTACATACCTTTTGACACTTAACTCATATCTATTTCCTCCTTACTTCTCATTGCTTCTTTCAAACAATTTTGTTCTTTCAAAGACCCCAACATCTTTAAAGTGAATATTATCAGGTGTCGTCATCTACTTCTGATTTTTGATGTTGCCATTTACCCTTTCAGTCCTTTCTTCTCATTTATAGATGACCATATATACCCTTCTTCACTACTATTTTGGTCATTTTTGACACTCAACATGAGCAGAACGGATTTAACCAACATGTTGGCCTCTCACATCTTCTAAGTCCTTCACCAAAAATATCTTCTTCCACAACACTTCAGCCCCTCCTGTAATCATACCCTGAGATTTATACCAATAACTGCATCTCTGTGTGTGTCTCTCTTCCTTTGTCACTCTCTCTCTACAACCAATACTTATTTTCCTTTTAATTAATTTTCCCTTGAACTCCCACTCCAACAATTATCCAATATCAGTGAGATTTCTAATCCATTGACTCTGGTATTTATCCTGTCCGTTACCCTCCTCCTATTCTCACATCCTAATTTACCCTCATTTCCATAGGTTGGCATAATAATTATTTTCAAAAAATACTCAATGTCCCTCTTCACATTTATTACTTTCATAGTTCCTGCATTTTTTTCTATCCTGTGTAACAAATTACCACAAACTTAGTGACTTAAAACAACATCCATTTGGCACTATTTATAATAGCCAGGACATGGAAGCAACCTAAATGTCCATTGACAGATGAATGGATAAAGAAGCTGTGGTATGTATGTATGTATATATATATATATATATATATATATATATACAATGGAATATTACTCAGCCATAAAAAGAATGAAATAATGCCATTTGCTACAACATGGATGGACCTAGAAATGATCATACTAAGTGAAGTAAGTCACACAGAGAAAGACAAATATCATATGATATCCCTAATGTGGAATGTAATTCTTTAAAAAATGATATAAATGAACTTATTTACAAAACAGAAACAGACTCACAGATTTCAAAAGCAAACTTACGGTTAACAAAGGAGAAACATGGAGGTGGGAGGGATAATTAAGAGCTTGGGATTAACATACACACACTACTGTATATAAAATAGATAACCAACAAGCACCTACTGTATAGCATAGGGAACTCTACCCTATATTCTGTAATAATCTATATGGGAAAATAATCTGAAAAAGAATGAATATATGTATATGTATAACTGAATTATTATGCTGTACACCTGAAACTAATACAACATTGTAAATTAACTATACTCCAATAAAATTAAAAATAAATACACAACATCCATTTGTTATTTCACAGTTTCTATGTATAATGGAATACTACTCAGCCATAAAAAGGATGAAATTTTTCCATTTGTAATGACATGGATGGACTTGAAGGGAATTATGCTAAGTGAAATAAGTCAGACAGAGAAAGACAAATACTGTATGATATCACTAATATGTGGAATCTAAAAAATAAAATGAACTAGCGGATATAACAAAAATGAAACAGACTCACAGATGAAGAGAACAAACTACTGGTTACCAGTGGTGAGAAGGAAGGGAGGAGGTCAAGATAGGGATAGGGGATTATGAGGTACAAACTACTATGTATAACGTAGATAAGCTACACAGATATATCGTACAGCACAGGGAATATAGACAATATTTTATAATAACTATAAATGGAATATAACCTTTAAAATCATGACACACTATGTTGTACACCTGAAACTTATGTAATGTTGTACATCAACTATACCTCAATAATAAATAAACAAACAAACAAATAAATAAAAAGAAGTCTAGACATTAACTGGGCTCAATGTTCACAGGATCATAAGGCTGAAATCAAGTTGTCAGCTGGACTGTGTTCTTCTCTGGATATTCTACTAAAGAAGGACCCACTTTCAAGCTCCCTCAGGTTGTTGGCAGAATTCTTTTCTCTTCTGGCTGTAGATTTCATGGAACTTCTTTCTTCAAAGTCAACAAAAGAGAGTTTCTGCTGTCTAAAGTCTTTATCTTCAGGGAAGGCTTGCTTACTCTTTTAAAGGACTTACCTGACTAGGTGAGACCCATCTAGGATAATCTCTCCATGATTAACTCAAATTCACATGGTTAGGGATCTTAATTAGACATCTGCAAAATCCCTTCACCATTTCTATATTTTATTGGTTAGAAGTCAAAAGGAAGGTACTATATGTGAGACTTTTGGGGATCAATTTAAGGTGTGTCTATACAGGCCTCTCAAAATCTCAGTTCTGATTTATGTTGGTTCAATTGAACTCTCTGTTAACTCTGCCCCTGCACCCAAACATACAAATATTATCAGTTTAAAAAAAAATCACACACTTGGCAGTTTGGTTACTTTTCAAACACATGGAAATAAACCTCAAATGGCTATTTAACACTGGATGTACTTCACTAGAAAAATCCCTCTCACTTCTAGGAAACGATTTTCACATCTTTCACTCCTCACACTTAGCCAATGACAGTGCCTTATACTCCAAAGACAGCTACCTCATCCTTCTGCTATCAAGTCTACAAACTCCCCATCATCTGTACCCACTCTGCCTTTTATTCTGTCTCTGCTTCTATTTAAGACCAACACCTTTCCCTTGTACCATAGATCTCTTTCTCATGGATCACTATCTCAAGGAATTTGTTCTGTCATGATCTCTTTTTTCTGTTGTATCACTTCATCTGTCTTCCTTAAAAAAAAAAAGGAAAAAAAAAACTTGTCTTAAAACACAATCTCCAAGAATAATCTCTGCAATTATTTAATAAATCTAAAATTATTCCAAAAATAAAAAATTTATAAAAACAAAAGCAAAACAATGTCCTTTGTCTTCAGATCTTCTGGTTGCCTTTCAATTCCATGTTTCCTTTCACACCAAAGCTCCTTAAGAGTTGTTTCTGTCAAATTTCTGAACATCCTCACTTCCCATTCTCTCCTCAGCTCCCCTTAATCTATTGCCTTTTTATCGACATCATTGGTTTTTCTTCCTATTGTAGGCAATGCTCAGGTCCTCATAATTATCTTCAATTAACCACTCCCCTCTTCTTGAATACCCTTTTTTTCTGAGATTCATTGGCACCACAGACACCATACTGGACTATTTTTTTTCTCACACTTGACTGGTCTCCCCTTCCCAGTCTCCTTTGCTGGCTCCATTAAATGCTGTAGTACCCCAGAGCTCTCTCCTTGGCTCCATGTTTTCTACCAACAGTTCTTCCATAGATGATCTCATCAGTTCCATAACTTTAAATACAATAAATCTTCTAATGATATGTTTGTCACAGGATGTTCTCTAGGGATCCAGATCCATACACCCTATTTCTTATTTGTCATCTCCTCTGAATGTTCAAAATGCATCTCAAATTCCACATGGCCAAAATACAACTAGTTATTTTATTCCAAAAATTTAATTTTTCACAGACATTTTCTATCTCAGTCAATGATACTACCATTCACTTAGTTGCTTAGTCTAAAAACCTGTAAATCTCATCTTCTCTTCTCCTCTCCCCTTCGTGCTCCATATTCAAGACACTTGGCCCTTACTCAAAAATATATTCTGAATATAATTTCTTCTTAGATGGCTCTTCACTGATCTCTTCTACTAAAGCAGCACTATACCCTCTTTACATTCTCTCTCATGTTAGCACAGTTTACCTCTTCCAATTTTTTGTCTGTTCCTAAAATTCTTATAGCCTTTGTTTATTTTTTCTCACTTTCACCCTTGTCAATGAGAATATAAGTACTTGGAAGGCAAGGACTCTATGGTATTCTCCAAATAAGGGAACTGAAGCTCAGTTAAATGGTTGAAAATGCTAATATGAGCAAAAAGTGGTAAAAATGGAGTTTGAATAGGTCAGTTTCCAAGCCCATGCTGTTTCTATTGCATCACTAAGAAGAAAACCTCTTAGATTAATAGTAAATGAATTGTATTTAATCTCTCCAATTGTGTCTTGCATGTGTCCCATATTTTCCAACCTGAGTTTGCTTTTGATGAGATACTATGAGCAGTGGCCCACAATATTTCTGATATCATGATAGAGAGAGGTAATAACTTCACTCAGTAGTGATACTTCCTGGCTGTCACCTTGGAAATCACATAGCTTCCTTCTAAGATAAGACACAACCAGGCTTATAACCTATGGAATCATTTTTATTTTTAAAAGTTTTTCTTATAGTAGTAGATTTCATCTGGTTTAAAGTTAAAACCTTTAAAAAATTTTTTCCAATTTTTTATCTGCCCTCTCTCTGACCCTAAATCCACTCTCAAGGGAGCAACCAGCAGCATCTTCTCCTGAGGTATGATTAAATAATAAACTAGCATCATGAATTCTAATCCCAAGTATAGCAGCTGCCAGTTTCATGGCCTCAGGTAAGTACCTAAACTTTATAGATCTTCGTTTCCAGTATATCAACCAGAGATTTTAAAAGAGACTTGCCAATTCTATTACATAATCCAGATACATGTAGTCTATGCTTTTACTCTGGACCAATTTAAATCTAGAAGTGGCTCTTATCTGCACTTCCCAGAAAGAATCCACTTCCCCCAAAAGTATCAGTCATGAATATAGAACATAGAAAAATTTATAAAAGGGGACAGAGGTGGAAATTTTTCTCCCCCATCGAATATGTAAAACTAATCCTCAAGTAGATCCATTTTCCTAGTTCCTCCTTCCACTGTTTGCCACCACTAGGGAGTTCCCTTGGTTGTCCCCCTTCTATGTAGCACCCAAATTCATTGGCTCCATTTGCTCTCCTTCTGAATTTCACCCCTCCCGTGACTCCTCACATTATTACCCCATTTCTCCAAACTTGCTTACTCACACCCATTCCAATGTTCAGCAAAGTACTATTCAGCTGCCATGTGAAGGGGGATTTTCCCTCCTAAGAAGGCATTGGTGAAGGGGGCAGTTAATTTTTAAACTATCTTACAGTTAGAATGTTGCTACTTAATGGTTCCTTCACTTACAATTGCCCTAGTTCCTCGGTATCAGTTAGGGTAGTTTGTGTTTCAAGTTACAGAATACTCCTAATCAAAATGCCTTAAAGAATAAAGAAATTTGTGATTTCATACCTGAAGTCCAGAAGTCAGGTTCTATATTCTACCAGCATAGCTTCAAAGATGTTAACAAAGACCAGATATGTTCCATCTCTCTGTTCTGTTATGTTCAGCATTGTTTGACCCACAGGCTTGTTTCCTTCTTGAAAGCAAAATGGTTGTCAGTAGCATTCTGCATTATATTCTTCCTTGTTTACATATAGTGGAAGAATGTGAGAAAAACTCCATTCCTTTAATTTGATTGAGTCATTTCCAGTCAAATGCTAACACCTTGTTTGAATAGTAGGTGACCATAAAGTTTATTTGCTAACTATGCTGGAACAACAGGTGTAAACCAGGAGAGGTCAAAGTAAAATCAGACATATGTCAACTCTAATAATAGTTACTAAATCAATGTCCTATGCTGACTTTAATCTCTACAATAATGAATTTATTTTTCAGTGCTTTAGGGAAAAACGCCTGCTTTTCCTCTTTTCTGGTTTCTCCTTTAAAGTTTTCTTTGTCCATCTCTTAAATATTAACCTTTTAAAGATTTTGCTCTGAGCCTTTCTCACATAGCATCTTCTCTCACTGGGTAATCCAATCTACCCTAATTGCATCATTTATCATGTATATGCTAATAACACCAAATCTTTATCTCAGCCTATACAACACCCATGAACTACAAATACAAACTAGTGTGTACAAAGGCATGTTTTGGACACCAAGAAATTGATGCTCCACAGACACCTCAAAAATATCTAGTATTTGAGAACTCACAATATACCAGGTACTATTCTGAAATTTTTGCATGTATTTTCTTATTTAATTTTTGTAGAACGCTATGGATTTAGTACTACAACTACTGTGTTAGTTAGGGTTCTCCAGGTTAAACAGAACCAATAAGATATGTGTATATACAAATATGTACCATATATATAGTCTCATGTGACTATAGAGACTGGCAGAGTGGGCCAGTAGCTAGAGAGCTAAATAACAGTTGTTGTTGCAGTTCAGATTTGAAGGTGGTCTGCTGCAGAATTTCCTCTTGCTCTGGGGAGGTCAGTCTTTTGTTTCATTCAGGCCTTCAGCTGGTTGGATGAGGCCCACCAACACTATGGAGTACAATCTGCTTTACTCCAAGTTCACCAATTTAAATATTAATCTCATCCAAAATGTCATCACAGAAATATCCAGAATAATGTTTGATCAAGTATCTGGGCACCATGGCTCAGCCAAGTTAACACAGAAAATTAACTATCACAATTAATTAATAACATTTTAAGATGAAGAAACAAAGGTATAGGGAAATAATTTGCCCAAGTTCACACAGCCAATAAATGGTGGAGCCAGGATTCAAAACCAGACAATCTGGTTCCAGAGCTCATTCACTTAATTACTATATTATTTCAAATTTATTGTCTCCAGCACTGAGCTCATTATGTTATTGGACCCCCTCCAAACTTGGTTCTCCTTCTGATCCATCACTCTATTGGAAAGAATTATTCTATTCAGTTGCCCAAGTGATCTACCTAGAGGTTAGTTTTAACCATTCTCTCATATCTAAACAAATCTTATTGTTTCTACCACCTAAATATATCCCTACTCCAAATTTTCAAAGCTAGTACCTTAATTTGAACCACTATCCTTTCTCACTAAAATCTCTTCTGTAAGTCATGTTGCAACCAGATGTACCTGATGATCTCCTCCAGCTGCAAGACTTTGCATACATCATTTCCTCCAGCCTAGAACACATTCTTACCTCTCTGTCCCTATACATCACATACACACACACACACACACACACACACACACACACACTACCAACCTAGATCCTATTGGTCAATTAGACATCAGGTAAGAAATTGTTTTTCTACAGAATTATTTATTGACTTACTAAGACCTGGTGAATTGGCGCCTTTAAGGGCTTTTGCAATTTCACATATCAGTGCATATTAACTGTGGTCGAATTACCTGGTTAACTATTTGTCTCTGCCACTAAATAATATGATCCTTCAAATCTTCCATGGTTGGTCCAGTGCTTGTATATAGTGAGCATTCTATAAATTACTATGGGTGAATATGTCTCTTTATTCTTCACACATATCCACCCCATCTCTCTTGAATTTGTAATATCCAGCTCAGACCTGCTGTATTGAAATACAGGTCTAGATTAACATATAGCATCATGAAAAATGTAAAGGAAATGTGCATTGCTTCTGAATGTTTAAAAATATACCCTGTATAGTTTTATGGCTAGGTAATGTGCAGAGTCAATACTTTGCCACATGGAACTGATGATCCACTGGATCAGTCAGGAAGATACTGAGTTTTATCTAGATTAATGAGTCGAGTATGCTCAAGAGGAACTCAGTTCAGATCGTCAACATTATCCATGAAAGCCTAAGTGGGCAAGTCACATGAGATATGGAAATGGTAGTCCCCAGACAGAAACCACAATTTTAGGTATTCTGTTGAGGCTGGAGTAGTGAAAAGAGAAACAGGACCAGAGTCTGTGACCAGAGGAAAGGAATGGAAGAGATGGACAAAGATGAAAGAGGTCCAAGATTTGACCCTGTGGAGAGTTTTATTTTTTTTACCATTAGAGAACTGAAGCATAAGCAGTAGCAAAGGCAGGACCTCAGGACTTTGGGAAAGTATATCTTAAGTTTATAAGCATAAGGCTGCCTACTGTACATGCGTGATTGACTCATGATGTGCCTTGGCCAGAGATTCGTGGCTAGGGTAAGGATCAACATTGGTCCCAATAGCCTCATAAAATTGTGAGCTAAGCCCACCATTGGGAAATGCTGGAAGGTACTGAAAACAACAGTGAAAATTTGATTTTATTTGATGATTTTGCCTAGTGGTTATTGCTGATCAGAAATACATTAGAAGTCATTTTTTCCTGACTTTTTAAAATAGAGTTTGCATATTATCAAAGCCTGGCTTACAAGAGCTATTTGTAGGTGCAGAACATTTATTTTTTACTTCCTTCTTTCTGCTTTTCTTTTAGAATCTCATCTTCTCCTCATGTCTACACTACAATGTAACAGTTAAGAGCATGGACCCTGCAGACAATGCCTGGGATAAAATCCCTCCTGTGCCACATCCTACGTAGTTGAGCTTGGGCAAGTTACTCAAGCTCTCTATGCCTTAGTGTCCTTGTTTGTAAAATTAGGAAGACAAAAGTGCCTACATATCAGGATTGTTGTGAAAATTAAGCGGTTAGTGTATGTGAAATCTTGGAAGGATGGAAAGCAATAATCTTGGAAGGGTGGAATGCAATAAGCTCTGTGTGGTATTGGCTATTATTTTTCAGAGTTCGACAGATACACTTTCACATGCTTGAATAATACTTTATGTATAGCTCTAGCACACTCCAATCAATTGTGTTTTACTTGTACATTGTCTCACTAAGTTGGGAGCTCTTTGAGGGCAGGTATTATATTCTCTGTTCTCTTGACTGGATAGCAGTGC
Organism: Monodon monoceros; assembly: GCF_005190385.1. NCBI lineage: Eukaryota > Metazoa > Chordata > Mammalia > Artiodactyla > Monodontidae > Monodon > Monodon monoceros. The sequence goes on along the minus strand of NW_021703777.1, from coordinate 87,368,171 downwards.
TTGGTCCTTATTAAGTGCAAAACGTATGTTTGTTAATCAATTGAGCCCCATGAAATATACAATGTCACTCTCCTTTGTCTTCCAATGTGTAAAAGGGATATGTTATGGTGTTTCAACTTCTTAAAAACTTGAAATAAATAAAGGAATACAAAAGTCCTTCCCAAATTCCTGAGTCCATGCCACCAAGAGCAAAAGGGAGTGCTTCAAAATGTGATTCTGGAGTTGCTTTTGCTTTATTTAAAGTCTTAATATATTACAGTAATTAAATTGCTTCATGACCTCATTGAAATCCTATAAGGCTTAATTAATGTTTGTAAAGCCTTTTACAATCCTTAGATGAGAGGCACCAGGAAAGCATTAAGGAATCATCATTATTATGACTGATGCCATCTTAAATGACTGCAAACAGTTTGCTTCACTTGGATTTGCTGATTAAATCCTAGCTATGACCATGCAGAAACACAGGAAAATTCACTTCCGCAATGTAGCTCAGCTTGTCTTATTTAAAAGGTCTTAGACAGATATAAATAAATTTTAATGCACTATTTTTCAGAAGGACAATACTTAAAATGATGATGAAAGAAGGGATAAAGTCAAAAGCATGAGAATAAGCCATTGGCCTAAGCTGTACCATCTTGCAAACTATCTTCCCATAAACTCTGGAGCCAAGCAGATCTGTGTTTTTAGAGTCAGGCAGATCTGGGTTGGAAAACTGGCCCTATGATTTAACTTCCTTGAAACTTTGGGAAAATTACTTAGTATCTTTGCCTCTCCAACTAATCCGTGAACTCTGTGGGGAGCATGGGCTCTGTCTGTCTAGTACAAGATTTTTACCAAGTGCTCAACATATGTATTCAAGGTATATTTTTTGATGTATATCTATAACTCTTCATATGAAACGATTAAAATACAATATCATCAGCGTTTAAAAGATTGATCACCTCCATCTTTTGAAGGGCCTTCATTTCATCATCCAGAATGACTTATTCACCAACCGTTCTGGATAACTGGATTTTACTGTGCTATTTCCATGACTAACAATTCTATTTTTGAAGGGTACTCAAAGGTAATATCATACAAAGGCTTTACCTAATATGTTCTGTTTATCTAGTGTTTATCTAGTTCTGTTCATTTATTATCTATTGCTAGTTCTATCTATAAAAAACACCTCAAAATTTGGTAGTGTTACACATCCATTTTATAATGCTCATAATTCAAACAGGGAATGTCTTATCCTGGCTGCCTGATGAATGGGACTCAACAGGGCTGGCTCAAGTGGCTGGATTTTGCTGGAACAGCTTAATGAGGGCTATATTTTAAGGACCTATTTATCAGTTGCATTCTTCAATTCTTCTCCACATTATATCTCCTGGGACCAGAACATCCAAGATGGTGTCATAATTCAAAAATCTGGTCTCTAGGTTGGGATGGCTGAGACAACTGGGGCTGGCTGGTCATCCCACTCTGTCCATGCATGCAGTCTTTCCACATGGTTGTCTTGAGCTTCCCTAAAGAATGGTATTTTCAGGACTTCTTACTTGGCAACTGAGCTTTCCAAGAGGCATAGACAGAACCTGCATGGGTTCTTATGACTTAGCCTAAGAAGTCCAGAATATCACTTTCACCACATTCTATTGTTCAAGCAAGTCACTAAAGACATCCCAGATTCACAGGGAAAAAATTAGTAGACTCTACCTCTCAATGGCAGAACTTGCAAATATATATTCATCTTTTTCTTCCCCATAAGAGAAAAAAGATTGCTGCCTTAATTCTTAGAAATCTGAAAGTCATCATAAAGAATTCTATCTTCTTAGCCATGCTTCTTTCCAATGGGTAACTGCCTGATCCACTTCAAAGGGTTAAGAGAGATAGGTTATAAACTTGATTCTACCACTGATTAACTGTGTGACTTTCAATACATCTTTTTTTTTTTTTTTTTTTGCGGTACGCGGGCCTCTTACTGTTGTGGCCTCTCCCGTTGTGGAGCACAGGCTCCGGATGTGCAGGCCCAGAGGCCATGGCCCACAGGCCCAGCCTCTCCACGGCATGTGTTATCCTCCTGGACCGGGGCACAAACCCGTGTCCCCTGCATCGGCAGGCTAACTCTCAACCACTGCGCCACCAAGGAAGCCCTACTTTGAGTACATCTTTTAATCTTTCTCATCTTGTCTCTTCATCTATCTCAGAGAAAAATAATGTCTCTGTTATCCATGTCACTGAGTTGTGGAGAAATGAGATAATAGAAGGATAAAGAGATAAAATTTTAGAAATCCTACATAGCTGCCAGTGTCATTGTTAGTAAAATATAAGAAGGAAGCTATAGTCACTAAGCTTTCCAAGTCTGATTAGAAGAGTTAGTTTGTTAGCTGCCTTGAGTTCCTGGATTCATTAAGACTGAGACTGATAGAAATCCAGAGACCAAGGCATAGTTCATTCAGTCTAGAGGTCAAACTTAGCTTCCAAGTTCAGGTCTTGGTCATATCTGGGTTTAACTATGCAAGGCTCTTGAGTCTCCCAGCTGTGCTGTAACCATCTCAAATGGAAAGATGAATAAAGTGATAACTTCCTGTGTAAGTAACAAGTAAAACCATCCAAACATTTGTGTCTTTTGGTCAATTTAAAGCTTTTTAATTATGGAAATGAACTCAATTATTTGTTCATTATCTGAACAGAAAACCTTTAAAGCTCTAATTCTTTCTAGCAACAAACTGGGGAAGGGAAAATATATCCAAGTGAGCCATTTAGCAAAAACTGGGGTATAGCTGCTGCTGTGATCCCAAAGTCTTTATGGCTTTAAGGTGGTATCATGTAGTTTGTGGTTTTCATAACTGTGCGTCTCCCCTTCATTTTGTGCTTCTGAGCATGTTTTTCAAAAGTTGTATATTCTACGATTATTTCTGGAAAGATTAAGGTTTTTGTGAATAATGTTTAAACACAAACATTTGAAGCTAGTAAAGCAATGTGGTATAGAGAACATGGCACAAGTCTATTCATAGTACTTGGGAAAGTACTCTAAACTTCCATTATTTTGAAGACAATGAGGTCAAACTACTTGAATTTCTGGGAGTTTCACATGACATGATTCTGTGATACCATTTTTCAAATAGATGGCCATTATAGATTCTGAAACTATGTAATTATAAACTAAATGTGGCCATTATAGATTCTGAAACTATGTAATTATAAACTAAGTCCAAATTTAAATTCAAACAGTGAGATTATCTGGCAAATTTCTACTGTAATAGAATACCAGAAGCCCTGATTTGACACGTTTCCAAGTGGTAAGTCTTTCTACCTTCACTTATGATCTGAAATAAGTAAAAAATGCTGAATTCTAGCAAGCACCCAATATGTAGATTCTACCAACCTCTCCTTAGTTCACACACTTTTTATGCATCAAAATTGTTCTCAGACTTCCTTGCCACTACATCCCATGTCCACTTTCCAAGCTCATCTTCCTTGACTTTTGGCAGCATTTGACCCTGGTGACAGGATTCTTCTTATGAAACCGTCCCTTAATTTTATTTCTGAGACATAACCCTCCTGATTTTCATCCTACTGTTCTGGCTAATTCTTCATAGTCTTATTCATGGCATTTCCTTCAATTGCCCAATTTTGAAATGTATATGTAATATAATCCTCTTCTCTACACATGCTTCTGGAATGATCTCACTCATTCTTAAAGCTTTAATTATCATCAATTTGACATGCATGATTCACAAATATTTATTGAATGCCTTTTGTTTTCCAGATACTATAACTTGATGTTCCAAATACAAATCTATAACTTAGTGCTTTATGCTGAGCTCCAGGCATACATATACAGCTGCATACTTGCAGATAGAGGACATGGCAGAACTCCTGAGTGCAGTGGTTATGCCCTATGTGTGCAGCTCTCTGTCTGCCTTAATGTATGACTCAAAGTCAGCTTGTCCAAAATGAAACTCACCTTCCATTTCCCAAAAAATTATTGCTCCTTTTGTGTTTTCTAGCTCAGTGAATTAGTTTCAAAATTGGCAAGTTGTGAAATCACTGAGTTGTCAGGATCTTCAGCTTAAAAAAAAAAAAAGAAAGAACAACATCAGCCTTAAAGGAGCATAAAGAAGATTAAGGGAAATAATACATGTAAAACACTCTTTCTAGTATCTGTCATATATTAAGCACTCAATGTTTATTACTCCCCAGTCCCCACTGACATCCAAGCTAGAAATCAGGGCCTCATCTTTGACTTAAAAAAAACTGTTTTCAATCCCTTCAATAAGTTCAAACAAAACATCATTTTACAAATTTTAAATCTCATAAAGTATATCCTTGAATTACCACTACCTAAGTGAATGAACATTATATTTCTATTTCATCCTACTAACTGGTTTTCTTAATTCTGGCCATGCTAGATCTCCCACCCCCATCTATTTTTTATACCTCTTCTTCACTGAACTTTCAAAATAGTCTTATATATGCTACTGGTCTGTTAGTTACTCAAGCACAAGCTTTCCATGACTTTTAGGGAAAAAGTCCAAACTCTTAAGCTTGGCATGCAAGGCACTGCAGGACATGGCCCCTTTCATCATCCACCACCCAAAACTCTGACCCAGGCAAATTCAACTGCTTTCAGTTCCCTTGTCACACACTGCTTCTACTGCTGGAAATACCCCCTCCTTCTTTCTCTAACTTACTGCTATTTACCTTTCAGAACTTAGCTCACAGGTCATGTCTTCCAAGAAACTCTTCCTGGACACTGAGACTGGATTAGGTGTCTGTATCTCTTACACTGGTGATAGTCTAAGGTCCCTGAAGCAGAAACTGCATCTCACCCATCTTTGTACTCCCAATGCCACAAAAGGCCTAAAGTGCATATGTTTGTAAAAGCAATGAATGAATGAAAATTTTACCATTCAGACAAATGCTATGCAGGCAATGATTCTAGCTGTTACGTCTGTATAAAGAAGGAATTGCTTGAACTTGGTGGTAGTGGAGGTGGTGGTAGCGGCCAGCTTAGAAACAACCTGTGCTCCTTCTCAGGATCCTAATGGATCTGAATAGGTTTAATAGAATGGTGGGATTGTCAGAGAAAAAATTACTTGTGTGCGATACTAAAGAGCCTCTATAGGGTTATAACATCTTAAAGCAAGGCTTAAGATTTTTTAAAAGTTTTATGTTAAACTTGGATGATATAAATAGACACAACAGATTGTAAAAACATACCAACTTATAACTGTGTAATACAAGAATTTTTAGTGCCAATGTTAGTTCTTAAATAACGCTATTTTAATTATTGTGTGCTAATGAGAAGAAAAAGAAAGGGTGAAAATGATTTAATACATTTTGTGTCGCTTTAACATAAAGTGTAGGTCAAATTACATCAAGGCTCATTGAATGAAACAACTATGCAATCTTGTAAAGAGTGGAAAACAGTGGAGGAATTTTATACATGTTGCTCTAAAAACAAGATAAAACTGTGCCATAGCCCACCAATACCATATTCCCATTACAGGAATTTAGTTTCAGCAAAACAACATCATCCACCACAGTATCACATTACATTATACTGTTACTTTTAGATTTTGTTTCTGTTTGCATTTACCTTATAAACTTATTTTTGCTTTATATTATATACAAGCTTTAAAGATACAAATATTTAGGAAACAGTATAATAAAAATAACTTAGTATAATGATAGAGACCTGAGAGATTATCTTCTTTAAAATAATTCATACTTAACTCAGGGTGGAAAAAGACTATGTTAAAAAAAAGGATCAGGACATAGCAAGCCTACTTGGGAATAAAAGCTTCCTTATCAGAGTAAAATGATTTATCTCTTAGCCCAGCATGTGCATACATACACATATACCACACACGTGCACATAAAAAATCACATACAAATAACACAGATATACACCACAAAAGGACACACATAGCACATACTTTTACCTATAAGTATGTGACACACAAATACATATGTATCTGCTGTATCACAAATAACCCCATGCACAAAGGAAGCACACACACACACACACACACACACACACACACACACACCTCTTCCATAAATGTATATCTGCATTTTATAAAGAGACAATAAATACAAACTGAGAAAGCTAAAGTTGAGCACAGCATTTTAAAGAAGGAGGCCTCTGGAATTAGACTACCAACTTACCAGTGCCAGTTCTGCCCCATCCTAGCTGAATAGCCTTGGACATATTTACTTAGTGCTCAGTTCCTCACTCTTCTTGTCATTAAATAGGAAAAGACAGCAAGTACCTAACTCACAGAATTGTTCAGAGAATTAAATACACTATTGCATGTTGAGAAATTTGACACTGTGTTGGCACCTAGGAAGAAATCAATAAATGATGACTTCTTTATGTACATGTATATGTGTATATATATTATAATATATATATTATATATTATAATATATATTATATATTATATATATATATAATATATATACACACATACACATACACATAGAGCACTGCTTTGGGATGCTGTAAGAGTTGTCCCACCAAAGAGAGCTTTTCCCTTCATGGTCAGAGAAAGTGAGAAACCTGGGGGTCATCCCTAACATTTGCAATACTTCATTGTCTGTATTCAATCTATCACCAATCTTGTTGACTTTTTTCCCCTCTGACACTCTCTCAGATTGCTGCATCTCTCTTTACCCCATATGGGCTGAAGCAAGAGGCTTATAATTCTTTCTCCACATTTATTCTTTTTTCTTCACTGTGACCAGGCAGCTCTTTTTCGAAAAGCACATATGACCATGTATTCCCCATAATACTTTAGTGACTCCCCATTGCTTTTAGGGTAACATTTGCACAGTCTAGCCCTTCTCTGCCTCTTCATCCTTCCTGCTGGGTCAAGACACTCTTCTACATTGTGTGGCATTCCCCTATTGAAAGCCTATTAAGAACAAGGATGGTCTTTTTTAGCTAACCATTGTCTCCTTGTCACCTAGTAGAAGCCTCTGTAAACATTGATTGGTTGGATGAGAAGAACATGACACTGCTTTAACACATCAGTAGAGGGGTGTGGAAGATGGTGCCCCACAAAAAAGACTATGATGCCTGATATAATAGGACAGTACTCTATGGTATATTTCAGTGCCTGGTGAAAATCAGTAGTATAAAGTTCATCATCAATGTATGTTGGGAGTGAATGTAACCAACAAAATTTTCAGCACTGCCCAATAAACATAATGGTTTCCAATAAATGAAAACAGATTAAGAGAGGAGATTTTTATTTTGTTTGCTTGCTTGCTTGTTTGTTTTTTTAAATCTGTGGTTTCTGAAAATACTTATCTGTGAACACAAAGGTGATTCCTCCTGGCTCTTCTTGGTTATATACATAGTGGGATCATTAAAGCAGAGTGGAAGGGCTGTAAGATCCAGCGTAGTGGTTGCTATTTAGCTGTATCTCACTTTTTTACCAAATGAAATGAAAGATGCGTCCTAGTCTGGTTCTCTGACTTGCATGATAATAAAAAACTACACTCACATATCACAGTTTTACAGATTATTGAGGTCACGGATCCATACCCAGCATCGTTTCTCATGTCACTTAGCTCAGGTCACACTAGTGAATGAGGATAAATGTCACTGGCTCATCAATTCTGGTTTCTCTTGGTTCCATGGAGACATATTTATGAAGGCAACATGGTCTAAGGAGGTCTAGAATAATTCATTGTTAAGTTTGAGATGCTGCTCATAAATTTCTTCACAAATGCCCTTATTTTTGGTATGAGAAGCATTGATGGTTTTTATCTGAACACGTTCAACTAAGTAAGATATATATTCAGTTTGCCAAATCTTAGTCAGCTTACTTATATCTCTGATTCAAGCATCCTCTACACATGTACCCTTATTACACTATATCCCACTGTAAACATCATCTTAAAATGTATCCTAAACTGAATTTTTGTTAAGTATGTGTACTTTTTCCATTGCCCTATTTTAGTTTTTCCAAGATCTTAAACTCTTATTTCTGGTGTATAGTCAATTGAAAGCAGTTCCAATGTTCCATTCTTGTGTATTAACTTCATTTTCTCTCCAGCTTAACCTCATTCTATAAAGTATTTAACGATCTGATAACTAAGAGCTGAATGCACTGGTAAACTCTGATATTTCAATAATTCCTCTGTGAACTTTCTTGTAAAGTGAACAATTTTTTCTGCAATAAAAATGATCCTCCCCAGTTATTGTTTTGTAGATTTTCAGAAAGAAGAAACTATTTTTTTAAACAGTTGCCACTGATGTGTATAAAATGAATGACTAATAAGAATTAAAAAAAAAAAAAGAAGGAAGAAAGAGACGAAGCAGTGGCCTCTAACTACTAGTGAGTGAGAAAGGAGGCATAATTACATAAATAGGCAGCAAGGCCAGAGTGGTAATTAAAATAGCTTGACTGTATAAATCTTTGGCAGTAGCTAATTGATCACAGTCTATGTAGGATTAGAATAGGTTATCTCATTTTAGGGAGAGAGAAATGTGTTTTCATTTATACAAGGAATTTATTAGGATAGGTAAGAATAATTTTTAATATATATAACTATGGGGAAAGTCAAAGAAGTCAAAGTGTCGGACTATAGTAAACATTCTTTTTGCTGAGTTATTCCTATTTGCGGGGAAGTCCCAAGATCAGGGGAAGCAAGATTCTACCTCTCATTGCAGAAGCCAAAGTGGAGAAGATAATCTGTCTTCCCTATCTTTTGGGAGACAGAGTGCTGGCACAAAAAATAATAATAATAATTTTAACTATGCATATATTTATTAATGAACGTTATTGTGAACACTATATATAGATTACTAATTTGTTCAGAATTTACATATTTCCCCTTAACACTAAAATAATAAGAAATATTTATTTTCTTCTTGTCACTTCATAATTCTGCTGTATTTGGGAATCAGCATTCACGCTACTATAAAGAAAAATATGGGTGTCATTTATTTAGTGTTGTTCATCAGATTTTTTTGAAAGGAGGGGGCATTTTAAGATTTCCCAGGAACCATTTTGTTGTATGATCTGGTTATTTTTTCACATGCTTTAACTGTTCTACAAGTAGTGCAGATAATTAATATGTTCATTCATTCAATTATTCAACAAATATTTACTGTGCAATTACCGTGGACTAGGCATTGTCTAACAGCTTTATCAACTGTTATGATTAACAAACAATAAACTACATATATTTAAAGTGTACAATTTGTTAAAATTTGACATATACTTATCCTCATGAAACCAACACCGCAAAAAACAATGAGCATATCCATCACTCCCAAAAATGTCCTTGTAAGCATGTGATCATCCCACCCCAAACCCCATCACCAGGCAACCACTGACCTATCTGTCAAAAAAGATTAGTTACATTTTCAAGAGTTTTAGATGAATGGAGTTATACAGTATTTAGTATTTTTGGGTCTCCTTTCTTTCCCTCAGCATAATTTCTTTTAGATTCATCCACATTTTTGAATGTATCCATAGCTCAATCATTTTTATTGCTGAAGAGTAGTCCATCGTATGGTTATACCATAGTTTGTTTATCCATTCACCTCGGGTTGACATTTGGGTTAATTCAAGTTTTTAACTATAATAAATAATGATGCTATGAATGTTCAAGTACAAGTCTTTGAATGAACTTATGCTTTCAGTTCTCTTAGGTGAATGCCTAGCAGTAGATAGATGTTTAAGTTTTTAAAAACTGCACTTCTTTTCCAAACTGGTTTTAGCATTTTACATTCCCAATAGTAGTATATGAAATTTCATTTGCTCTTCATCCTCACAACATTTCATATGGTCAGTCTTAAATTTCAGCCATTCTAATATATGTTCAGCTGTATCTCATTGTGGTTTTAATTTGAATGGACCAAATGACTAATGACATTGAGCATCTTTTCATGCGTTTATTTGCCATCCCTATTTTCTTCCTTGGTGCAGTATTTATTCAAATATTTCCCCATTTGTTACTGGGTTGTTTGTTCTCTTGTTTTTTAGTTCAAAGAGTTATTTATATATTCTAAGCACTGTCTTTTACTGGTATATAATTGGTAAAAAGTCTACTAATCTGTGTTTTTTTTTCATTCTCTGAACAGTATCCTTCAAGGAATAGAAGTTTTTTTTATTGTTGATAAAGTCCAATATATCAATTTTCCTTATATGGATACTGCTTTTGCTACTGTATATAAGAAGTCTTTGCCTAGTCAAAGAGCACAGAGATTTCCTCCTATGCTTTTTTTTTTAGAAGTTTTAAAGTTTTACATTTTATATTTAGGTCCATGACCCATTTTTAATTTCTGTATATGGTGCAATGTATGGATTGAAGTTCACATTGGGCACACATAAATATCCATTGTCCAGCACAATTTTTTTGAAAAAAAAAAACTATACTTTTTTCCCTGAAAAGCCTTTGCACCTTTTTTTTTGAAATAAGTTGTCCATATAATGTGGGTTTATTTCTGATCTCTCTATTTTGTTCCACTGATTTATTTATCTATGTATCAATACTAAACTGTCTCCATTACTATAACTTTATAATAAGTCTTGACATCTTCCCTTTCAAAGCTGTTTTGGCTATTTTGGATCCTTTATCCTAAGTCAGAATTTTAGAATTAACTTCTTAATTTCTACAAGATAGCCTGTTGGGGGTTTGATTGAAATTATACTGAATCTATTGTTCAATTTGAGGAAAATTAATATTGTGATAATATTGAGTCTTCAGAACCATGAACATAGCATGTCTCCTTTTATTTCGGGTAACTTTATCTCAGCAATGTTTTGTAACTACCATGTACAGTTACTACACATAATTTTGCAGATTTTCTCCTATTTAATGTGTTTTCATACTATTCTAAATAGTATTAATTTTTCAATTTAAAATTTTGATTGTTGCATATATATACAAATACAATTGATTGTTGTTCTTGATTATGTATACTGCACCATGTTAAGCATTTATTAGTTCTAGTAAATTTTTGGTAGATTCAATGATATTTTCTACATAGATCATGTCAACTCTTAGTAAAGTTTCCTTTCCAATCTGAATGTTTCTATTTATTTATTTTTATCTTGCCTTATTATACGGGTTCAGACCCACAGCAATATATTGAGTAGAAAGTGAACACCCTCCTTTGTTCTAATCTTAGTGGTAAACCCTCTAATTTTTCAATGTTAGTTGTGTTGTTAACTAGAGATTTTTCTTAGATATGCATTATAAGATTTAAGAGGTTCCCTTCATGGCTGAGAGTTTTGCATTAACGTTCATTTTACGTTTTTAAGTAAAAATAAAAGTCACATTTTTCATTTTCACCAAGAACTTTATTGAACAATGTATTCACCGTTTTGTTCCACTACCTTCTGCCATTTTTCAGGCAACTTCATAATCCCACCTTCCCAAAACTTTTGATCTTTTTGAGCAAAGAACTGTTCCAGGTGCCTGTTACAGTCTTCCAGGGAATTGAATTTTTTTCCATCAAGAGAATTTTGTAAATACAGAAATAAATGGAAATCCAAGGTGCAATGTCGGGTGAATACAGAGGATGAATCAGAACTTCCCAGCCAAGCTGTAACAGTTTTAGCCCAGTCATCAAAGAAATATGCAGTCTTGAGTTATCCTGATGGAAGATTTTGCGTTTTCTGTTGACTATTTCTGGATTTTTTTATGTGTGTATTTCTATAAATATTCTTAGCTCTGTATTAGGACACAATTTATTTATTTGGAAGCAGTTTAATCCTTTCAAGTCTTTATTTTAAGGGTTTTTGTTTGTTTTATTTTGTTTGTTTGTTTTTAGGCAGGACCAGAGCAGCATTTGGTCTAGGAATAATTACTCTCTACTTCTAAGACAAATCCTTCTGAGTACTCCACTCAATGCCTTGTGCATTGTTTTTTATTTTTATTTTTTCTTTTCTTTTCTTTCAGTCTGATTGTTAGAAATAGGCACTATTTCCAGCCTCTTGTTAGTGCCGGGCATTCTTCTTTCTAATTCTCTCAGATGGATTATTTCTCCAGCCTTAATTAGTTTTCTCATAGGTATATTGTGATTTTTACTCTGCTGAATACCTGAGACTATGTATGGCCTCTGCACATATCCAGTTTTCTCTCTGAAACTGTCTCCTCTTTGATATTCCTTGGTGTAAATTATTGGCACTCTTTTTCTATTTGAATTCTCAGCTCTGTCTTTTGAACTCAGATTGTTCACCAAGGCTACCTGGGTTTCACTTCCTGTGCCATGGCCTGGAAACTCTCACTTTTTTTCTGCCTCATTTACCACTTTTGGATTCCCTCTTAATATTGGAGGACCCCAGGTAATCTCTTTTCTTTGCATTATTCACCTCCTTGCTGTTATCATTTGTTCTCATCTATATGTTAATGACTACCAAATTTATATCTCTAGCTTGCATATCTTCTCTAAAATACGTATTTAAAATGCTCAATATATTGCTTAAGCCTACTATATTAAGATATATTAAGATGTCCAAATCTGAGTCATGATCCCTTTTTCCCTTCTCAGAAACATACTCCTCTTGAAGTCTTTCTCATCTCAATTAATGGTGACACCACCCTTCCAGTTTCTTATGCTCAAAACCATGGAAAAATCCTTTAATCAGCATTTTCTCTCATATCCTCTAACACTTCAACAAATCTGCTGATTTTATCTTCAAACTATATCCAGAAACTAACCATTTTTCACCACTTCCTTTGCAATCAACATCATCTCCTATCCAGATATTATCTGCTTAAAGCCTCAATGTTATCTGTGTACAGTGTAAGGCTACTTCTTTAAACAGAAATGTTACAAATAGTTTTCTTCAAACATTTTGAATAAACATTTTATTTTGAAATAATTTTAGATTTACAGGAAAGTTGCAAAGATTGTTTGAATTATACCTTTACACTGCTTACCCAGTTTTAGTTTCCTCTAATATTATCATTTTACATTATCATCTTACATTTGTCAAAATTAAGAGACAAACATTGGTATATTACTTTTTAACTTGACTCCAGAGGTTATTTGAATTGTGCCAGTTTTTATATTTTTCTCTTGTTTCTATTCTAAGACCCAGTCCAGAATTCTACATTGCATTTAGTTGTCGTGTCTCCTGGTTTCATCTGTTCTGTGACATTTTCTCAGTCTTTCCTAGTTTTTCATGATCTTAATAGTTTTGAGCTGTTCTGGTCATGTATTTTGTAGAATATTCCTCAAATGTGGCTTATCTGATATATTCTCATAATTAGAATGAGGTTATGGGTTTTGGGAAGAAACATCACAGAGGTGAGTGCCCTTCTTATCATATCACATTATAGAGCACCTGGCATGCATATGACATTATTGATAATATTAATTTGATCACAGGTAGTGTTTGACAGGATTCTTCACTACAAATTTCCCATTTTTTCCCTTTTTATACTCTATTCATTGGAAGTGAGTCACTAAGTCCAATCCACACTCAAAAATAAGAGTGTATCAACATTTTGAAAGGAAAATATGTCTATTCTCCTCCATTTACTATTTATTTATTCAGTCATTTATTTGTATCAGTATGGATGCCTGTATATTTATTTTATACTTTGGCTATAATTCAATATTATTTATTTTGTTGTTCAAATTGTTTTAGCTTTGGCCATTGGGAGCTCTTCCAGGTTGCCTTATATGTCCAATTGACATGACGCCGCACATGTATTTTTGGCCACTTCCTTTCTAATATTTTCAAACATTTTACTTTCAAGGAATGAAAAAAGTAATAACAGCTGAAAATGTTTAGGTTTTTATAACACTATGCCCTTTATGAAAGCAGAACATTTGTCATTGGTTTCAATTACTTACTACAGCAAAGATGCCTGGGGATAGCAATTTAATTGGGTTAAGATGCTCTGTTAAAGTGTTTCTTTTCAGTGTAGCTCAAGGCTGTCTGATGCTTCTAAATTTCCCAAGGCCAATCTACATAATTTCTTTGAATTCCTTATTCTATTATAGACACCGCTGGTGTCTGCCACAAAACAAGCAAATATATCTAAACCTGCCCTTTGTTACATTAATGTGCATATCTATCTTTGACTTAATTTTTTTACATTTAGTTGCACTATACTTAAGGGAAATTATAGTTCCCCAAAATATTTTCTTTTAGCTGATCATAGGTGGATAGAATATGAGACACATATAAAGGATAAGTTATATGTTACAATAGATGATGAGAACCTCTAAAGTGAATTAGATAGTAAAAGCACATGTGGTCAATATTTTTACATTTGCATCTTTTCTAGTGTTCTCATGGTTCTTAATATATGAAGATGCTTAGAAGCCAAACCATGACCATATATATATATAGATAGATATGAATATATATAAATATATATTCATATTACAAAGATCCACATATATCTTTGTAATACAGATTTTTTTACATGGCCACAATCATTAGTATCTATTTATTATTTTTGTATATACTTAGAAAGTTTTCCGGTAAGCTGTATAGTTACCTATGTTAACATCGCACAATACATTTTCAGCATAGACATTTCTCCCATACCATTTTGTTTAGTCAAATGCTTTGGTTAATATTAACATTAACCAATTGCAGATGTCAACAATTAAGCTCAATGCAGCAAAACATGTAGTCAGGCACTTTCCTCAGACAGAATAAAAAGACTTTACATAAACATGCATAGTGCATTTTGAGTCTATCTTAAGATAAAATAGCTGTGTTTAGTGACTAAACATATCATTACTCAGACGCCTTATCCCCTTTTGCAGCTGTTCTTGCTGTTTTGGTTCTACATAGCCCCTTTGCTTGTATTTCTTGTGGCTCTCACTTAGTGTTGCACTATTTGGGGGGAAATCTGCAGATGAGGGGTTCTGGCTGATTTTGTAATGTGCCTGCAGAAAGCTAAGCTTGCATTGTAATGAGGTCAGATTTAATTTCTAATCAAGGTCATGCTCCTGGGTTGGTATAACTCCAAGGAAAATCAAAGTGCTGACAGAAACATCTAAAAGGTGATGATTCAGTAGGTGGCACTCTTTCCTCCCTGCAAATTGTGTTGTCAAAACTCAGGTTCATTTTGCCTTTCAGAGTAGATTTACATGTCCTCTTTTGACCATTAGGGAATCTAGTATAAAAGAGTTTATTTGAGGAGTGTGGGGGAGGGGATGTTGGTTTATAGCTTTCTTCAGAAAACAAGGATGTTACCTTTAATTCCTGTGTCTTAGATGTACGTGAGCTCTGTATTTTTGTTTTGCTTTACCTAGAATTTCAACTTGATGGGCTGGGCTAACTGTACAGGCATATATGCTGCTGAAAAACTTTATTCTGCTTGGAAGACATTTTCTTATCTGTGTATAAGTTTTCTACTTTCTGATTATTTATGAAATTCTCATTTAGTTCCCAGAGTTGCAGAACCCAAAAAATTAGCCTGCCTTGTAGAAGCTTCAAATTTTAATGACTACCAAAAAAATACAAATACTGATTTCTTTGCTCTTTCTTCATGAGCTTGGGACACAGCAATTTTAGCTTTTATTAAACTGAATGTCAACTAGGATCCAGAGGATAGATTTATTAATGAATTAGACTTCCTTCCCAAACTTTCCTTTTCCTCAAATGTAAAAATAAAACAAAACATGGAGCGGTACTTTCCACAACAAAAGTCGTAATAGAGCACGTTTATTCCCCACTTTATAAAAAACACACTGAAACTACTTTGAGAACCATTCATGGTGTCTCATTTAGATTGAAGATCGGTAATGGAGAAATTGAAACTCCCTCCCTGCCCAATTACACAAAAGAAAGTGCTAGACAAGTAGAAACAATCTGAGCTGAAAAAAATTGTTGCTTCTCCTATCAGATTATTACATTTTCTTTTGAAAATTTTTCTTCCTTTTCTTTCTCTGCTTACATTAGACTTTTGCTTGTCATGTGGCTTGGCTTCTGTTAAAGTGTATAAAGAATGTCATGTGTGACTGAACTTGGACTTACAAGAGCAAAGGAGTGTAAGTAAATTCATTTGAGGTCCTATTAGTTCAACCTGGAAAGATTGCCTGGGTGTGATGGTTTGACATTTATCAGTACCCATAGAATGTTGTGCAGAAAGAAAAAAAATTCACACACACATTCACAGGCACACATGTGTATGCACACACACACACAAACATACACACTGTAGGGTTCCACTGAGTCAAATCAACTTGATCAGCTCCAAAGAGAAACGAAAGAGACAAATTTCCCAAGAATGCGATAATCATATAAACCATCTCCTTCTTCTAGTAATGTTGTTTGAACCCCTTGAATAGCTTTATTTGGATCCCCTCTCAAATCCTCCCACCAATTAAGTTTTAACACACCAACCAGTGGCAACCATAAACTCCAGTCACAAAATTGTATGATCTGCAAATCTCCCTGAACTCCTTTGGCTCCTATTCCTAGAACAATACCGTGCCATACATAGTATTAATTGTTCCTGATGACAGGGATAATTTTAGAGAGGACTTGGCTGGCTTCTCTGGCCTCCTTATTTGCACTTCTTTGTGACAAGTTCTAGAAGAAGCCAGGCATAGACGCTGTGAATTCCCCTATAAAGCTAACTCACAGTCCTGAGGTAATATGCCTTCATGGGAATCCTGCATTCTTTTTTCTTTTTTAAACAGGTCAGAAAACGCAAAGCAGGCTTAACTGGCATTATTTGTGCTTGACTCTATATAGCTTCAATCATCGTCTTTGGATCTTGTGATATAGAGATTTTGAACAAA
The DNA here is from genome assembly GCF_005190385.1 of Monodon monoceros. NCBI lineage: Eukaryota > Metazoa > Chordata > Mammalia > Artiodactyla > Monodontidae > Monodon > Monodon monoceros. The sequence goes on along the minus strand of NW_021703777.1, from coordinate 87,351,439 downwards.
TCTTGACTGCAAATAAGAAATAACCACAAGTTTTTGTGGCTTAAGAAGATAAAAAATATCATGTTTACATAGTGAGACACATCATCATATCAGAGTGTATTGAATCCTCACCTCCATGATCCCTTGAAGTTTCTATTCTAGCAAATCTTCACTTATGTTTCAAGCTTCTGTACATTCTTTTCTTTCTCACAAAAATGCTTTCCCCAAACCCCTCCTTAATCCACTTTGCAAACTTTTATTCCTCTTTCAGAATCCTGTGCAGACATCTACTCATTGGAGAAGCTTTAGTTTACTCCCCACTAAGGCAACTGAGTTCATCTCTTTATTCCCTGATCAATGACTGTGCTTCATTAATTGAGTCTCCAGGGCCATAAAAATCCACACTACTAGAGGTGATTAGCACTGTCTTCTATAAGGATGGCGCCTTTGAAGTTGTGGAAGGAGGCAGACCTAGCCTAGAAACTACTGCAATGCCTTCCACATAGAACCAACTCAGTAGATGTTGATTGAAATGAATTTGTCTAATGTAAAACCAAGAATTACAGCCATAAATATGCTAGAATTGAAAAGAACTTTAGATGTCACTTGGTGCAAACCATTTAATCTATAGATGAGCAAATGATGCCCAAAGCTATGAATTGACCCATTAATTTTTTCACTGCTTGGTGGTGGCAGATTGACTTGGATTAGAACCCAGTTCTATGTATTCATCCTTTCTGCAGCAGCAGGATGCCTCACAAATTGCTGAAATGAAAAGGTATTATTCCAATGGGGAAATATTGATATTATTAAATCCTGCCCTTGGAAAGCGTCCCCATGGAGAGATTCATGTTTCTTCCACTGTGGCTGTAACTAAATTGAGCAACCTCTTCATCCATTTTTTGTTCTCGGGTTGAAAAGCACTTTGCACTCTTTTCCTTGTAAGATCACAGAGTTCTCTATAGGTACTAATTAGGCCTCATGACACTCCCCTGTGGAAATGATCTTATTATTATGACTAAAATGGTACTGAAGATATTTAAGATGTTTAACCTAAAAGTGAAGAAAAGGCATTAAGTAGTCCAACCCCAGGCTCCTGGTACTGAAAGCACTGCAATGCCAAGAAGCTTGACAGTGCGGCCTGGGGTAAACTGAAGAAGTAGAAAATACCTTGTCTGTTGGGCACAACTTCAGAGGGTCATCAGTATTAGTCAGGGTCCTTCACAGCAACAGAACCAATAGGTTATTAGGATGTATACATTTACATACATACATACATATATGTGTATATATACATACATATATGTATACATATATATGTATGTGTGTGTGTGTGTGTGTGTGTGTGTGTGTGTGTGTGTGTATATATATATATATATATATATATATATATATATAAAGAGAGAGAGAGAGAGAGAGAGAGAGAGAGAGAGAGTTTGAGAAATTGGCTCATGTGATTATGGAAGCTGAGAAGTTCCATGATCTGCCATGTGCAAACTGGGGACCCAGGAATGCCAGTGATGTAATTCAGTGGGTCTGAAGGCTTGAGGACCAGGGGAGCTGATAGTGTAAGTCCCAGTCTGAGGGCAGGAGAAGATGAGATGAGATGTCCCAGCTCAAACAATGCGGTAGGGAAAAGGTGAATTCTCCTTTCTCCATCTTTTATCCTATTCAAGCCCTCAGTGGATTGGATGATGCCCACCTACACTGGTGAGGTCAACCTGCTACTCAGTCTACCATTTCAAATGCTAATCTCATCTAGAAACACTCTCCTAGACAATCCAGAAACAATGTTTAATCTGGGCACTGTGGCCAGTCACGTTGATGCATAAAATTAAGCTTAGCACCATCCCCCTCACCTCCAACCTTGCTTACACCTTCCTCCTTTCCAGACTACTTTAGATTTACCTTCTCTGGACATTTTTCCAGCTCCCCTTTTACTCTAATTTGGGAATTCCTCTAATAACCTGATGTCTAACCCTGACAATTGACTGCTTAACACTGCAATGCCTTATGTAGGTATCCTTTCTTTGACAACTGTTTTGTTTTACCTTTTATTCTACGGTACAGGGTGAAAATATATATGCTATAGCTTTTATTGAACCAAACCAATTGTAATGTATTCTAAGCACCTATCCATCCATGCTGCCTGGAAATTCATTCTACATCATTTAGGGGTTTTTATTTGCCACCCAGTACACTGCATTAATGCAAAAGTTCTGTTGTGGAAGAGGTATCTCATGCAACTAAGAGAATTCAGAGAGAATCCTCAACTTTGGTCCACACCGGTCTTTGCTAATATAGTCACTGGTTAATTCCTCTGAGTTTCTTGAACATGAGGGCCATCTTGCCTCTGAGCCTCCCTTGGGCATGGTAGTACTCACTAAGGTAGGGAAATGAAGGCCTTGACCCTGCTTCCTGAGATATCCCACACAGCTCTTGGTCTCTGAAGTCATTTAGCCTTAGTGTGATGTTAGAAGTGACTCTGGGAAGTTTCCCACAGGTCATGAAACCTGTGCCTTTTACAGTCTTTTGGGAACTTCTCCTCATCTCCGTCTAGAGTTCAATTGCTTCTGTCTTCCCAACCCAAGCCTCCCCTCTATCCTCTTTCCCCTGGAAACACCCTGAACAAAGTTCTCTGAACTGACCTTTAAAAACATAACTCTATCCTTTCCTTCCTCTGGGAAGAGGCGGGAGATAAGTTCATCAGTGCAGTTGTTTTCACCTGTTCACTATTTTCTTTCCTCCTTTCTTTCCTTCCTTCCTCCCTTCTTTAGGTCAGTGTGATCCATCTTCCTCCCTCCCTCCCTCCCTTCTTTCACTCCTTCTTTCCTTCTATCCTTCCTTCCTTCCTTTCTTCCTGACATAGCTATTCTTTATATCCTCCAATTAACTTAATGTTTTATTAAACATAGCTTCCATATTGCTCTCATGCAATTTTGTTTCAAACTTCTTTGTTTATGTGTTTCCATTTTCCTAAACTTGCTTTTCTTACTATTTTATCAGCAAACTCCTATTATGAGAACAAAGCCCAGCTCTGAGGTCACTTCATTCAACATTTTAATAAATATTTAAGATTTATAGAATAATTTCAAGTTGTAGGTGTATTTTAGTAAAAACAAAAGGTTAGATTCTGCTTTCATTATGCTTATTCCCTTTGTGAAGCATACTCTGCCATTTCCCAGTATTGATATGTATCTTCTGTTACAGCAGTGATTCTCAACCAAGGTGTATTATTGCTATTACTGTATTTTAATTATTGGTTTTCATATCTGTACTTTCTATAATTCTGAAAATCCTTGAGGGTCTTACTTGTATCACTTTGGTTTTGCCCCCTCCTCCCCATTGCTCAGTATAGAGGCTTGTACGCATTAGGTGATCATAAAGTGCTTGTTGAATTTTGATGATTTCAAATCTCTTCAGCATTTACTGTACAAAAAGCACTGTAGTAGTCCCCTTAGCAGTTTTAAAGTTTGATAAAATGGGCATTGTTACACTCAAAAAAACTAACAGGGAGAAATAGGGAGTTGCAGTTTAATGGGGGTAGAGGTTTAGTTTGCAAGATGGAAAAGTTCTGGATGTTGTTTGCACAACAATGTGAGTACACTTAACATCACTGACCCACATTTAAAATGGTTAAGATGATAAATTTTATGTTATCTGTATTTTACTTTATTTTTATTTAAAAAGACTAACAATCTAATAGGTATCAGTTTTGCTCATGATATCAAGTAAAGAGTGATAATTCTCCTAAGAAATATACAGATCTGACTGGAATTCAGAAGATGGTGAAGAGACCAAGGAAAACCCAATCTCCTCTTTTCCAGAGATGTTGCCTACATCACACTTGGAAGACTTGACTGTCCTGTGTGCAAAATCTTTGGAATTTTATAAAATAATAATGGAATTTATGGGGAAAGAAGAACAAGTTAATATTGGTTGATTTTGAATCAACTGTAACCTGTCAGGACTTCTTAGGAGAATTTGTCCAGTAGCCATAAGAAGTGTAAGGTATTGGCTTAGGAAAGAGGTCTGAATGGAAGATAGTGGCTTAAAACTTCACTCCCAACAAACCTGGACCCATGAGACTATATTATGTCTAAAAAGGAAAAACGTCAGGGGAAGGAAAGCAGAGAAAGCTAAGGACTGATCTTGTAATAAGTTTAACTAAGGGCACAAAAGGAAAGAAGGTGATGAAAAGGAAACATAAGAAGAGATGTAAACATACTGATTTTTTTAATCTTCTAATAATGAACTCTGACCTTTACTGGTGCTTTATAGTTTTAAAAGAAAAGTTATGATATGTATTTTTATTATCTATTAATAAATACTAACATTTGAGTCATGCTTTACAGTTTACAAAGTCGGTCCTTAGCACATTCCTATGAAGAAAGAATCCATTTTTCCCATTTTGCAGAAAAATAAGTGCTATGTATTATAGTTTATTTTGCTGCCACATGGGTAAACAGCAGAAACCATGTTTTCTGACACCAATTCTCATTTTCATTTCAAACACAATTTATTAACATCTTATTTTTAACACCAATTCTCAACTTTTCCTTACATCATCCTTTCCCTAAAAAGTATTAATTCCCATTGAAGGATAAAATTCGTGATTTTACAATCATGGATGACTTCGAAGAGAGCAAATTGAGTTGAAGAGCTGAGATCTTTGCCTGTCCCCAAGGAGTGTGTGTGTACTATGAAAATGAAGGCAGAAAATGTAGATTACTTTTTGAGGCACTTTGATAGTGCTTCAAAGCAGAATTAGGCTGTTTTCTCCAAAGGTGGTAGGATTGGATAAGACTTTCTCTAACATATAAAAGATCTGAGAATTTTTAGGAAGATAATTATACAGTGGGTTAGAAGAGATGGAAAAATGCAAGAAGGAAAAATGAATAACAGAAGGAGGGGGTCCTTGAGGAGACAGGAAAAAATGGAGTCAAGAGGATTAGCTTGAAAAAGGAGGAGGGACACTTCTCCCAGACATAGAAGAGAAGATCAAAGTCTACCTAAAGGTAGAGAAAGATATAGAATGGTTATGGTAGGGCTGTTGACAAAAAATTTTGAAATGGAGAGAAGATAAGTCAGCTGCCCCAGATAACTTCAGTCTTTTCAGAAAATAAAAATGGACATAAGAGTAGGGGAGAACAAAATCTACATTGAATTACAGGAAAAATTTTAAAAGAACTCTGTTGTGCTGACAGAGGAATGGATGAAGAAGATGTGGTACATATACAATGGAAGGTTCGCCATAAAAAAAAGAACAAAATAGTGCCATTTGCGGCAACATGGATGGACCTAGAGATTATCATACTATGTGAAGTAAGTCAGACAGAGAGAGAAAAATATGTATGCTATCACTTATATGTGAAATCTTTTTTAAAATGACATAAATGAACTTATTTAGAAAACAGAAACAGACTCACAGATTTCGAAAACAAATATATGGTTACCAAAGGGGAAATGTGGGGAGGAGGGATAAATTAGGAGTTTGAGATTAACATATACACACTACTCTGCATAAAATTGTATGACACAGGAAACTCTACTCAATATTCTGTATATGTATAAGTGAATCACTTTGCTGTACACCTGAAACTAAGACAACATTGTAAATCAACTATATTACAATATAAAATAAAAATTAAGTTAAAAAAATAAAATAAAAGCAACTCTGTTGCAAATGTTACATGGCACCAAATGTGGTGAATAAAACAAACTTAAACTTGAAAAATGGAGTCTTGAGATGGTTGAGAATGAATCTAACCCATTGTCCCCAGTTCTTGGTGTCTAGGTATCATTCCTTGCTAAAAGGAATTAGAGTTCCTTGGAGAAATGGTTAATTCCAAGGGAAGCAGGGGAGGCAAAGAGAATACAAGATAAACCAGAATATCTTGTTGTGCCTGAAAATAAAAAGTGCTCAAAAAATGGACTTGTGAAAGTAAAAAGCAGCCAGATTGAAGTGGTTCCCAGGAGGCAAATCTGAAACAATTTGAGCATCAGCATAAATGATGATGTTAATGTGTTATAATCCATTGAATAAAATAAGAATACCCAAGCCCATACTGATCATAAATGAATCAAGAAACATTGGGGGAGAGTGTAAAACAGAATGACAGCTAATAAATGTAGAAAAAAATGAAACAGCAAAATCACCATTGTGAAGTCACCATAATAATAACAGAATCAAGCAGAAGATCTGCAAACAAAAAATGCTGGAGAGCGTTTGGAGAAAAGGGAACCCTCTTGCAATGTTGGTGAGAATGTAAATTGATACAGCCACTATGGAAAACAGTATGGAGGTTCCTTAAAGAACTAAAAATAGAATTACCATATGACCCAGAAATCCCACTACTGGGCATATACCCAGAGAAAACCATAGTTCAAAAAGACACATGCACTCCAATGTTCATTGCAGCACTGTTTACAATAGCCAGGTCATGGAAGCAACCTAAATGCCCATCGACAGACGAATGGATAAAGAAGATGTGGTACATATATACAATGGAGTATTACTCAGCCATAAAAGGGAATGAAATTGGGTCATTTGTAGAGACATGGATGGACCTAGAGACTGTCATACAGAGTGAAATAAGTCAGATAGAGAAAAACAAATATTGTATATTAACACATATATGTGGAATCTAGAAAAATGGTACAGATGAACCAGTTTGCAAGGCAGAAATAGAGACACAGAAGTAGAGAGCCAACATATAGACACCAAGGGGGGAAAGTGGGGGATGGTGGTGGTGGGATGAATTGGGAGATTGGGATTCACATATATACACTAATGGGACCTAATGAAACGTGCAGAAATCAAAAGCAAAAGCTTTTACATTTCATTAGGTCCCATTTGTTTATTTTTCTTTTTATTTCCATTACTCTAGAAGGTGGGTCAAAAAGATCTGCTGTGATTTATGTCAAAGGGTGTTCTTCCTATATTTTTCTCTAAGAGTTTTATAGTGTCCAGTCTTACATTTAGGTCTTTAATCCAGTTTGAGTTTATTTTTGTGCATGGTGTTAGGGAGTGTTCTAATTTCATTCTTTTACATGTGGCTGTCCAGTTTTCCCAAAAACAATTATTGAAGAGACTGTCTTTTCTCCATTGTATATCCTTGCCTCCTTTGTCATAGATTAGTTGACCATAGGTGCGTGGGTTTATCTCTGGGCTTTCTATACTGTTCCATTGATCTATATTTCTGTTTTTGTGCCAGTACCATATTGTCTTGATTACTGTAGCTTTGTAGTATAGTCTGAAGTCAGGGAGTCTCCTTCCTCCAACTCCATTTTTTTCCCTCAAGATTGCTTTGGCTATTCAGTGTCTTTTGTGTCTCCATATAAATTTTAAGATTTTTTGTTCTAGTTCTGTAAAAAATGCCATTGGTAATTTGTTAGGGATTGCACCGAATCTGTAGATTGCTTTGAGTAGTACAGTCATTTTCACAATATTGATTCTTCCAATCCAAGGACATGGTATATCTCTCCATCTGTTTGTGTCATATTTGATTTTTTTCATCAGTGTCTTATAGTTTTCTGAGTACAGGTCTTTTACCTCCTTAGGTAGATTTATTCCTAGGTATTTTATTCCTTTTGTTGCAATGGTGAAGGGGATTGTTTCATTAATTTCTCTCTCTGATCTTTTGTTGTTGGTGTATAGGAATATAAGAGATTTCTCTCTATTACTTTTGTATCTTAAAACTTTACCAGATTCATTGATTAGCTCTAGTAGTTTTCTGGTGGCATCTTTAGGATTCTCTGTGTATAGCATCATGTCATCTGCAGTGACAGTTTTACTGTGATATGTGATACACCATATTAACAAATTGAAGAATAAAAACCATATGCTCATCTCAATAGACGCAGAAAAAGCTTTTGACAAAATTCAATACCCATTTATGATAAAAACTCTCCAGAAAGGGGGCATAGAGGGACCCTACCTCAACATAATAAAGGCCATATACAACAAGCCCACAGCAAACATCATTCTCAATGGTGAAAAACTGAAAGCATTTCCTCTAAGATCAGCAACAAGACAAGGATGACCACTCTTGCAACTATTGTACAACATAGTTTTGGAAGTCCTAGCCATGGCAATCAGAGATGGAAAAAAAATAAAAGGAATACAAATTGGAAAAGAAGACTATTTATTAATTCGAGGGAAAGTAGTAACTAAGTGAGGAAACATGACAGTCATAACTTTAACTAAGAAATCAAAGTTAAAATTACCCCAAATGGGACAAATCAACTGACATTCTGTGCCTCCTAATGTGATGCTCTGAGGACACATAATTACCCCTGTGGTATTCCTGCCTTAAAATGCACACCTTAAATCTAATCACTAGAAAACATTAGACACACCATATTGAAGAAGATTCTACAACATAACTGCTCTGCAATCCCACTACTGGACATATACCCAGAGAAAACCATAATTCAAAAAGACACATGCACCCCAATGTTCACTGCAGCACTATTTACAATAGCCAGGTCATGGAAGCAACCTAAATGCCCATTGACAGATGAATAGATAAAGAAGATGTGGTACATATATACAATGGAATATTACTCCGCCGTAAAAAGGAACGAAATTGGGTCATTTGTAGAGACTGGATGCATCTAGAGACTGTCATACAGAGTGAAGTAAGTCAGGAAGAGGAAAACAAATATCGTATATTAACGCATATCTGTGGAATCTAGAAAAATGGTACAGATGAACCAGTTTGCAAGGCAGAAATAGAGACACAGATGTAGAGAAAAAACGTTATGGACACCAAGGGGGTAAAGCAGTGGGGGTGGGGGTGGGATGAACTGGGAGATTGGGATTGACATATACACACTAATATGTATAAAATAGATAGCTAATTAAAACCTGCTGTATAAAAAATAAATTAATTAAATTAAATTTTTAAAAAGTTAGAGAAAGTCAAATACTGTATGATATGATATCACTTATATATGGAATCTAAAAAGTACAACAAATTAGTGAATATATAAGAAAAAAGAGGGCTTCCCTGGTGGTGCAGTGGTTGAGAGTCCGCCTGCCGATGCAGGGGACGCAGGTTCGGGCCCCGGTCCGGGAAGATCCCACATGCCGCGGAGCGGCTGGGCCCGTGAGCCATGGCCGCTGGGCCTGTGCGTCCGGAGCCTGTGCTCCGCAACGGGAGAGGCCACAACAGTGAGAGGTCCGCGTACTGCAAAAAAAAAAAAAAAAAAAGAAAAAAGGAAAAAGAAGCAGACTCGCATATATAGAGAACAAATTAGTGGTTACCAGTAGGGGGAGAGTGTGGGCAGTATAGGGGTGGGGCAGTGGGAGACACAAACTATTGGGTGTAAGGTAGGCTCAAGGATGTATTGTACAGCGTGAGGAGTATAGCCAGTATTTTGTAAAACCTGTACATGGAAAGTCACCTTTAAAAATTGTTTAAAAAATTTTTAAAAATTAAATTTTCTCATAATATTTTGTTACAAATAAAAATTAATTTAAAACTAAAAAAAACCATGCCTGCTCTGTACTTTTCAAAAACATTGATATGACGACAGACAAAGAAAGGATAAGAACGGTTCCAGATGAAAGGAGACTAAATAAACATGACGACAGTTAAATAGATGAGCTTGCATTGAAACCTGATTCAGAAAAAAAAAATAAATTTCTTTGGAGAACCAATTGGAAATATTTGAATATTAGCTGTAAATAAAAGTATTTATTAATGTTTAATTTCCTGACTTTTATAACTTTATGATGATTACATAGAAAAAATGCTTTTGTTCCTAGGAAATAAAAACTAAAGCTTTCAGGAGCAGAGGCTTGACGAATGTAATTTGCTCTCAGGCGGCTCAGAAAAAAAAAAAATAGAATGCTTATATATAGAGAGGAAGAAAATGATTTAAAGCAAATGTGGCAAAATGTTAACCTGTGAATCAGGGAGAAGGGAGTATGAGGTTCTTAATGCGCTTTTTGAAATTTTTCTGAAAGTATGAAATTATCTCAAAGTAAAAATGAGAAAATAATGACATTTGCCACCAAACTAGTAATTAATGAGCACCTATCAGACATCAGGCCCCAGAGAGGTACTGGAAATCCAGAACTCTAAGATAAAATTCCTGGTCTCAAGTGGTTCCCAGTTTACATCAGGGGACAGAGGAACCAGCACTCAGGATACTGGAATCAGTGCTGGGGTATGGAAAGAAGTGGAATGGGCTTATAAACAACACTGAAGCTGGAAAGTGAGGTCAAATGTAGGTTGGTTCATTTTACTTATCTATCAAAATTTTCAAAGAGCTTCCTGCTTCTTACCAACCCCCTCCAAAACAAAACAAAACAAAACAAAACTTCAAATGTTTTAGTTCAATGGGTTTTTTCTCCTTTGCCAAACTCAGTTGAATTGTACTGGCTGCCTCTCAGATTCAGTCTGAGGCCATGACATGCACTGAGGTATAGGAACATCACCTGGCACAGCACTGTGGATCTGGGGTCGGTTTCCATTATTAATTTGCTAGGGCTGCCTTAACAACGTACCACAGTGTGGCCTAAACAACAGAAATCTATCGTCTCACAGTTCTGGAGGCTGGCAGTCTGAAATTATCGTATGGATAGCGTTGGTTCCATTTAGGAGCTATGAGGGAGAATCTGTTCCATACATCTCCCCTAGCTTCTGGTGGTTTGCTGGCAATCTTTGATGTTCCTTGGCTTGTAGATCAGAGAGCATGTTGATCTCTGCTGTCATATTCACATGGCATTCTTCCTGTCTGTCTCTGTGTTCAAATTTCCCCTTTTTATACAGAAAGAGTCATATTGAATGAGGGCACACCCTCATGACCTCATGTCCTCTTGATCATTTGCAAAGACACTATCTCCAAATAAGGTCACAGTCACCGGTACGTGGCGGGTTAGGTTTTAACATCTTTTGAGGGGATGTAATTCAACTCATAACACTGCCTCACCATGACATTTACAGCTCTCAAAGAATCTTCCCAAACTAGCTGCTCAATCTTATCTCATATTCCTCCCTATAAAAACACCTATTCCAGATAATTTGCTATAAATGCCCTTGGAATACCTTTTCCCTAGATCTGATAATGGTTAACACATTCTTCTTCCAGCCTTAGTTTGATTGTTACACATTGAGTTACTCCCTAACACATCATGTGGCTTGATTTTCTTTGCAGAAGTTACATTCTGATCTTATGTATGTGTTTACTTATTTATAGTCTGTCTCTTGCTACTAGGTTGTATGCTCCATGAAGGTGAGCATTCTGCCTGTCAGGGTGACTACCACAGCCTCACCCAAGTTCAGTGTTTGGCGCATAGTAGATGCTGAGTATCTCTGCAAGTGCAATGAGGACGGGGCCATTTCAGTCTCTGTTATATATTTTCTTCTTATTTTGACCAGTCCTGCTTCACTAACTCAAAGTAGGCATTTTCTGTTTTGAATAAGTGTATAAATCAAAGTGACCTGGATGACAATAACGAAGATTCATCAGAACAAACAAAATGTCCAATGATGGGATAGCCTTTGAAAGCCAACCAAATGAACCTGTTTCCATGACTATAACTAGTAAAGAAAAAAATTCAATTGGAAGTAAATTAGAAATGTGAAGATAATAAAACATAGGAAAACCACAACAACAAAATCTGTAACATGGAAAACGTACTTCAAAGCCCATAAAAGCTTCTGAATCTACCTTGCAGTATACTCACATTGCCAATGCTGGAAAAACCAGTAACAGAAAATATTTAATTTTGGATCATTTTGCTGTTGTTGCCCAACCTGCTTTTGTACAAATTGGTTTTTTTTCCAAGTGCATTCAGCCTCAGTGCTATTGTGTACGTGTGTGTGTTTGTGGTTTTTGGTTTTTGGTTTGTTTGTTTGGCTTTTTTTAATCTTTTTTTTTTTTTTTTTTTTGCTAATTACCAAGGGCATACAAAAGCCATTCATTAAATTGTTAAATGATAGTACTTGTTACTATTATTACTGGTCTTCACAATATATGTATGTGGAAGGTGGAAAAGGAACACAATTTTAAACATGAGAAAATGAATGCCTAAAGGTCTTACGTGCCTAATCCAAGGTTAGGTAGGGCTAGAATGAGAGTCCAGAGAGCGCCTTCTTTCCCTGGTCCACACTTTCTCTTTAGATTTGTTTGTTCAGTCACAATCTAGAGCCATACTCTTTGGGGACAGAGTGCCTAGGGTCCTGTTTCACCTGCCCCTCTCAGACTCACACTGCCAAGCTGTAAGGTTAACCAGTGTGACTCAGGTGCCAGCTGTACTGCCAGTTGATAGAGTCACATGGCCAATCCCTCACATGCAAGGAATGTCACCATTCCTGGGTTTGTCCCCTGTGTGTGGGTATAGCAAGAGGGCCCCAAAGGTAAAACTGCAGTCACACGGACAGTTACTTAGCTGTTCTGTCCATTCACTGTATAGCAAAACAGTGGGACACCAAAAAACAGAACTGACATGACACAGAAAAACAAGCACGGGTGGAAATTGCATCCTACGATGACAAAGGGAAAAAGAATGTGTCTTGAGTTTGATTTTCAAGAATTGTATTCGTCAAAAGTGGCCATATGAGTAGTTAGATATAGTTGGAATATATTTTAGTTATAGTATGCTCATATAAAGAGTAGACGGTAGACTCTCTCTGAGTTCATAGATGACAACATTGAGAATATGCCAAGCCACCTTTTAGGGAAAAAAGGACAATGCACGTTCCTTCCACAAAACAAGACATCCATGGTCAAATATAAGCTGCATGGGCAACAACATAGTTATTATCCCCTCCCTGCCATCCATCTGTGTCTCTCCTCTTTCTCTCCTCTTGCCTTCTTGGTGGCCTTTTGCATAAAAGTGAGCAATGCATTGCTTACACACTTGAAACAGAAATATATACATTTTTAATATGCAAGTCTAAAGGTTCTGTTTGACAAAAGAAATCCCAGTGATCTATATTGTCTCCTTTTTAATAAATTTATTTATTTAATTTATTTATTTTTGGCTGCATTGGGTCTTCGTTGCTGCGTACAGGCTTTCTCTAGTTGCAGAGAGTAGGGCTTCTCATTGTGGTGGCTCCTCTTGCTGTGGAGCACAGGCTCTAGGCATGCGGGCTTCAGTAGTTGTGGCTCACGGGCTCCAGAGTGCAGCCTCAGTAATTGTGGCTCATGGGCTAAGTTGCTCTGTGGCATGTGGCATCTTCCCGGACCAGGGCTCGAACCCGTGTCCCCTGCATAGGCAGGTGGATTCTTAACCACTGCGCCATCAGGGAAGCCCTATATTGCCTCTTAAATTGATCCAACATATTCTGGTATTCAGGCTGAGTTACTTGCTAATAATTTCTTAACATAAAATGGAAAGACAATAGCATTAGTAAATCAAGCCAAAGGTATGATTAAATACCATGTAAATATCAGGCATTTGTTTCCATTCCATCAGTCCGACTTCATGGCAGACCAGCCAGGGGAGGAGGTCCTGTCATTTGAATGCTACAGCAAAGTGCATTATACAAGTCACCCAAAATTATCCACTGCTACAAGAGAACTGGCTGCTGCAATATAGCGTTCGTATATCAAATGCAAACCTCCAGTGAGGACACACCTTGATTTCTCATTTAAGAGGATATCCTTTGTTGCCTTACAGTAAGTGCCCTTCCCCAAATCCAACCATACTAGCTTCCCATCAGGTTCTTTGACGTTTAGCCATCATGGCAAACTGGCAGCAACCTCTTACTTAACAACTTTTACTCTTTCTACACCTTTCTCAATACAACAGGCATTTCTCTATCACCAACTTCCACAGAATTCTGAGTTTTAAGGCTAATTTTTATTCTCATCTACAGCTTGAAATCAAGCTAGATCTAGTCTTTTCTCTTCTGTGCTTGCTATCTCAGTTTGAACAATCATTCCATTCCTTTTCACATTTGAGTTTTGACTGCTTGGGTCAGAGATACATCTGAAATCCACAGTGGAATCTGGGTGCTACTGTGCTCTATGAAACACGTTTCCATTAGTGACCCATCCACAGATGAAGTGTCTGAACTCTCAGGAATGACACGAGAAATCCAGGTGCTAGTCTCAAAGTTTGAGAACTCATCATTTCTTTCTGTGGCAGAGTGCCCTCCAATTTTTATGGGGATCCCTCTTTCAGAGTCTCACATGCCTGATTTAGGGGGTAAATCACTTACCAAGTGGGGAAAAATATATCTGCTTATTCATTTATTCATCATATGTATTTGGGGGTATAAAAAATGTGCAGACATGTTTTAACGGACAGGGCAAAAAATTGATTCAATTGTAATCCTTGGTTTATAACATATTGCTGTTCTTCAAGCATGACCTTCTCAATTTATTTATTTAATTATCTTAGCTAGGTAATAAGAAGATAACTAGCACTCATGACGAACCCATCACTTAATTCCTTACATCTACCAATTTGCTTCTACCTAACCCTATCCCTTTTGCTTCCACAAGACAATGACTACCTGAAATTTTGTATTTCCTTGTTTTATTTAAATTATTCTTAAGCATTATTTGTTTTTGAATTTTTTGAGAAGGGCACCATGGAGTCTTCCAAGATGTCATTTTTTTCACTCAGAATTATATTATCGAGATTTATTTTTCTAGTTGCACATACAGTTGATTCTCATTATTTGCAGTAGTTGTATTCTGTAAAGTCACTGTGAATATTGAATTAGCCAATAGTGAAAGATTGCTCCTAGTGGAAATTCAGGGTTAGGTTCCTATGAGCCTCTGGTCACAACATTTTTCTTAAGGGATTAATACCTAATCTTGTTCTTGTGTATTTTTGTTTAAAGACAGCTTATTTAACATATTAATATTGACCTCATACAGCCAACAGGACTATAACTCATGCCTGGTCAAAGCTTATATAACACATGCATTTTCTCTATAAGTCATACCACAGCCTTCTTGTACAAGGGCCACTTGCAAGCATTTTAGCAACTGCACTTGGAGGCCATTCAAACAGTAAAATCATCAACAAAATGTACAAAAGTGATAAAACTATGACACTGAACAGACTGTGAAAAGGATATATGTTTACAGCATGAGAGCTGAAACAAGAAGGCAGAGTATCTTGTGCATCAGGCAGCTCAACCTTCTCACTCCATGTGTCCATAAGTGACCCCAAAGTGCCATAAGTATTTGTTTTGGGGCTACACATACAAATTTTAGCAAGTTGGGAACTTGCAACTATTGAATCAGAGAATAATGAAGATTGACTGTAGTTACCTTTCATTCATTTTTATTGCTGTATAATATTTCATCATGTAAATATACCCCATTTTAAACATCACCCTTCTGTTAATGAACATTTGAGATTTTACTAAGAAATTTTTTTAATGAATTTTAAGTTTTCCTTATACATGAATTGATCATGCTACTGAAATAACTGTGTGGGGGAGAAATGCTGTTTTCATGTAAATATAATGTTCTGTACTTACATGGCAAAATGCCAACAGCTATCAATCTAAGTATTTACTGTACATATTTAACACTTGACTTTGTAACAGAAACAAAGATGTATTAGATACAGAGCAACTTTTATCAAAATTTTTGAAGACAAGTGTGTATTCTATGTTAAAAATATGTGTGTGCACTGTGGTAAACTCTGAAAACAGAGCTAAAAGGATGATCATTGTCTCCATGAGTTCCAAGTCTAGGGACATGTAAACAGGTAACACAAAATTATAAATGCAACCAAAGTAGTATAGAGGCTTCAAAATCCAGTCACAGGAATGTTGACCTCTGCAAAGGAGGTAGAGATGATGTTGATATTTGAAACATAGTGATACCTACACCAGGATCCCTTAATGACACTTTCCAATGGAAAATTTGCAAATTCTCTGGTCCTCATTATTACTTGTATCATTTGAAATACAGAGAGACCAGGTTTGGCCTTTACACATGATTGCTTCCCTCAATTTCATGCAGTCTTTCCCGTTGACACTAAATAAGGGCTTTAGATGCTGTGAGCTGGTTTTAGCTGCTGTAGGTTTTGAAGAAATAGAATTTATCCTCCTCTATACTCCCTTAACCTTTGGTTACATGTGCATTGCGTTTGTGCTATTTCTGAACTTGATGGTATGATATGATTGGTCATTCTTTTCTGAATAGTGTCAGTTCCTCTTCACAGGAACCCAGACCTTGTCAGTATAAGACAAGGCTTTCAACGTGTGGTTTTCAAACCAGCCACACCAGCCTTGTTAGAAATGTTAATTCTTCACCCTCATCCCAGAGCTACTGAGTCAGAACTTCCTGGGGTGGGGTCCTGTGATCTATGATTAAAGAAATCCTTCAGGTGATTCCAATGCATGCTGAAGTCTGAAAACCAGTGCAAAAGGAAATCTTTATTGATTTAACCTATCCCTATACACCAGATTTTGTCAGGGCTGCAAATTGATCAAAGGATGTTTTCTGGCTCTATTCTTAAATAAGGACTTAAGAGAGAAAGTGATCAGAGGCTGTAAGTTGTAAATCACAAGCGGAAAGACACAAATGCATTACACAGGTTGGAATTGAGAAAGCACTTAGAGAAATGAAGAGATATGCCATTGTACCCAAACCCACATGTCAGTACCTGGAAGCACCACTTAAGCCTGTTTCTTTAGACCCACCCAAATGGATTTATAGATCTGTGGTACAAGTGTCTATGCCCATCCTATACAAAATATGGTCCACCCTTCAGCAATATTGGCTTCATCTGGGAGATTTAAGAACTGAAGAATCTTGGTACTCCACCCCTGACTCATTGAATGGGATCTGCTTTCAAACAAAATCCCTAGGTGACCAATTGCTCACAAAGTTTTGAGAAGCACTGGTCTAATCTTTTGCACAATAGTGCATGGTATATGTTGCTTCTTAATTTTGAATTGATGAAAGGATGAATAGAACTTTCCATAAGTCATTTAGCCTTTAGATATTAGACAGAAACACACTTAGTATGAGTAAGCACTTGTCTAGCACCTGCTATGTGCCAATCGTCATTTAAAAATGTTACATACATATATACAATGGAATATTACTCAGCCATAAAAAAGAATGAAATAATGCCATTTGCAGCAACATGGATGGACCTAGAGATGGTCATACTGAGTGAAATAAGTCAGGCAGAGAAAGACAAATATCATATGATATCGCATATATGTGGAATCTAAAAAAATGGCACAAATGAACTTATTTACAAAACAAAAATAGAGTCACAGATGTAAAAAAAACAACAACAAATTTATGGTTACCAGAGGGGAAAGATGGGGAGTCATAAATTGGGAGATTGGATTGACAGATACACACTACTATGTATAAAATAGATAACTAATAAGGACCTACTACATAGCACAGGGAACTCTACTCAATACTCTGTAATGACCTATATGGGAAAAGAATCTAAAGAAGAGTAGATATATGTATAACTGATTCACTTTTCTGTAAAGCAGAAACTAACACTATATTGTAAATCAACTGTATGAAATAAAAATTTAAAGAAATAAATAAAATGTTACATATATTGATTCATTTAAGCCTTACAACAATCCTATGAGATAGGTACTGTTATATCCACATTTTACACAGAGAGGTTGGGTCACTTGTTCAAGGACATTAATTTAATAAGGGACAGAATTAGGGTACAAATTTTACCAATTTGGTCCCTAGTCCTGTAGTATCCCTAAAGCTCTCTCGCCTGATTTTCATATGAGCAGAGAGCTACAATGCACTTGATTAGATTAAGGAGTTGTGTTGGTTTTGTATTATAGAAACTCATAACCAAACTATGGACAATGGGGAAGATTATGTTTAATTGGAATCTTTTTTCCGCAGTCCTCATGATTTCTTTTAGAGGAATTTACTAGAGAAACACTTCTGGACTCTCAGTTCCTCGAAGTTGCCTGACAGATGAATCTGGGATAAAGAGCTGGGCCCATTATGGATCAGCTGCTTCTGGGTTCTCTGCGGCTCTCCCTGAATGGAGCGAAACCTGATCTCTTTCCAGAGAAAAGGGCCTGTCTCTATTTTGTGAGACCTAGGGTTTTCTAGCCCTACTTAATACAGAGGGTTAAATTTTGCAATCTTAGGAAACTCGTTGTTGCTGGACACCTAAGCTGCATCCTTCAATCCATCCATCATCACCAATTAACACAGATATTTTGGTCTATATTTTTTCACTTAAGATAGTCAATCTCTTAATATGTTCTGGAATCAAGCATGGGTTCTTTTCTCTCTTCAAAACCATTAAGATGTATACACTAAGGGAAGCAAGACTGCCTTTTCAGAATTTTCATAGCAAAAATAGTCAGTCACGGGGCTTCCCTGGTGGCACAGTGGTTGAGAATCTGCCTGCCAATGCAGGGGACAGGGGTTCGAGCCCTGGTCTGGGAAGATCCCACATGCCGTGGAGCAACTAGGCCTGTAAGCCACAGCTACTGAGCCTGCGCATCTGGAGCCTGTGCTCCGCAACAAGAGAGGCCGCAACAGTGAGAGGCCCGTGCACCGCGATGAAGAGTGGACCCAGCTTGCCGCAACTAGAGAAAGCCCTCACACAGAAACGAAGACCCAACACAGCCAAAAATAAATAAATTAATTATTTTTTTTAAAAAAGTGCAAAGATCCCTTTAAAAAAAAGTACTCAGTCACTGTAACATCCATAAGTGAAATCTAATTAAACTGTTTCCATATAATGAAGAATCTGGAATTCTGTGATATTGTACAAGCTCTTTCCTCTACCTTGTCCATCTGCAAAAGTCTTGCTCCTCCTTAGAGATAAGGTCACCTCTCCAGAACCCCCCCTTTGTCATGGATTTTTCCATGGCCTCTCAAGAGACCACTGTGTGCTTCTCCTCTTCCTCTCAGGGACTCTCTCTCTTTTTTTTTTTTCAGTACGCGGGCCTGTCACTGTTGTGGCCTCTCCCGTTGTGGAGCACAGGCTCCAGGCACACAGGCTCAGCGGCCATGGCTCATGGGCCCAGCCACTCCACGGCATGTGGGATCTTCCCGGACCAGGACACGAACCCATGTCCCCTGCATCGGCAGGCGGACTTGCAACCACTGCGCCACCAGGGAAGCCCTCAGTGACTCTCTTGATACCTATATTATAATATTCACTCCCAGGAAAGAGGCCTTGAGTACAAGGACTACTTAACTTTTCTTTGAAAATAGCTAACACAGTTATGCCTGGGTACGAAGTAGCCATGAAATAGATATTCATTCAATGAATAAATGGATGAATAACTTGGACTTGCAAGGTGAACATATTTTGAAATTAAATTTGAATTAGTGCAATCTTTGCACACAGAAAAAGAATTATCATAGAGATTCATGAAAGAATAGCTGCACTGAGTTGGTTAAAAGCCCAACACCAAATTGAAATATAATTGTGTTATTTTACAATGCTTACAGAAAATATGGTGATTTATAGCCTAGAATTTTGGAACAGTATCAGACTGATAAATTCAAGGCTTTTAGCCCAATAAGCACACTCACAGGAGAGAGAATATATAGTCACAGGGACAACAATTCAATCTAGCCTTGCTCTGCAGCTCAGTGGATGTCTTTAGGGAACTCATCAAAATGTCCAGGTAACACTTGGCCTACAAGTGGCTCTGTGGGAAAGTGCACACTGATACACTTGGAAAAAAATCAGCTCCCATGAGAATTCTGAGTATTTTCCACAGTTCTTCCTCATCTTCCTGATCTTGTTTGCCTTGAACTTGCACAATCAAGGCAGTGCTGGTTACAAAAATCCCTGTCTGAATTATCACAAATTTCAAATTGGCAGGATCTGAGTTAATGAAAATTTTACCCAACTGCATTCCACTTCAGCTCTTCCAGATAAAATGTGCCACGGAAAATTTGGAGGCGGTCCAGAAGCCAGCAACTAAAATGATGAAAGGTTTGACTAATATTCCCTCTGAGGAAAGACTAAAGGAGTTTACTTAGCCTAGAGAAAAGAAGGCTGA
This sequence comes from Monodon monoceros, assembly GCF_005190385.1. NCBI lineage: Eukaryota > Metazoa > Chordata > Mammalia > Artiodactyla > Monodontidae > Monodon > Monodon monoceros. The sequence goes on along the minus strand of NW_021703777.1, from coordinate 87,331,490 downwards.
ATAAGGAATTAATAACCGTTCTCAAGTATATGAAGAAGTGTGTGAGTGACAAGAAGCAGATTCCCTTCTAATGAGTCCAGAACAAGAGGAAAGTGGCTTGCGACAGGGGAAAACTGTGTGTCATCCTTAGAAAGCCTTCCTGACTTTACAAGACTCACAACAGTGACACCTCGGGGACAGCTCCAGTGGATGTTTTATGAAAAACCTAAGCATTTGCCTTCTTCCATGGGCTCATGTTAAGTCTTGCCTGGATGCAAGTGGTTTAGATTAAATGACCTCTCGGCGTCCTTTCTAACCTGGTGATTCCATTTGATGAAAGGTCATTTGGTTGAATTGATTGGAAAGTTAAAATTGCACTCCTGGATCAGTGGATTTGTACTGCAAGAGAGAACCCTTCAGTTCTGTGTGGCTAGTTCGAATTTCATCCTGTTGGCAGTGACCCAAAGTTATACCACACTGCCAGCGCAGCCGGGCACACTGCACTGTCCAAAGTAATAAGCCTTGTTGGCATTGCACTGAGAGTGTTCTATCTTGCCTTTGAAAAAAGATGTTTCAGGGCTGCATGAACAAAACCACAGCATCTTTTAGATTTACCTCAGGTACTAAGACAGCAAAGCCTCTGCAACAGAGCATTGTGCCAGAAGAAAAAAGACAGTCTACGCTTTAACCTCTAAGAACTTCAGAGAGTCTGAAACAAATAGAATCAGAATAGGGATTCCTAGAACATGAGTGTCAAATATATATGTGAGGGACTTGCAGTCTCTATATTGTCATCTAAAAGACAGGATGGTCACAAACTAGGGATCCTGAAAAGCTACTGTAGTAAACATAACAGTGAAAAGTCTTCTTGAGAAATTCAAGTATTCCCCTAGACCTGAAATCAAGGTGACATTCTTGATTCCTTCCTCTCTCTCCACAAGTCCCTCCCAAATCTGTATCCAGTATCCAGTTACTCATCCAGCCCTAGGCTTCTTTATTCTGTACAACTCTTGTGCACAACCCCTTTTTGCAACCTTATTACCACCCTCTGATCCATCTTCTTTACAAATTTCAACTGTAGCCTTGAAGTAACCTCCTCACCAGTCTGCCTTCTTCTTCCAGCTCACAAGCCACTCTACACACAATAGCCAGAATTTTAAATTACAGATCTAATCATATCACTTACCTGCTTGGGGATCCTCAGTTGATTCTCCTGAATTCCAAAATAAAGGTCAAACTCCATCCCAGTAAGACTATGAAAGACTTTCATAGTCTTACTGGTGCCCACTTCCTTGGCCATACTAATATCCCCAGTTGAAAAGTAATTTTCTGTTCCTTCAATGACTCATGGTTTTTCAAACCTGTATGGCTTGGCACATATTACTCCATTTGTGTAAAAATGCCTCTTGATTTCCTACCGTAGCTCCCTGCTCCATACTTCACACAGATAATTTGTTTTCATATTTCTGTTAAAGCACCACTTCCAACAGAAGACTTCCTAAATCCTTCAGGGCTATTCCACCATTAACACTGTATACTTCTACATTCTCCTGACATAGAATTATTTTAGTGGTCATTTCTGTGTGTGTTTTTTATTTTTTTGTCTGCCCAGAAACCATGCCCTCTTTTTCTAATTTTCTTTTCCCTGTGATGTGAATTCTTGGGTGGTTTGCCATCCAGAACGCCCTGCTTTCCCCTAGCCAACTGGGGAGTTGAGATAAAGCTAGGCCAATTGAGCTTACTCTCTTGGAAACTTGAGATCTTGAGTGGAGAACTTAAGGATGGAGAATCGTTAGTGCTGATTAACCAGAAAAAAACACTGATTGGTCCCTGACTTTTATCATGGAGTCCCTCTGGCTCCTATCCATTTGGAAGCCTTAGTTACTCAGATTTCCTTTTAGTACTGTGAGCAACTCCATAGCCTTCAAATAATTTTTTAATTAAATTAACTAGAGTTGATTTCTATTGATTACAACCAAAAATCCTAACAAATACGACTCTTCTAGAACTTGTCTCTTATTTGTTTGGCTCACATTATAGGCTGTTTTCTCTTAAAGGGCAGGGAGCAGGCACTTAACATCCTTTTGCACTCATCATTTAATATAATGCCTGCCTTATAATAGGTGTTCATAAATAAGTGAATGAATGATTTACCTTATAGAATGAACACGGGCAAGAAGCAGTGATTAATACCAGCCTAGTGGAAGGATACTAATGTCTCTAGTCTGGTTTACATTATTTGTCAATGATTAGGATGATGATTTAGATAACATACATGTCACATTTGCAATCTGCACTTAACGGAGAGGGATAGAAAATATATCAAATGACCAAATCAGGTCCCCAAAAGATATAAGTAGACTAAAAGGATGAGTTACATTTTTTAAAAGTTTTATTGAGGTATAATCCACATACCGTAAAATTCATTTAAAATATACCATACATAGGTTTATAGGATAATCAGAGAGTTGTGAAGCCATTGCTAAAATCTAGTTTTAGAACATTTTCATCACTCCAAAATAAAACCTCATACCCACTAGCAGTCACTCCCTATCCCCCACTACAGTCCTCAGCTCTAAGCAATCACTAATTTACCATCTAGCTCCATGAATTTGTCTTTTCTGGACATCTCATAGAAATAAAATCATACAATATACCACATGTGTGACGGGCCTCTTTCACTTAGCATAATGTTTTCAAGGTTCATCCATGTTGTAGCATGTATTTATACTTCATTCCTCCCTATTGCTGAATAAATATTCCATTGTATGAATAAACCACATTCTGTATATCCATTCATCAGTTGATGGACATCTGCATCATTTTAATTTTTTGACTGGTATAAATAACGCTGCTGTGAACATTCATATACAAGTATTGTGTTGCTATATGTTTTTCTTTTTATTTGGTGTATTTTAGAAGTGGAATCACTGAGTCATATGGTAAAGTTATGTTTAACTTTTTGAAATACTACCAAACTCTTTTGCAAAGTGGCTGCATTTCTACCAACAATGTGCAATGGTTCCAATGTCCTGGAAAAATATTTTGCCATTTTTTTAATTGGGTTGTCTTTTTATTATTAAATTATAAGAATACTTTATATATTCTGGATAAAAGTCCCTTACTGGAAATATGATTTGCAAATATTTTTCTCCTATTCTGTGAATTGTCTTTTCACTTTATGGATGGTATCATTTACAGAACAAATATTTATTTAATTCAATTTATTTTTTTTCTTTCTTCATTTGTGCTTTGGGTGCCACATCCAACCCAAGGTTACAAAGTCTTACTTTTAGGTTTCTTCTGTGAGTCTTATAGTCTTTGCCCTTATATTTAGGTCTATGATCCATTTTGAGTTAATTTTGTGTATATGGTGTGAAGTGTGTGTTCAACTTTATTCTTTTTCATGTGGATATCTAGTTGTGCCACACCTTTTGTTGAAAACACTATTCTTCCCCCCTGTTGAATTGTCTTAGTACCTCTGTCAAAAATCAATCAAACAAATATGCATGGATTTATTTCTGAACTCTCAATTTTATTCCATTGAACTATACATCTATCTGTATGTACGCCAGTACTGCACTTAGTTCTGAAATTGAAAAGCATGAGTCCTTAAACTTTGGTCTTTTTCAAGATTGTTTTGACTCTTCTAGGTCCCTTGCATTTCTACATGAATTTTAAGATCAGCTTGTAAACGTCTGTAAAAATAAACAGCTGGAATTTGGATGAGTTATATTTTATATTTAAGATATAATCCATTTAAATACCTAAAAGCATCATTAGTGAATGAGGACGGGGTAATTTAAAGTCCTTGTCAACTCTGGAATAGCAGAATTCTGAAAATTAGCCATGGTAAAAGAGAATAAATATTTACAAACACAAGTACAAAACATAATAATTTAATTTAATTAATTCTTAAGTGAGAAATTTCATTTACCCTTTTGCCAGCCCCAAGCTTCAAATCATTTTTTTTAATTTGCCTGAGGCTCATTATTGTTATCACCATCAAGCATTAATATTTATAGCTATTGATGATCAAGCTGTTAGCTCACCATTGTGATTTTAGCTAACTTAAAAGAATAATAATAATTTCTTTTAGAGAGGCAGGAAAGGTTTCCAATCCTGAGAGGATGGAGACCATGCTCTATTTCCCTTTAGAGAATTAGCATTACGTATCTCGTATCTACATCTAGCACTAATAGATCTCAGATTTTCCAGGCTGAACATGATGTTTAAAAAGGTTGGTTTATAACAGCACCAAATGACATTCATTTGGTTGTTCACCCACAGATTATCGCAATGCCTCTAAACATGTTTCTTAAGAACCTTTCCCAATTCTTAACCGACCTTTTCTGAAAAGCCCAGAAAATGCTCACAGATGGCCATCAGGACCATCTTCTTGGTTATTAAGTATTATCTGTCATTTTCCTATTATTCAGTTCTAGCTCTATGAAGAGGTGTATGAGACTTCAAATGCACAGAAGCTCCGCAAAAGTCTGCACAGCTCTGGGGACAGTGCTATCCCATCAATCTAGAACTCTATTCTATTCTCAAAGCTGGTATGCTACATCCCCTTGAGGCATTTTGCTTCTCCAGGCTAAAAGTCTTAATAATAGCAGGAAGGATTTTAATACTACCATTAATAATAGTGATTTATTGATTTTCTTTTCTAATAATTCCTTATTCATATCTTTTAACTACTTTTTAAAATCAGTTCTTTTTTCTTATCTTTTCTCCTTGACTTGCAGGAGTTTCTTTTATATTCAATATTAATCCTATATTGGCTTGTGATACTGTGAATAATTTTCCCAGTCTATTATCTATCATCAACTTTATCAGTGGTTTCCTTAAGCAGATATCCTTTATTTTTAAGTATCATAATTACCAGTTTTTCTTCTTATGTTTTGCTATTGCCATCTTGTTTAAGAAGTGCTTCATCACTCTTGGGGACAAATATGTCTCCTACTTTTTATCTAAGAGCTTTATAGATTTTTCTTCATATTTAAGTGCTTAATCCACCTGTGGGACAGGGTGGGAGCTCTTTTATATGGTGTAAGATAGGGATCAAGGTTTCTTTTTATTTCCTAAAAATTGAGCCAGTCTTTGTTCCTCAATGTTTTAAACCAAATTGTGATATATAAATGGGACTTATTTTAAATTCTTTTTGCTAGCTTTCTCTATTTTATCACACTGCTCATATATATGTTCTTTTCCTTTTCTTTCTTTTAACTATGGTTTTGCAACATAACTTTCCAGAAAGAATTTTCTCTTGCTGCTCTTCTTTTTAATATACTCTACATAGCACTTTCATCTTTCTTTTAAATTTTGGAATAAATGTTTCAATTTTGTCAAAATATTAAGCTGAATTTTTTAGGATTATATTAAATCAATTGATGAAATTTGGAAACTGCCCCTTTATAAATGAATTTCAATCATCTAATAGCATATATCAATCTTTCTACTTGTCTTAGATTTTCTTTTAGGTCAATTAACATAATTAGTTTTTTCTTTTTAAAAGTATTTTACATTCTTTGTCAGATTATTTCCTGGATACTTTATATAGGGTTTTTATTGTTATTTGAATGTTATGTATTGTATACTCTTTTCTAGATAAATATTATTGGTTAAAAGGGAACACAATTGATTTTTTATAAATTTATCTTGTGTCTGGTAATCTAACAGATTACTCAGGTAAGTCTAATATTTTATTTTAGAAGTATGTTGGATTTCCTACACAGATCATCTTACCTAAATCATAAATTTTATTTGTACTTTTCTAATCTTTGCATTTCTTATTTCTATTTTTTTTCTCACAGCATAAGTAAGGAAATCTATGTTAAACAAGAATGGTTATTTAAAAACATCATTATTTTATTCATAAACCTGAAGGAATGTGACTCAAGTTTTTCCATTGAATAAGAAGTTGTAGGTTTTAACTATAAGGGCTTTATTTATTAAGTTAGGGAAGTTTCATTCTACAGGTGATTTTCTGAGTCTATGTCAAAAATAGACATTGAAATTTAGTAAATGATTATTTGTACCTATTAAAATAGTTGTATGATTAGTTCTTTATATGGTAAAACATAAAATGGATCTATAAATGCCTTATTTTGTATTCTACTTATCCAATTTCAAAATCAATATTTTACTAGTCTCATAAAAACTTGGGTGTCTTTCTCTCTTTTTTTATTTTCCTTAAAGCATTTTATAATATAGGAACCATCTATCCCTTGAAAGCATGGAAGAACTCAGCTATGAAGCTATTTGGAACTGAGACGTCTTTGGAGGAGAGCCTGAAATTACCGTTTTAATTTCTGTAATGGTTATTGGTCTACTCAGGTTTTTTATTCCCCTTGCTTCAATTCTGGCTTTTTTTATAGTTTTATACAGATATCTCTCTTCTTTCTAGGTTTTCAAATATATTAGTGTATAGCTGCTATAATAATTTTTAAATTATTTCCAAATCTTTTTTGTATATATATATACATATAATATTTTTTTCATTCTGTGTTTTGTATATTTGCTTTTATTTTTTTCCTAGATCACTTTTGTCAAAGATATCTGTACCGTATGAATTCTTTCAAGAAAACACCTTTTGGGAACTATTATCTCTGTATTGTTGGGGTTTATTCATTCATTTATTAACGATGTATTGGGTACCTGTAATGTGCTAGACTTTGTTACAGGCACTCTGATATAGCAGTGAATAAAGCAGACTAAAAGCCGTGACCTCATGGAGGTTACATGCCCATGCTATTCTCTAGATCCAGCTAAGATTATGATCAGCTCCTCTTGCTTCACTGGCTTTCTTTTTTTGTTTGTTTTTTCCAGCTTTTTACATTGGATGCATATGAATTTCCCTCTTGAAAATGCATTTACATTATCATTAAGTGGCTAAGTATTGTATGTTTTAATTTCCTTTATGATTTATTCTTTATATATTTTTTATTTTTAATCTCCAGTTAATTATGCCTAACATAAATATTCACTAATATATCATTTTAAACTTACTAATAGCTATATCTTCCCCCATACAGAGACCTTGCTTATTTGGACAATAAACTTGATTGAACTATTTACTCATCCTTAATGTCATTTACATATTATATCTATCTATCTATCTATCTATCTATATCTCCTCTAGGATTTCTCTTATTTTCTAAGTACTTTCTCCAAAAATAATCTCAAAAAGGGTTATGTGGGGTAAACCTTATGAACACTGAAAATAGCTTTATTTGTTTATGTATATTTAAATAATTTCTAGCTTATTAAAAATTTTAAGTTTGATGTTCTTTTTTTCAGCAGTTTGAAAATATTACCCCATTATCTTTCCTTGTTTTGCTATTGAAAAACTTAATGTTCAATGATTTTTTTTTATCTAGAGAGTTTTAGCATATTTTATTTTGGCCATTTTTTAATTCTTGTCATTCACCACAAGTTGTCTATATATAGGGTTTTTTTAATCTAACTATTTGGCACTCTATAATCCCTTTCAAATTGAGGTCTTTCGTTATCCACTAACTCTCATGAATTCTCAGCCCTCAGTTCTTAAAATACATTTTCTCCTCCATTTATGAGTTTCCTTACCTTTAAGGAATCATAAAAAGTTAAAACTGCTAATTGTATTCTTCGTATCCTCCAACTCTTTATTTTTTCTTTTTCATCTCTCAATTTCTTTCTGTGCTCTTGTGGTGACATCCCCAAACTCTATATTCTAGGTCAGCAATCCCTGTTGGATGGATACATGTTGCTATTTATTCTTTCTATTGAGTTTTTACTCTTAATTCATATTTTTATTCTTTGTATGTGGATGGCACCAGGGTTTGCCTCACCCTGGTTTGCCATTTGTTCCTCTTATCAATTAACAATGCTTCCTATGACCTCGAGATTTTTCACATGTTTAGAATTGATTTGTGTATTTAAACGCTCCTCTCTTTCATATGTGATATTATCAGGGTGCACTTCATGGGAGGGAAGCACAGTATACTAATTCCCACTCTTGTCAAGATTATTCTTTTATATCAAGAGTAGCAAACAGAAGGAGGTTGAGAATTTAGGTGTGAATCCTAGCAGGATATCCCCATGGCCAGGCTGGGTGTCTTCCAAGAATGTCCCAACCATCAGGTCTACCTGGGACCTGCCAGTACATTGACCATATCTGAAGAAGATTGAGAACTTGAGGAGAGTGACATAAAACTCAAGCAACAGGGAAATGAATTCCAACAACAAATAACATTTTCACTGAGAAACCAGTGATCAATATTCTTATTCTTATTCTTATACCTACAAAGGCACTGACTGAAAGATAAAAAGAAAATATTCCCTGCTCTCACCTAGGCAGTCACCCTGGAGGGTTTTAGGAGGCACATGGATTGATCCTTAGCAATTGGAAGCCTTCAGAATTTGCTCTCTTTCTTCTATCTTCTTTCTTCTCCTTGTCCTTATTTACACACACACACACACACATAGAGCACTTCTTTATTTCCCCCCGAATTCCACATTACTTGAAAACTGATTACTCATGAACAGGTTGTCACAGTTGATTTTGCATTTTCTTCCACATTTTCTGCCCTCTATTATGAAGAGCATTTTACTATGTATTCCAAAAGAATATACAGTAAATATATAGTAATATGTATTTACTATATAATAATAAAATATTAAATAATAGTATAGTATTAACATATGATGCTTTACTATAATAAAGTATATATTATATACTTGCATATATAATATATTAGTATATTGTATGTTATAATAATTATTATTATTATTCTGTACTACATATATATATAGGGGTACCTGTTTTTCTCCTGATGCATTTTCTAGGTTCTTTGGGAATCTCTATATTCATATTATAGAAAAAGGAGATGTGGAATTCTCAGTAGTTTTCCATGTTAAATGTGCTCTTGGAGGAGCTTCAAGATGGCGAAGAATAAGACGTGGAGATCACCTTCCTCTCCACAAATACATCAGAAATACATCTACATGTGGAACAGCTCCTACAGAACACCTACTGAACGCTGGCACAAGACCTCAGACCTCCCGAAAGGCAAGAAACTCCCCACGTACCTGGGTAGGGCAAAAGAAAAAAGAAAGACAAAAGAATAGGGATGGGACCTGCACCAGTGGGAGGGAGCGGTGAAGGAGGAAAGGTTCCCACACACTAGGAAGCCCCTTCACTGGCTGAGACAGTGGGTGGTGGGGGGGAAACTTTGGAGCCATGGGGGAGAGCACAGAAATAGGGGTGCAGAGGACAAAGCAGAGAGATTCCTGCACAGAGGAGCAGTGCCCCAAAACACTCACCAGCCTGAGACGCTTCTCTGCTCACCCAAAGGGATGGATGGGGGCTGGGAGCTGAGGCTGTGGCTTCAGAGGTCAGATCCCAGGGAGAGGACTTGGGTTGGCTGTGTGAACACAGCCTGAAGGGGGCTAGTGCACCACAGGTAGCCGGGAGGAAGTCTGGAAAAAAGTCTGGAACTGCCTAAGAGGCAAGAGACCATTGTTTTGGGGTGTGCGAGAAGAGGGGATTAAGACAACCCCTTAAAGGAGCTCCACAGATGGGCTCGAGCTGCGGCTATCAGCGCGGACCCCAGAGCCGGGCATGAGACGCTAAGGCTGCTGCTGCCAACACCAAGAAGCCTGTGTGCAAGCACAGGTCACTATCCACACCTCCCCTCCGGGGAGCCTGTGCAGCCCACCACTGCCAGGGTCCTGTGATACAGGGACAACTTCCCCAGGAAAATGCACGGCGAGCCTCAGGCTGGTGCAACGTCACACTGGCCTCTGCGGCTGCAGGCTCACCCCACATCCGTACCCCTCCCTCCCTTCCAGCCTGAGTGAGCCAGAGGCCCTGAATCAGCGGCCCCTTCAACCCCGTCCTGTCTGAGCGAAGAACAGACGCCCTCAGGCGACCTACAAGTAGAGGCGGGGCTAAATGCAAAGCTGAACCCCAGGAGCTGTGCGAACAAAGAAGAGAAAGGGAAATCTCTCCCAGCAGCCTCAGGAGCAGCAGATTAAATCTCCGCAATCAACTTGATGTACCCTGCATCTCTGGAATACCTGAATAGACAACAAATCATCCCAAATTGACAAGGTGGACTTTGGGAGCAATGATATATATATATATTTCCCCCCTTTTTCTCTTTTTGTGAGTGTGTATGTGTATGCTTCTGTGTGTGATTTTTTTCTGTATAGCTTTACTTTTACCATTTCTCCTAGGGTTCTGTCTGTCCATGTTTTTTTTTGTTGTTGTTGTTTTAGTATACTTTTTAGCACTTGTTATCATTGGTGGATTTGTCTTTTGGTTTGGTTGCTCTATTCTTTCTTTCTTTATATTACTTTAAAAATTTTTTTAATAATTTTCCATTTTTCTTATTAACTTTATTTTATTTTACTTTATTTTATTTTATCTTCTTATTTTCTTTTTGTTTTTCTCCCTTTTATTCTGAGTCATGTGGGTGACAGGCTCTTGGTGCTCCAGCCAGGCATCACAGCTGTGGCCCTGAGGTGGGAGAGCCAAGTTCAGGACACTGGTCCACAAGAGACCTCCCGACTCCATGTAATACCAAATGGTGAAAATCTCTCAGAGATGTCCATCTCAACGCCAAGACCCAGCTCTACTCAATGACCAGCAAGCTACAGTGCTGGACACCCTAGGCCAAACAACTAGCAAGACAGGAAGACAACTCCAACCATTAGCAAAGAGCCTGCCTAAAATCATAATAAGGCCACAGACACCCTAAAACACACCACCAGGCATGGACCTGCCCACCAGAAAGACAAGATCCAGTCTCATCCACAAGAACACAGGCACTACTCCCCTCCACCAGGAAGCCTACACAACCCATTGAACCAACCTTAACCACTGTGGACACACAACAAAAACAATGGGAACTACGAACCTGCAGCCCGCAAAAAGGAGACCCCAAACACAGTAAGTTAAACAAAATGAGAAGACAGAGAAACACACAGCAGATGAAGGAACAAGGCAAAACAAATGAATACCACCAGACCTAACAAATGAAGAGGAAATAGGCAGTCTACTTGAAAAACAATTCAGAATAATGATAGTAAAGATCATCCAGCATCTTGGAAATAGAATGGAGAAAATAAAAGAAACGTTTAACATGACATAGAAGAACTAAAGAGCAAACAAACACTGATGAAAAACACATTTTAAATTTAAATTTTAAATTCTCTAGAAAGGATTAATAGAATAAATGATGCAGAAAAACAGATAAGTGACCTGGAAGATAAAATAGTGGAAATAACTACTGAAGAGCAGAAAAAAGAAAAAAGAATGAAAAGAATTGAGGACAGTCTCAGAGACCTCTGGGACAACATTAAGTGCACCAACACTCGAATTATAGTGGTCGCAGAAGAAGAAGAGAAAAAGAAATGCACTGAGAAAATATTTGAAGAGATTATAGTTGAAAACGTCACTAATATGGGGAAGGAAATAGTTAATCAAGTCTAGGAAGCACAGAGAGTGCCATACAGGATAAATGCAAGGAGAAACATGCCAAGACACATATAAATCAAATTCTCAAAAATTAAATACAAAGAAAAAATATTAAAAGCAGCAAGGGAAGAACAACAAATAACACACAAGGGAATCCCCATAAGGTTAACAGCTGACCTTTCAGTAGAAACTCTGCAAGCCAGAAGGGAATGGCAGGACATACTTAAAGTAATGAAAGGGAAAAACCTACAGCCACGATTACTCTACCCAGCAAGGATCTCATTCAGATTTGAGGGAGAAATTAAAACCTTTACAGAAAAGCAAAAGCTAAGAGAATTCAGCACCACCAAACCAGCTTACAACAAATGCTGAAGGAAATTCTCTAGGCAGGAAACACAAGAGAAGGAAAAGACCTACAATAACAAACCCAAAACAATTAAGAAAATGGTAATAGGAATATACATATTGATAATTACCTTAAATGTAAATGGATTAAGTCCTCCAACCAAAAGACATAGACTGGCTGAATAGATACAAAAACAAGACCCATATATATGCTGTCTAGAAGAGATCCACTTCACACCTAGGTACACATACAGACTGCAAGTGAGGGGATGGAAAAAGATATTCCATGCAAATGGGAATCAAAGGAAAGTTGGAGTAGCAATTCTCATATCAGATGAAATAGACTTTAAAACAAAGACTATTACAAGAGACAAAGAAGGATGCTACATAATGATCAAGGGATCGATCCAAGAAGAAGATATAACAATTGTAAATATTTATGCACCCAACATAGGAGCACTTCAATACATAATGCAAATACTAGCAGCCATAAAAGGGTAAATCAACAGTAACACAATCATAATAGGGGACTTTAACAGCCCACTTTCACTAATGGCCAGGTCATCCAAAATTAAAATAAATAAGGAAACACCAGCTTTAAATGATACATTAAAAAAGATGGACTTAATTGATATTTATAGGACATTCCATCCAAAAACAAGAAAATACACATTCTTCACAAGTTCTCATGGAACATTCTCCAGGATAGATCATATCTTGGGTCAAAAAACATGCCTTGGTAAATTTAAGAAAATTGAAATTGTATCAGGTATCTTTTCCAACCAAAACGTTATGAGACTAGATATCAATTACAGAAAAAAATCTGTAAAAAATACAAACACATGGAGGCTAAACAATACACTACTTAATAACCAAGAGATCAATGACAAAATCAAAGAGGAAATCAAAAAATACCTAGAAACAAATGACAATGAAAACATGACAAACCAAAACCTAAAGGACACAGCCAAATCAGTTCTAAGAGGGAAGTTTAGAGCAATACAATCCTTCTGCAAGGAAAAGAAACATCTCCAGTAAACAACCTAACCTTACACCAAAAGCAATTAGAGAAAGAAGAACAAAAAATCCCCAAAGTTAGCAGAAGGAAAGAAATCATAAAGATCAGATCAGAAATAAATGAAAAAGAAATGAAGGAAATGATAGCAAATATCAATAAAACTAAAAGTTGGTTCTTCGAGAAGATAAACAAAATTGATAAAGCATTAGCCAGACTCATCAAGAAAAAAAGGAAGAAGACACAAATCAATAGAATTGGAAATGAAAAAGGAAAAGTAACTGACACTGCAGAAATACAAAGGATCATGAGAGACTACTACAAGAAACTATATGCCAATAAAATGGAAAGCCTGGAAGAAATGCACAAATTCCTAGAAATGCACAACCAGGAAGAAATAGAAAATGTGAACAGAACAATCACAAGCACTGAAATTGAAACTGTGATTAAAAATCTTCCAACAAACAAAAGCCCAGGACCAGACGGTTTCACAGGTGGATTCTATCAAACATTTAGAGAAGAGCTAACACCTATCCTTCTCAAACTCTTCCAAAATATAGCAGAGAGAGAAACACTCTCAAACTCATTCTACGAGGCCACCATCACCCTGATACTAAAACCAGACAAAGATGTCACAAAGAAAGAAAACTACAGGCCAATATCACTAATGAACATAGATGCAAAAATCCTCAACAAAATACTATCAAACAGAGTCCAACAGCACATTAAAAGGATCATACACCATGATCAAGTGGGGTTTATCCCAGGAATGCAAGGATTCTTCAATATACGCAAATCAATCAATGTGATACACCATATTAACAAATTGAAGGAGAAAAAACATATGGTCATCTCAATAGATGCAGAAAAAGCTTTCAACAAATCGACACCCATTTATGATAAAAACCCTCCAGAAAGTAGGCATAGAGGGAACTTACCTCAACATAATAAAGGCCATATATGACAAACCCACTGCCAACATCGACCTCAATGGTGAAAAACTGTAACCATTTCTACTAAGATCAGGAACAAGACAAGGTTGCCCACTCTCACCACTATTATTCAACATAGTTTTGGAAGTATTAGCCACACCAATCAGAGAAGAAAAAGAAATAAAAGGAATCCAAATCAGAAAAGAAGGAGTAAAGCTGTCACTGTTTGCAGATGACAGGATACTCTACATAGAGAATCCTAAAGATGTTACCAGAAAACTACTAGAGCTAATCAATGAATTTGGTAAAGTAGCAGGATACAAAACTAATGCACAGAAATCTCTTGCATTTCTATACACTAATGATGAGAAATCTGAAAGTGAAATTAAGAAAACACGCCCTTTACCATTGCAACAATAACAATTAAGTATCTAGGAATAAACCTACCAAAGGAGACAAAAGACCTGTATGCAGAAAATTATAGGACACTGATAAAAAAAAGTTAAAGATGATACAAATAGATGGAGAGATATACCATGTTCTTGGTTTGGAAGAATCAACATTGTGAAAATGACTATACTACCCAAAGCAATCTATAGATTCAATACAATCCCTATCAAACTACCACTGACATTTTTTGCAGAACTAGAACAAAAAAATTCACAATTTCTATGGAAACACAAAAGACTTCAAATAGCCAAAGCAATCTTGAGAAAGAAAAACAGAGCTGGAGGAATCAGGCTCCCAGTCTTCAGACTATACTGCAAAGCTACAGTAATCAAGACAGTATGGTACTGGCACAAAAACAGAAATATAGATCAATGGAACAGGATAGAAATCCCAGAGATAAACCCACGCACATATGGTCACAGTATCTTTGATAAAGGAGGCAAGAATATACAGTGGAGAAAAGACAGCCTCTTCAATAAGTGGTGCTGGGAAAACTAGACAGCCACATGTAAAAGAATGAAATTAGAACACTCCCTTTACACCATACACAAAAATAAACTCAAAATTGTTTAAAGACCTAAATGTAAGACCAGACACTATCAAACTCTTAGAGGGAAAACATAGGCCGAACACTCTATGACATACATCGCAGCAAGATCCTTTTTGACCCACCTCTTAGAGAAATGGAAATAAAAACAAAAATAAACAAATGAGACCTAATGAAACTTAAAAGCTTTTGCACAGCAAAGGAATCCATAAACAAGATGAAAAGACAACCCTCAGAATGGAAGAAAATATTTGCAAACGAAGCAACTGACAAAGGATTAATCTCCAAAATTTACAAGCATCTCATGCAGCTGAATATCAAAAAAACAAAAAACCCAATCCAAAAATGGGCAGAAGACCTAAATAGACATTTCTCCAAAGATATACAGATTGCCAACAAACACATGAAAGAATGCTCAACATCACTAATCATTAGAGAAATGCAAATTAAATCTACAATGAGGTATCATCTCACACCGGTCAGAATGGTCATCATCAAAAAATCTACAAACAATAAATGCTGGAGAGGGTGTGGAGAAAAGGGAACCCTCTTGCACTGTTGGTGGGAATGTAAATTGATACAGCCACTATGGACAACAGTGTGGAGGTTCCTTAAAAAACTAAAAGTAGAACTACCATACGACCCAGCAATCCCACTACTGGGCATATACCCTGAGAAAACCATAATTCAAAATGAGTTATGTACCAAAATGTTCATTGCAGCTCTATTTACAATAGCCAGGACATGGAAGCAAGCTAAGTGTCTGCTGACAGATGAATGTATAAAGAAGATGTGGCACATATATACAATGGAATATTACTCAGCCATAAATGGAAATGAAATTGAGTTATTTGTAGTGAGGTGGATGGACCTAGAGTCTGTCATACAGAGTGAAGTAAGTCAGAAAGAGAAAAACAAATACCATATGCTAACACATATATGCGGAATCTAAAAAAGCAAAAGGAAAAGAAAAAAAAATGGTCATGAAGAACTTAAGGGCAAGACCAGAATAAAGACACAGACCTACTAGAAAATGCACTTGTGGGTACAGGGAGGGGGAAGGGTAAGCTGGGACAAAGTGAGAGAGTGTCATGGAGATATATACACTACAAACTGTGAAATGGATAGCTAGTGGGAAGTAGCCACATAGCACAGGGAGGTCAGCTCAGTGCTTTGTGACCACCTAGAGGTGTGGGATAGGGAGGGTGGGAGGGAGGGAGACGCAAGAGGGAAGAGATATGGGGGCATATGTATATGTATAACTGATTCACTTTTTTATAAAGCAGAAACTAACATACCATTGTAAAGCAACTATACTCCAATAAAGATGTTAAGAAAAAAAAGTGCTCTTGTTGGAAATCACCAGTCCCACATATTCAAAGCCCAATCTCAGCATTTCTTATGTCCTTTGAAGGGTGTGGGAAGCACAGAGGGAGAGAAAACAAGCAGAACTCCATAAATACTCAAGGTCTCCCTTAGACTCCTAAGCTCTGTATGTGGCTGGACTTTCTGTAACCTTAATCACTGGAGCCTTGTTAGTGTCCAACCTGGCCATCAGGAAACAGAGACGAGTTAGTCAGACCAAATGTGTTAATAAAACCAGACTGCACTACTAAAAAAGAAAAATCAGCTACCAGTTATCAGGTGACTCTTGTACAGTTTTTATTATGCTCTGACAGAACGATACATCCTTTCTTTCATGTGTTTCTGGGGCAGGAGAAAAGACAAAATTCTAAATCAGACATGGTGAGGCCAAGGGAAGATTGCTGTGTTCGATGCAGGCTAGTATTTTTGTGGTCTCTGTACAAGCCAGGTACTTTATAAGCATTACTTCATTTTATTTTCCCAACAAAACTGTTAGATGTATGTTATTATGAACATTTTACAGAGGATGAGACTGAGCTTAATGTCATTCAATATCATTTTGGTTTCACAAGTAACCATGGAGGAAGCAGATTTCCCCAGAAGAATGTTTAAATGTAAAGTTTGTACTCATTTCACTCTTACAAAGATAGGAGCCTGCCTTAGAGAAGGGTTTGCCCTTGATTAAACATGAAGCAGCTTAAGAATACCTGTGATACCTCCCACCTGTAACATTCTTGTTATAGATCTTATTTTCCCTTTGTAGTATCCCGCTCCCTACCATTTAGGCATTCAGTACTCTTAGCCAGTATCTAAGTTTCCTAGAATATCTCTGATATTCTAATTCTCACTTTGCTGTTAGCCAAGAAGTTGTTCTTTGTTGTTGTTGCTTTTTGCTTGTTTGTTGTTTAGATTGTTTTGTGTTTGCCTTACTTAGAAAACCATAGATAAAGGGTAAATCGTTTGTTTCCTATCTCCTATTGTTTAGTTCAAAGACATGAATTTCTGAATGTAGAGTTTCATTCTCTTGAACCTAAGAACAAACCATGTAAACCTGGGGTCCCCAATCCCGGACCGTGGACCAGTATCAGTCCTTGGCCTGTTAGGAACCGGGCTGCACAGTAGGAGTTGAGCGGCGGGTGAGCGAGTAAAGATTCATCTGACACTCCCCATCGTTCCCCATCTTTCACATTACTGCCTGAACCATCCCCCTGCCTTCTGTGGAAAAATTGTCTTCCATGAAACCAGTCCTTGGTGTCAAAAATATTGGGGACCACTGATGTAAACATTAAATTTACTATCATCAAAATGCAGTCAAATCTAGGAAATTATAAATGCCCCATGGTCCTTTTAGTACAAGAAGGCATAGTATCTAAAAACGCAAGAGAAAGTAAATCAGGGGATGTTGAAAAAGATTCTTTTGAGACAATCAAGGTAGAAATAAAGAAATCTCAAAAGTTTGGTGTGTGGATGTTTATCTTGCTAGTTACCATCAGTAGTTTTCTGTAGCTGCTTATTGAGCTGGCTAATGTTTAATTTGAGTAACCTTGTGGAAAGACCTGTTTAAGTGGCACTATCAAACAATAGCAGCAAGAGGAGAGATAAGGAGAAAGTATAAAAGGATTATTAAAGAAACGCTGGGGGTGGAATTTATCTCTCCAAACAAATCAGGGTGTTCTGGGCTTAATAGAAAAATCTTATAATAGGTGGACAGATAGGAAACTGTTATTTTCCAGAACGTAGTAGCATGTAGGTGGTTTTACTCTGATTTTGTGGAGGGGAACTGGGGAGGGGAGACTGACTTTCAATCATTATTTATTTATTTATTTATTTTGTGGTACGCAAGCCGCTCACTGTTGTGGCCTCTCCCGTTGCGGAGCACAGGCTCCGGGCACGCAGGCTCAGCGGCCATGGCTCACAGGCCTAGCCGGTCTGCGGCATGTGGGATCTTCCCGGACGGGGGCACGAACCCACGTCGCCTGCATCGGCAGGTGGACTCTCGACCACTGCACCACCAGGGAAGCCCCAATCATTATTTTTATAACACATTTTCTAAGATCTTGACATCCTAAATACTTTTATTTTTAAACAAGGGATCAAAGTGGAGGGAAAGACAGGGGTTTGAGAATGCCTTCCCTAACTTGCCTTCCATAATGTAGTTGCATAGGAAAGAAATCTCTGTTGATCCCTTTTGCAACCCTGATACATTTCACAGTAATACTTGGATAAGCTTTGGCCAGTTGCATCAGAGTAGTTTTACTAAACATCTAGAGTAGAAAAGAGATATAGAGAGTAGAGAGACTAATTACTAAATAGAGGCTGAGTTTGCCTTTCATTGCCTCTGTTACCTAGCTAGACATAATGAAATTTCCAACATGTGTTCCTTGTATTTCTCTATCACAGAAGAGAATTAATAATGTGCATGTATTGAACTTTTATTTATATAGTTGTTGAAGCAAAGGGGTTGATGTAAAGAATCCAAGATTCTATTTGACCAGTCAGTTTATATTTGTTAAGAACTTAATAAGTAGCCACTTCTGTGGGGATTTGGAGCAGGGCTATCAGAAATGGAGTGACTTTTTTTCAGGTGTTGACAAGACATATACACAATAATCAGGACAGTGGAGCAAGATGCTATAGCTTTGACAAGTCTCACTTCCTCTTCTGTGTTAGCAGTAGATAATTACTGGACTTTTCCATAGAAATGAAAAGCTAGGATGAAGGTTTGAACAACTAGCTATGCATCACAGTTACCTGCGAATTTCTAAAAATTCAGATGGACTGCCTCCACTCTAGATGAAACAAATCAGAATTTCTCTGGATAAGTGTTACAGATTAAATGTTTGGGCCCCCAAACTTCATATATGGAGTGTCCCCCAAAATTCATATATGGAAGCCCTAACTGCTAATGTGATGGTATTTGGAGATGAAGCCTTTGGAAGTAGATGAGGTAGTGAGGGTGGGGTCCTCATTATGGAATTAGTGCCCTTAAAAGACAAGATATGAGGGCTTGCTCTTACTCTCTGTGTTACCATAAAGAGGAAGTCAGTGAGTCTACAGCAAGAAGGAGGCCATCTGCAACTCAAGGGGAGAGTTCTCACCAGAACCCAACCATGACAGCATGCTGATCTTGAATTTCCAAACTCCAGAATTGTAAGAAAATAAATTTCTGTTGTTTAAGCAACCCAGTCTGTGGTATTTTGTTATGGCAGCCTGAGCAGACTAAAGCAGTGAGTCTTGGAGATTGTGATGAACTTAGTTCCTTGTCTTTCTGCCTCTACTTAAACTATTTTTACAAGATAGTAATTAATTTTTTTTCAAAACTTTTCTTATTGTCTCATTGTCCTCCAACCATTCATCTGTAGTCACCACTGCCTCACTAGGAGACTGTATATAACTCAGGAAAAAACAGACTTAAGCATGTTGTGGGTTAAATGGTGACCCACCAAAAAAAAAAAAGAGAGAGAGAGATGTTAAAGTTCTAACCTCCAGTGCTTATTTGGAGGTAGGGCCTATACAGAGCTAATGAAGTTAAAATAAGGTCTTTAGGGTGGGCCTTAATCCAATATGACTTATATCCTTATAGAAAGGGGAAATTTGGACACATAGACATAGAAAGAACACTATATGAAGATTTTATTATGCTGTCCTAAAACAAGGAATGCCAAAGAGCACCAGCAAACCACCAGAAGCTAGGCGAGAGGCATGGAAAATATTCTCCCTCATAGCCCTCAGAAGGAGTCAACCCTGCTGACACCTCAGTTTAGGACATCCAGCCTCCAGAACTGTGAGATGATAAATTTCTGTTCTTTAAGCCACCCAGTTTGTGATACTTTGTTAGTGGCAACTAGAGCAGATTAATACAAATCATCTGATAGCTAAAGCACTTATGATTTCTAAGAGCCAAGATCTTGAGGAAAGATTGCTTGCTTGTTTGTTTGGGACGTTTTTGGTTTTGTTTTGTTTTTTCTAGAATTTGCCAAGACTTAAAGTCCTGTAACACTTAGACCAGTTGTCCTCAAAATTTAATATGCATCCAAATGGCAGAAAGTATTTACCAAAACACAGACTGATGGATTTATCCTCAAAGTTTCTAAATCAATAGGCCTGAGATGAGGCCTGAGGATTTGCTTTTCTAATAAGCTATTAGGTGGTACTAATGATGCTGGTTGGAGGACAGAGAAGAATGTTGGCTGACAAAAGAGCCCGTTTAATAAGCAAATGGTGATGAGAGATGGAACAGTCAGTAGAGAAAGAGTCAATGAGTAAACACAGAAGCCATGCCAACTGGGATATAGTCTTGGTACTCAAATATGTAGAACAAGACAGCTTAATCAGTGGTTTTCTAAAAGAGGGTCAATATAAGTCATCAGGTATTTCACAGCTTTAGTAGTTCATATATTTTAATATATTTGTCCACGTTTTCCAAAACATACAATTCTGGGAAAGCTGGATTACTAGAGGTGGGGTTAGAAGGGTAAGCAATAAGAAAGTTTCAGGCAGAGTGAAAGAGTGAATAGCATGTGCAAAGCTCATATAAAGCATGTTATAGTGCAACAGCTCACCTCTGTAACCTTACAGGTGGCGGAGCATTTCTCTGAGACGAGACTGCAGGTTACAGTCTGGGTGGGCATCCCAGGAGGTGTCTGTTAAAGCAGTTAACTCACTTTGGTTGTTTTAGAGTTGAAAGAAGCCTCTAACTTCCAGATCATCCAATTTGTACAGAAAGGTAAAGATATGATAGGGATTCCTCATGAATTTCAAGCTATCTCCTGAGTCCAACCTCTACAAGTCAGTTGGTAGCCAGGTCAACAGTGCAGGCATTCTATTTTCTATAGAAAGCATCTTAGGTCATGTCTCCAGAAGCAGACCCTGAGACAAGATTCACTTGAACGTGATTTATTAAGGAACTGCTCCTAGGATAAGCTGTCAAGAAGTGGAAGAATAATAGGGAAGGAGAAGTTAAAATAGGGTGCTATCCTGATCCTGCTGCTGGAGGAGAACTCTGGACTGTAAATTACATTGTGGTAATCTTGGTCTGAGTGGGGTCAGGAGAATACCCAAGAGCTGTCCTAAGAAGAGAGCTCCCTGGTAGCTATTGGAAACCAAAACATACCAAAATTATGGGAAGAATGCAAAGAAATGGTAAAGGATAGCTGTCTTAGTCTGCTTGGGCTGCCATTACCAAATAGATTGGGTGACCTAAATAACTCAAATGTATTTACTCATGGTTCTGGATGCTGAGAAGTTTAAGTTTAAGGTGTCATCCAATTCAGTTTCTGGTGAAGTCTCTCTCCTTGGGTTGCAGACGACTGACTTCTCACTATGTCCTCAGTGCATGTGCATGTGGGGAGAGAGAAAGATTTATCTCTATCCTCTTCTTATAAGGGCACAAATTCCATCCTGAGGGCCCCATACTCATGACCTAATCCCATTACCTCCCAAAGGACTAGGTCCAAATACCACTACATTGGATGTTAAGGCTTCAACCTATGAATTTGGGGGGGGGGGGCGCGGGACAAACATTCAGTCCATAACAGGAGTCTAGCGGATATGGTTGAAATGTGGACAATAATATCTGCTACAATATGTCTTTCATGTCTGCTTCTAGTCTTTCCTGATGCTGGCCTCAATCAGCATCACTTAAATTGATCAAATATGTTCTAAATGTTTGGAAAGTTTTACACTGGTTTAGGAGACTCTTTTATTTCTGCAGATTTTCCTGTTTGCCCAACCCTTTATGATTGTGTGCAGGGAGGAGCACCAAAGACTTCCTCAGCCTGAGCTTGAGCCCTAATGGAGTCAAAAAGACATGCTTCAGATGCACACATTTGGAGAAGAGGTATTGACTTGTGCTACATTTATTTAATTGAAAGATCATAGGGGTGACTCTCTCAGAACAATGGAAGTCTACTATTGAGGAAGCATCTGAGTATGCAACTCCAGAAAGAGAAAACAGATAGCAAAGTCCAGATGGGAATTCCCCAACTTAAAAAAATAAAGTCCCTTCCCTGGAAGTACCACAGTACACCAAAAATAACATCAAACACCCTTACCTCCAAGGAGCAGGAAGGATATTTCTCTGGAAAAGTATTTTATTTTTTTCCCCTGCACTGTAGTTCAATTTGTCCCTGAAGCCTATTCCAAGTTAAGGATGGAAAAGAATTACCCAAGAGATCAATACAAACATCATCCCTTGCAGAAGGTCCTTTCACACTGAGCTTGCTGACGTTGCAGTCTTCAATTTTACACTGTTTCTGGTATATATATGTATATGTATACATACACATATGTGTATGTATATATGTATATGTATACATATACATATATATACACATATATATACCCGAATTTTTTTGCTTTACAAGCCTCTTCTGGTCTTCAGGCTGACTGTAGGCATTAAAATAAATAGTTGTAGAACAAATGCATTAAAGTATGGGCTTTGGCATCACAAAGAGCTGGATTTGAGTCCTAGCTCCTTCACTCTTGTGTGTAACACTAAGCCTCTGAGTCCCGATCAACTCACCTGTAAAGTAAGGCTAATTATACCTTATCTCAATTAGTTGTCATAAGAAATGCATCCAATTACTTCTGTAAAACTTTCAGCTCAGTGCTCAGCACACAGTTATAAGATAAATATTTACTAATATAAAATGTAATTTTTTAGATTTAAAGAAAGAAGTAAAGAAGGCTGAGAATATCGATGCACATGCTTAAAGCAAAAATGATCCATTTCCTATTAACTCAACTACCCCCAAAACATATTTTTAATTGAGAGAATGAGTCAGTTTGACAATGAAGTTTGTAGAATGAAGGAACTTTAGTGCTTGAAGGAACCTTAGAATCAAGTATTACTCACTTTCAGATGATCAGAGTAAGGTATCAAAGATGCTCTGACTTGGTCAAGGTCAAAAGCCACCAGGCAGAGGCAGCGCTAAGACGCAGTACCACACTGTTTGGTACCATAATTTATTCGACCTCAATTCCTATTTGCTGAAGGAGTGGATCTGTTTCTTTTTAGAATTCATGTATAAATTTATAAAGCTGGTTCAGGACAGGTAATTCCATGTAACATGTCACCAAAACAACTGAGCATTGGTTTGACACACATAATTTCTAGCCAACAAAAAAGCTTACGTGGGACTCCCCTGATGGCGCAGTGGTTAAGAATCCACCTGCCAATGCAGGGGACACAGTTTTGAGCCCTGGGCCAGGAGGATCCCACACGTGGCTGAGTAACTAAGCCTATGCGCCACAACTACTGAGCCTGTGCTCTAAAGCCCTCAAGCCACAACTATGGAGCCTGAGTGCCACAACTACTGCAGCCCGTGTGCCTACAGCCTGTGCTCCACAACAAAGAGAAGCCACCACAATGAGAAGCCCGCGCACTGCAACAAAGAGTAGCCCCCGCTCGCCACAACTAGAGAAAGCCCACACATAGCAACAAAGACCCAATGCAACCAAAAATAAAAAATAAAATTAAATAAAATTAAATTAAAGAAAAAAAAAGCTTATGTTGATGCCTGAACACATTCCAGAGTCTTGGAAGTAGAAGAAAAGGTTTTAAAATGCAAACAAACCTTAGTCATGCTATTAAAGGACGTGTTTTGGAATAGAACTCTGGAGTGCTTAATTATCAACATGTGCCTTTCCATCCCTGGCCTATTAAATCATCTGGCCTGCTAATAATAGCCTGTTTAGCCATCAGGAGAAGATGGATGAGTTTTAGTTCCCATTTTCAAATCCGAGGGATCTGCCCTGTTTCTGAATTATCCACAGATGAAGATTAGTCACTTAGGTATCTGTAGGTTGTACAGAGGACACTGGAGTCTTGGCCGGCACATTTATCCTCACCACTGTGCTCCCCCCTCTCCTCCCAGGCTTCCACTGGTGAAGAGTGACTGAAAGAGCCAAGGTTAAATGCAGGGAAAGAAACCTTACCAATTAAAAGCTCTTTTTAGCATTTGTAAACTGGATTTAATTGCTTCCTGTTTTTAAACCATCCATGAATAGATCACCTATTTAGCTTGGCAATGGCAATTGTACATGTAGTATGACTGCTTTTACAAAGACAGCTGTTTTTTTTCTTTGTTCTTTTTAATCTGTGTCTAGTGTGCCTGTTATCTGTTGATGTGTAACAAACTATCCCAAAATGTAGTGGCTTAAAACAATAATTTATTTGGATCATGGTTTTGTGGATGAGGAAGTTAGGAAGAGCTTCACTGGGTATCTCATCTCTGCTCCATGAGGTGTTAACTGGAGTTACTTGACTGGTCCAAGGTGGCTCACTCACAGGGCTAGCAAGTTGGTGCTGATGCTGGCTGAGAGTTTAGCCTAGTTTTTTGTCAGGGTAACTTGGTTGTGACTCATGAGGGCCTGTCTGCAGTCTGGTTGGACTTCTTTATAGCAAGAGAAGCTGAGTTTCTAGAATGAGTGTTCCTTCAGCCCAGTGAAAGCTACAAAACACCTTCTGACCTAGCCTCAGAGTCCCAGAAAGCCACTTTTGCCATATTCATTGGTCAGGCACATCACTTAAGGCATGCTCAGATTCCATGGGATGGAAAATAGACTCTCTTTCTTAACAGTAGGACAGCAAAGATTTTTCAGACATCTTTAATCTATTACATAGGGGAAAATCATAATCATTCAATTTTAACTATCCCCTCCACCCCACAGGGTAGTTAAAATTAAGGAAGTTAGGAAGCTCTTCCTAACTTCCTCATCCACAAAGTCATGATCCAAATAAATTGTTGTTTTAAGCCACTATGTTTTGGGATAGTTGGTTACACATCAACAGGTAACAGGTATCTGACGTTTCTCAGAAGCTTAAAAGTATTTTTAATTTATTCATCAGATCTCCCTCCACTCATGATATTTAATATGTAACTTAATAAATTAAATATTTGATTTATTTATTTAATTAACTTATTTAATATTTAATTTAATAAATATTGTGTGATGTTTTAAAACAATGATTTCAATCAATCAGTCAATCAAATTCCATTTATTTTTCTGATGATTACTCCTTTCCCTTCCCAGCCCATTTCCATGCTGATTATAATACTTCAAATGCCATTCTGGATTCTAAATAACTAGGAAGCTTCAACACAACATTCTCTGTGAAAGCAAGGCAGACAGGGAAAAAAATAATTA
Source organism: Monodon monoceros (assembly GCF_005190385.1). NCBI lineage: Eukaryota > Metazoa > Chordata > Mammalia > Artiodactyla > Monodontidae > Monodon > Monodon monoceros. Next base: position 87,306,243 of record NW_021703777.1, on the reverse strand, counting down.
AAAAACACTTGCAAAGCTAAAGAAGAATCTTAACAATGGCAGAGCTTTTGAGATATTTAGGTGGCTCTCATGCCACCCTTTCTCTTTTATCCTCCAAGGAGTAAGGATACAAAAAATCAGTTTTGCAGATCTTATCTGTAGAACCCAAAGTAGAAATTAACTAGTAGTAAAAATCACATATATTGAGCCCCTTTTCATTTGCATATATTTGCATATGAATTACCAACTAATTGTTGTGAAGTAACAATTAAGAGAACAATAGAAGAAAGAAAAGGGGATTGAAGCTGCAACAGACACCTGGAGACTGTATTTAAAAAGCTTCTTAAATATTTGAATTTTTTTCACTAAAGACAAAGGCACTGAACAATGCACAGAAAATGCTACCAAAAGAATCAAAGTGGGAAAATGTTCGTGACTTACTAACACCATTTTTTGATGAAGAGAACTTTAATTCTTCCCCCTTTAATATGATTAGAACCTAAGGCACTGTATAGAGACAGTGCTGAAGCAAGTTCTAAGCTTCCTCTGCCAAGCTCATAAGTTTGCACTAACCCTTCTTCAAACTGAGATTTTATAACAGTTGTTTAATGTTCTTTTAGTAGATAGCTTGTTTACTGTGCTTGGGATGAGGTTGCCTTCCTTTTGCCCCTTTGTCATCCTGAACAATTCAACTCTGGCCCCAAATTGGCTTACCTCACTCAGCAAAACTAATGACTTCCATTGAACCCTTTACACTCTTCTTCAAAACCAGCTTTGCAAACATCTGTGCTACGTTGAGCACAATCTCTGTGGGATTTACCCCTGTAATAGATTTTTTTTTTTTAAATTTTGCCTGCCTAGCATCTATTTCCTCTTCTGGAAATAAAACCCTAATTTTTCTTCATGCAACTTTATCTCATATTCTCAGTCACTGTGGCTTCTGAATAGACTCCCACCCTGAGCTTTAAGAATAGAGCCAAAGGCTTCGCTGGTGGCGCAGTGGTTGAGAGTCTGCCTGCCGATGCAGGGGATGCGAGTTCGTGCCCTGGTCCGGGATGATCCCACATGCCGCAGAGCGGCTGGGCCCCTGAGCCGTGGCCACTGAGCCTGCGAATCTGGAGCCTGTGCTCTGCAACGGGAGAGGCCACAACAGTGAGAGGCCAGCGTACCACAAAAAAAAAAAAAAAAAAGAATAGGGCCAAAACAAGGGGAGGTATAGTTCAGAGATAGAGATGGACCAGAGTAAGCTGAACATAAGAAAAGAAATGGAGGAAAGACAGAAGGAAGGGGAGAGAGAGAGAGAAACCAACAGAAAACACTGATGACATCGTTTGAGATCTTGAATCCAACCATGCCCCAAACTATATTTTCGAGTTATACAATCTTCCTCCCAAACACGCACCCCCCCACATGCACACACAAAAGCATTCTGTTAATTTATATAATAATATTAGTTATTATTTTGCTTAAGCTGGTATGATTTGAGTTTCTGTCACTTGAAATCAGGCTTTATTAGTACAATCCCTTACCAACCCCAAGCAGAGTCTCTTCCAACTGTTTATAATACTGCCTTTGAAAAGCACTGTCAAATCTAGACTAGTATGTTAAATTCACTCCACTGACTTTCATATAATAAGTGCAATCCAACCAACGGTAGCCTTTCCAAATTACTTATATCTTGTATGGGATTATTCAACATCACTAACTAAATTAACCAATATAAAATTATTTAATTTGTCTAGACAAAACTTTCCTGTTAATATACTTACACACACTCACACATACCTTTTGAGTAAGGGTAAAAGGCCACAGTACTCCAATTCTCTAGGTGGGTGCACATCTAATTAGTGTCCTAATATGTGTGTGTATTTGGTAGTTTGCTGGAGTGACAAACAACTCCAATATCTCAGTGTCATATAACACAAAGGTTTATTTCTTGTTTACTTTACATGTAGGCTTTAATCCAGTAGAGTTCTGCTCCAGCAGTGGCTCTGTTCCATCTGTATTGTCGATTAGACCTCTGGACTATAGGAGCAACTTCTACCTGGAATGTGCCACTCTCAGAGCAGAAAGCAGAAGCAAGAGACTAAGCTGAACCATGCAGTCATATTTAAAGTTTCTGCTCCAACATGGCACACATCATGTTCACTCAGATTACACTGGGCAAGTCTTCCAATGGGACAGGAAATTATATGCCACCTACACACTGGCACAGCAAGTTACACTATAAACACAAGGACATATAAACTCCTTACAGAGATGGGAGTGAATTGTTTTGAACAATAATGTAATCTGACACAAAGATGTAATCTGATGCAATAGATCTGTGTCAGATTATATTACTCTCTTTACCTGGCTGTGCTCTAGGGCACCTTTGTGGCTTGAATCCAGAGCCCAGCCTTTCATTAGATTTCTAGAGTCTCTAATGAGAAAATTTACCTTCAAGATTTAGCACAGAGAAAAACCATGTACCCCTGCAGTGGGAACACATGCCCTAGAGCTATGAAAACTAAGGGTTCTTGCATTGTGCAGGGGGAGAAGTTCCCTTTCTATCATGGACTCCCCTATGGTCATTGCTTTATAACTATAAAGCTTGCTTAGAAAGCTATATGAAAATGAACTAACCCTAATGTGTTGGTCTTAGATATGATTAGCAAATATTTTGACTCCACCATCCTATTGCTCTGACTCTAGGGTGTTTTTTTAATAAATATGCAAAATATACACCCCTCACATGTTGGCACTATTAAGATGCTGTGGTTATCAGTGGGACGACTTATATTCAATAATTTATTCATACACTCATATACTCTAAGGCATTCTAGTAAATACAGTTTTCTCCATTTCTCTATATTTCCAGTAATATTTTAGGAATCCTTAGGTGGGCACTATTCTAGTAACAGTGGCTGTTAACAAACCACCCTAAAGCTTAGTGACTTAAAACAACAATAATCATTTATTATTTCTCATGATTTATATGAATCAGAAATTTAAGAGCAGCTCAGCTCTGCAGTTCTGAATTCATAGACTGATGGTGGCTAGGGCTAGTGTCATGAAAACTTCCTCACTCATGTGTATGGAACTCCAGCTGGAAAGACCTGGATATCTGGGAATAACAAGGGTTCCTCAGGTATCTTTTTGTAACCCTAAGTGGTGCCCTATGTGATCTCCAGCATGGCATCTTCAGACCTGCTTACATAGCCGATCAGATCTCCAAAGGTCCAATTATATAGAGAGAGGGAGAGAAAGAGAGAGAGAGAGAGAGAAGGGCTCCAGGTGAAGCTATATCACATTTTATAACCTAGCCTGAGAAGTCAGGCAAGTGTCAGTTTTGCCATGTTCTCATAGTTGAAGCAGTTACAAAGGTATGCTCAGGTTTGATCATATGGACCAGAGATCTCACCTCTCAGTAGAGGATTGTCAACATCACTTTGTAAGAAGAGTGTGTGGGATGAGATTAATACTGGTTTTATCATAAGTGGAAAATCCAATTTGCCAAAAATACCTTGGCTTCCTTGCCCCTTAATCTAGTTCTGATGAGATACACTGCATTTGAATCAAAAATGTTATAGCTAAAAGGAAAAGACCATAAAATAATCTCAGGCAACTCTTTCCAATTGCCAATTCAAGGAATTTAAGTAATTGCCCAAGGTAAGACAGATAATTAGATATAATACACCAACACTAGACTAGGAGTCCCTATCCTGAGCCCTTTTCACTGAATCACAGCAGCAGGGTTCATTTTATTGGGCTTCTGCTTTATAGGTCATGGCCATGGTGTAGTTAAAATGATAAAAGCTGAATCTCAAGTTCTATTGAACTGCAAATCAACTGTTATCTGGTCTTGGATATTTAGGTTTTTAGATTTTTTTAGCTAGTAGTGATACATACTTAAATCATTGGTCAACAACAGAACAGACTTCGCACTCACTCAAAATTAACTCCAAATGCACCATAGATTTAAGTGTAAATATAAAACTATAAAACTTTTAGGAGAAAAAAATATCAGAATATAATATCAGATTACTAAAGAACATAAAGTGATACTTGGTATGATTTTTTAAATATTCTTAGCTCAAATCTGTATGAAATAAGCAGTATTAAGAATTTATAAGGACTTCAAACTCAGTTCCTTACTAGTTGAATTCAAATCCCTTAATAGTTATAGGGTAATTGCAGTCATCTATTTCACAATCTATTTTATATTGGATAAGTAGTGGTAGCTTCTGTTTTTTAATAAAGTGATTTATTTCATCAAAATTTTCTAATTTAGAAAATTATGAAGAATTGTTCATAATTCTTCAATACATGAAGAATTGTTCATAATATATCCATATTATTTTTTGATATATCTGCATGATCTGTAGTGGTATCCCCTGCTTTATTTCCCTTTCTTTTTTCCTTCCTCAATGTTGCTAGCTGTTTGTCAATTTTATTGATCTTTTTGAAGAATAATCTCTTGGTTTCATTGATTTTTTCTATTGTGTTTCTAAGTTCACCAATTTCTGCTCTTATTATTTCCTTCCTTCTGTTTGCTTAGAGTTTATTTTGTTCTTCTTTTATGGGTTGAAGTGGAAGCTTAGATTATTGATTTGAGACATTTTTCCTAATGTGTGAGTTTAGTTGTACAAATTTCCTCCTTAGCACTGTTTTATCTGTGTCCCACAAATTTTAATAATTGTATTTCCAATTTCATTCAGTTAAATGAACATTTTAAAAATTCTCCTGAAACTCTCCTATTGACCCATGGCTTATTTACAAATATGCTGCTTAGTTTCCAAATGTTTGAAAATTTTTCTGTAAATTCTCTTACTGATTTCTAGTTTGATTCCATTGTGGTCAGAGAAAACAGCTCTGTATAATTTCAACTAGTTTAAATTTTTGAGGTTTATTTTATGGCTTTCTACCACAGGATATGATTCATGGGCACTTGAAAATGGTGTGTGCGCTCTGCTGTTGTTGAGTGTTCTAAAAATATTGAATAGATACTGTTGATTAAACACTGCTGTTGAGTTCTTCTATATCCTTGCTGATTTTCTGTCTAGTTTTTCTATAAATTGCTGAGAGAAGGATGTTGAGGTCTCTAAGTATAATGATGAGTGTATATTTTTTGTTTCAGTTTTATCAATTTCTGCCTCACACAATTTGCATATATGTTGTTTGTGAATACATATTTAGAATTTCTGTGTTCATTTGTGGGGTTACCCTTTTATCATTGTATGTCACCCGTTCTTTTTTGTGATTTTTTTTTTGCTCTAAAGTCTACTTTATGTGATATTAATATATCCATTCCTGCTTTCCTTTAATTAATATTTGCATTATATACATATATATATATTATATAGACATATGAAACCTAAACCTATTAAAATGTAAACCTTCCCTCCCTTTAAGTTCCTTTGAACTCTCCTAGTTATAATATAATTGTCTTAAATATTTTCTCGGCATAAATTTAGAACCTTATCACACAATGTTAAAATTTTTGTGTCAATCATCAAAAAAATTAGAAAATTCAAGAGAAGAAGGAAAACCTATTGTATTTTCCATATTTTCTTTATTTTGCTCTTTCCTCCTCTCCAAAGTTCTAGGGCTCCTTACTTTATTTTCCTTTCTGCTTAGAGGACTTCTTTTAGCCATTCTTATAGAATAGGTCCAAGAGTGAGAGATTATCTTAGTTTTTCTTCCTCTAAGAATATCTTGGTTTCCCTTTTATTCCTGAAGGATATTTTTGATAGGTATAGTTTTCTAGGTTGAAAGTTCCTTTCTTTCACCACTTGAATAATATTGTCCACTTTATTCTAGCCTCTATCTTTTTTTATGAGAAATCAGTTATCATTTTACCTGTTTTTCCCCTACAGGTAATGTGTCATTTTTCTCTGATCACTTTCCATATATTTTCTTTGTCTTTAGTCTTCAAAAGTTTAATTATAATGTGTCCTTCAATGGATTCCTCTCGGTTTATCCTGTATGGAATTTACACATCTTCTGAATCTGGAAATTTATGACTTTTGACAAATTTGGGAAATTGTTGGTCATTATTTCTATGTGTAACTTTTTCATCCCTGTTCTCTTTTCCGTCTTTATCTTAAATTCCAGTGGCCAGACTGTTAGGTGTTTGATTATAGTCCCACAGATCCCAAAGACTGTTGATTTTTTCAGTCCATTTTCTTTTTGCCGTTTAGATTGTATGATTACTATTCCTCTGTCTTCCATTTACTGATGAGTTTCCCTGTCCCCTCCATTCTGTGATTGAACATATTCACCAAGGTTTTATTTCAGTAATTTTATTTTCAGTTCTAAAATTTCTGTTTAGTCCTTTATATCTTCCATTTCCTTGCTGAGACTACTTCTTTGCTAAGACTTTTTATTTTTTCATTTGTTACAAGCACATTGGTAATTGGTCATTAAAACATTTTTACTGTTGCTGCTTTAAAATCTTTGTTTGATCATTTTAACATCCCTGTCATGTCAGCATTGGCATCTCTTGATTGTATTTTATTTAGTTTGAGATCCTCCTGATTCTTGATATGACGAGTGATTTTTTATTGAAACCTGGATATCTTTTAATTATGTTGGACAATTCTTTTTTTTTTTTTTTGCGGTACGTGGGCCTCTCACTGCTGTGGCCTCTCCCGTTGTGGAGCACAGGCTCCGGACGCTCAGGCTCAGTGGCCATGGCTCACAGGCCCAGCCACTCCACAGCATGTGGGATCTTCCCGGACCAGGGCATGAACCCGTGTCCCCTGCATCGACAGGTGGACTCTCAACCACTGCGCCACCAGGGAAGCCCTTGGACAATTCTTGATATTATTAAACTTCACTTTTAGCTGGACTTTTTGGGCATGACTTGTTGAGGGAAAGGAAAAGGTACCATCTTTTTACTGCCACATGGAAATAGAATTCCAAGTTTGCCACTTAGCCTCCATTAGCACTCAGGTTGGGCAAGGCTCCTCATTACTGCTGGGCAGAGGTGGAAGTTCTGACCCCCCATGTAGTCCCCACTGACAGCAGTGGGGGTGGCTGTATTACCACTGGGTGATGATGAAAGATACCACTCTCCATTAACCTTCTTCTGATACCATCTGAGTGGAGATTGGGAGCATTACTGCCAAGTATGAATAGGAATCCAGGCTCCCAGGTGGTCTGCCTTTACACTGTGGTTGAGGAGCTTTGTACTGCCAGTAGGGATTAAAATTCTTGCTTTTCTCTGTGTCGTTTAGCTGTCTTATTAGGCTGCCATTTTTCCTGGTCCTTTGGCTAGAAAGAGCAGCCTTTTGTTGGGGTCATTTTTGTCAGTGCCGGTTGGTATTTCCAGGTTGCTGGCTTCATCAGCTCTGAGTCAGGATATATGAGGCAAAAAGAAAACCGAGGTAACTAACCACCATGTCGTCCCTTAAGTCCTGAGTTTCCTTGACAGTCTGTCACCTTCTTTCTATATTTCAGAGTCTTCTTATTTTAGTCTTATATATATTGTTTAGTATTCTTAATTGTACTTAGTGTGATGATAAGGGAAGTATGTCTACTCCATCTCCTAGAAGCAGAAGTCTTATTAACAAAAGTTTTAAAAATAAATTTATATCATTTAAAATTTAAAATCCACTGTCTAGTTTGTTTGAGAGATTGCCCAGCAAGTGACAGAGTCACAAAAATAATATTTGCTGCTGTGATCAGCCTATCCTAGAAAATGAACTCAAATAGTACTTAAAATATTGTTACCCATGCAATCCTTAGCTCCCAAAGAGCCAGAAGACCACTAACATATGTTTGCCTTCAGGTCATATACTGGGGCAAGTACGTGAACCAGTCACATCAAGCAAAACCTTGGGAGAGATATTAAGACCAAACAAGAAATCATGGTCGCAGGTAGACAGACAGACCAGGGAGAACAGGCTGGTCAGTAGTATTTTACTATCATGTCATCTCCTTTCATCTTGACCAAAGCCCTGTGAAGTAGGTACTATTATTGATTTTCATTTTACAAAATAGGAACGAGGCCCTTAGGGACTAAATAACTTTCCCAAGTTTTCACAGAAAATAAGTGGAGGATCTATTCTTTAAAATGTGTCTGTCTGACTCTAGAATCTAGGCTCTTAACTATCAGAAATCAGAGATGCTCAGATGCAGTGACTATAATATTAGCGTTACAGATCAGAGAACATAATAATGATATCCAAAGGTCACAATAACCTCTAATTTCAGACAAAATGATCTACTAAGATAGTGATCCGAAAAGTAGCTAGGCGTTTCCAACAGACAAGCTGAGCTTCAGTAAATTCCAACACAAATGCTCTGTAGTTGCTGGAAGAGAAGCAAACTGGTAGCATCAGAAAAATAGTCAGGGAGAAGAAAGCCCGAGTTCATGGATCAGGGTCAGAGTAAAAATTTCTGGACTAATTTGAAGGGACTTGACAGAAATGTGAGGAATAGACAAAAAGCTCTTGAGGAAAGGGGAGGACTGCCCAGATGATTAGAATGATGACTCATAATCAATAATCACATTGATAATGACCACCAATTATTGAGTGCCTGCCATATACCATAGGCTGAGCTAGATACTGAAATAAATTTCAGTAATTGGAAACTTATTTTAGCAGAGATTCAGATTTGAGTTAAGTTTTCTGAGTTCCCTTTATCACAATGAAGCCCCTTAAAAGGATGTACTTGGAATCTCACCATTCAGCACTGAGGGTTTAAAATCCTCATAAGAAAAGACAACTTTGTAAGAAATTTCTGAATAAGAAAATGGAAATCCTTATGTACTTCCTGCCTCAAATCATGATCGTTTCTAGAACACAGGATGCAACAAAGTCTGCAGTTGAACAAATCAATGATCTGTGAGGTTAGAAATTAAAAAAAATATATATTAGGCATAAAGTCTCTCACCTTTACTAGGGACACATATATTGTTCCAAATCCAAAGGGGAAAAATCAATAAAAGATAACATCCCTGCAATCCATTCACCTATCAAACATTCATTCATTCATTCACTCATTCAACGACTAGTTACTAAATATCTATTCTATGCTTGGAATCATGCTAAGTCCTCTGGATACAGAAAAGAACAAAAGATGTCTGATTTCTGCCTTTGTTGGGCTCACTGCCTAACACCAGAGAACACAATACAATGAATGATTGATTAATCAGAGAATACATGAAACAGTAGACTAGCTGTTTAAATGCAGAGGTTTCCCTTCTATGAAGGATGTAATAAAAGTGTGTAGCAGAGATACATAACCTTGCTCAGGGAATAGAAAAGCCTTCCCAGCGGAAGTGACATTTAAGCCTCAGCTTGATTTTTAGTGAAGTAAGGAAGGTGAGTGTTAAGAAAGTTCTAGTCAGAGTGAACAGTCTGTGCAAAAGCCCTGAGTCTGGAAGTTACACCTCATGCTGAAGAAGACAAAAAAAGGCCAGAGGGGCTAGAATCTGGTTAGGGCACAGTTCACCTCTGTGACCTTAGAGGCAGGAGAGAATTTCTTAGAGATGGAACAGAGTACTGGCTGGGTGGGCAGCCTAGGAATTGTCTCTGAAGTGGCTGGCTCACTCTGGTTACCTTATGGGTGGCAGGAACCTCTCTCTAAGGCTCTGCCCGCCTTGCTGTCTTTGTACTAAGCACAAAGGGTGAAGATGTGAGAGGACATCTTCTTATGTCTTAAAACCTCATCTTCTCCGCAGCAGGAGTTCTCAAATGGCCCCAAGTTGGTATTTGGAGAGCAGTATTAAGTCTGCCCTTGTGAAGAGTCATCTATGAGCAATGGAAGTTACTTCTGTGTCACCTCCTCAGATCAGAGGCAGCCGGGCAGCCAGGATCCACATGGCCTGATCCAGGTTGCCATGTAGCTGAGCAAGATAGGGTTGGGACTCTGCCAGCTATAAGATCTAGTACTGAGAAGCCAAATCATGTGTTTTAATCTGCTTCAAAATCAGTGGATGTTTTCTCCTCCTCTGAAGATCATTACCATTAGTAATCCCACTGACATCTAATACCAAAGGGCAGTTGAGAGGTGTAATTTTCCAGCCAATTCAAGCATCCTGCTCTGCTAAAACCCATCTCATTGTAAAACTACAGAGTACTGTATATCACGTATTTCTCCCCCATTTATATTTGGAATTATTTTGGCTTGATTTTGTGTGTTTGTTTCTTTATTTATGTAAAGGATGGTTGTCATAATTTTGATAGAGTAACTACCAACCTTGTGTAGGTAGAATAATTAAATGCATAAGCTTATTTTATTTATTCAATAACTATTTACTGATTCCAACTACCTGTGAGGCACACACCTATGTACCAGAGGTCAATGGGGAAAGAGATACACAAAGTTCTTGTTCATGTGGGGTTTGTAATCTAAAGAGTTGAGAAAAGAGCCAGGTAACAAAGGAAAAAAAAAGAAAGAAAGAGAGGGAGGGAGGGAGAAAAGTAAAAGGAAGGAAGGGAAGGAGGGAAAGTGGGAGTAAAGGAAGAAAAAAGGACATTTCCAGTAGTGTTAGCTAGTAGGAAAGTGTAATGTGATAAACCAAACCATACTTGGCATGTGTCTGGTTAACCAGTGCTCTGCAACACACTACTCAAATACTTAGTGACTTAAAACAACATTGTGGGTTTTTTTTGTTTGTTTTTTGCGGTACGCGGGCCTCTCACTGTTGCGGCCTCTCCCGTTGCGGAGCACAGGCTCCAGACGCGCAGGCCCAGCGGCCATGGCTCACGGGCCCAGCCGCTCCGCGGCATGTGGGATCTTCCTGGACCAGGGCACGAACCCGCGTCCCCTGCATTGGCAGGCGGACTCTCGACCACTGCGCCACCAGGGAAGCCCCAACATTGTGTTTTGTTTACAATTTTTTTGAGTTGAGAATTCTGGAAGGATTCAGCTGGGGGATTTGTCTGTGATCCATATAGTGGCAGCTGAGACAGGAAGATCCACTTCCAAAAACAGCTTTTTCATTCACATGTCTAGTACTCAGGGCCTCTCTCTCACTCTCCCTCTTTTGTCTTTCTCTCCCTTTCTCTTTCTAGACAGTGTTTTATCCTGAATCTCTCTTTGCGGCTTGGGCTCCTTACAGTATGGTGGTCAGAGAGGAGTCACACTAATTACATGGTGACTTGCTTCTAAGTGTGAGTGAAAGTTGCCAGTCTCTTATCACCAGAACCCAAAAGAGACTGGCAACTTCTCTTTATATGAGCAGTCACGGGGTCCACCCAGTCTCAAGGAGATGCTACATGGGCCTCCTGCTCTCAATGGAGAAGTGCCAAAGCATACATGGCCATCTTTAATCTACCACAGGGTCTCTGATATAATGTTGAATGACTAGGATAGCTTTCCTCAGGAAGTTACGTTTTAACTGAGTCCTGAATGAACAGAAGAAACTAAAGTGCTAACTTCTAAAAGCAGACCATAATAGGCAGAAGGAGTAGCAAGTACAAACCCCTGACGCATAAATGATGTATTTGAAAAAAGAGTGAAGGCTAGTGTGGCTGGATCTTGAAGACTGAGGGAGAGACTTTAAGGAGATGAGATAGTAAAAGTAGAGCCATTTGGCCATGGGCAGGAATTTGGATACTATTCTTAGTGTAAGGGGAAGGCATTGGAAGCTCTTGAAATTAGCATGAAGTAATTTACATATTTAAAGGATTATAGAAGTTTAAGAATAGCAGTTGGAAGAACAGTTAGGAGACTATCATAGTAATTCAAGTATGAGATGATGATGACTTAGACTCACTTGAATCCAGTGGAGACAGATTTAAGATGAATGCAGATATAGATATAGGTATAGGTTTAGGAATAGCTGTAAGTAGAGATACAGATAGAGAAGTAGAGATAGGTTTAGAGGTAGACCTATATAGGTATAGATTTAAATATAGATAGAGATTTAGGTATATGTATGCACATAGAAATCAATATGGAAATAGTTATATAGATTGAGATAGAGATAGAAATATATATAGAAACTGATATAGAAATAGGTAATAGATTTAAAGATACGATATAGAGAGATGAAGATATAGAAATATATTTAGATATAAATAGAGATAGATATCAGTGCAGAAGCAGATGAGTTTAGACAGAGATAGACACAAATGTAGATGTAGATACACATTTGAGGTGGATACAATAGAATTTCCTAGTGAATTAGGTAAGAGAGTAAAGATACAAAAGAATTCAAGGATGACTTGATGCAGAGTAATGTCGCTGACTGAGCTGGAGGAGACTGGTTTATGGAAATTATTCCACTAAAGAAGTAAAAGAGGCCCAAGAAATCCTCTGAAATCAGAAGTACTTGAGGAAGTAATGTCACACCTATGTATGCACCCACTGAGTTATCTCCTCTTCCCTCTCACATGAATGCTCTTTCTTGCCTCTATCTTTCATACCAGCATTTCTCACATCTGGAATACTGGGAGTGGGAGAGCAACACAGACTTTGGAGCAAGAGAGGTCTGTATTTAAACCCAGTTGCTGCCATTTACAAGCTGTAGCATTTGTACGGGCAAATGAGCTCACTTTAAGCTTTAGCATCTTCCACTTCAAACTGGAAATAAATTTACCCATCTCACAGGGCTGCTATGAGAATTAAAATGTAAAAATGTGTAAGACGCATTTAGCGCTGTGTCCAGAACCTAGTAGGGCTCAAGAAATGTTAATCTTCTTTTCCTTATATCCTCAAGCCTTTTAAAATCCTACTTGTTTACTAAGACCCAACCTTTCTTAGCTTCTTTTTGAAACTTTTTAAATCATCTCCGCTCCCCAATGCATTATTCCATGATTATTACCATTGAGCTAATGCAATTCCTCAACTAAACTGTAATTTCCTTAAAGGCAGGGATTCACTATTAACACATCCTCTTTTTTCCACAACGTCCAGCTCAATGCTGAACACTCCACAAGTACTATATAAGTAAACCCTGTTGGTTGATTCTTTTTTTCTTTTGGTGAATTAAATAATTCTTCGTCAGTAATGAAGTTTCGATGAAAAGTTGCCTCTAAAATGATTTAATATATAGAGTTTCATGGATTTTCCTAATTAAATAAGAAAAAGACTTTGGAGAGATTTGTTTGTTTTTCTTATTCTTTTCAAGTGTTTCTCATATTTAATAGAATGTAATAGATATAAAAACACAAGGTCTCTGTAATGGATGATTTTTTTCTATCAAGGTCTCTGAAAGTTAGTCAACATCTACAAATTACATTGATGTGTCATAGTCTTAAATGAGTTATATTAGAATGTTTGTGAATACTAATTCTCAGTGCTCTTGACGTAAAATTTATGTCTGAAAATTTAACTTCCTGAGACAGATATTGTGTATTATATTTTAAAGTACATATGTTACAAATAGTATTTTTTTAATTCAAAATGTGACTTCTGGATAAGGTTTCACATTAAAATAATACCTTACTCTTCTTTCTGTCTCTGCTTGTGACCATGAAACTATTCTCTTGCTTACACAGACTATAAAGTCATACTCACCAATGCTGGACTCTTCCTATCACTGCAAAAATTGTGACCACTGAGAATGAAGCTTCTTCTCCAATTCTAATCAAATATAAGAATTGATATCTTTGTCAGACTTTCTTAATGTGAAGAGAATTTATCTTTTGGTAGGTTCTTCATCATGTGTTTGTAAAATTATCTCTTTATTATTTGATAAATTTTATTTTCAAGAAATATCTCTCATTTTACATTATTATTGCTTATTGGTCTTGGTATCCATTGATTTCCCACATTGGATGTTTTTATGAAATAATAGTTCCTATTTTAAGAATAATCTCATATATATAAGATATTTAAAATAACATATATACAAATACACATTTCTGCACTATGCAGATACCATTGTTGGTATATCCTTTTCATCAGAGTTGCAAACTGAGTATTCTATAACAAAGGCTATATATAATCATAATAAGAAAAAGAAAATTATGAAATAAGAAATATTAAGCAAAAGTTTCCTTTCCCTGGTACAAATATAAAAAGATTCCCTTATGTATAATTTTTAATAGATTCTGGAATGTGGGCTATCCCACTGTTGAAACACTGGCATAAAAATCTATGTTCCAAATGGATGATTCAGTAAGTAAAAGGAATAGTCAAAAATGCCCCAAATCCTCTGATCATTTTTCATCTGTCCCTGGTGTGATGTGGATGTCTGGACCCTTCTTTCCTTTCTGTCCTCATGTCAGGTTACTCCTTGCCTTGCTCAGTAAGCTCCAGATACACTGATTCTCTCTGATTCCTTGAACACACATAGCTCTCTTAGCACAGAGATTTTGACCCTGACATTTCCTCTCCCTCCAACATTTTCCAAATGCCTCTTCACATAGTGCTATCTTTTCATCCTTTGGTTTAAATATCACCTTCACAGTAAGACTTTCTTCAGCTATTTGAAGTACAACTCCCTGTATTGATAGAGCATCTTCTTTCTTTCAGAGTACTCATCCCAATGTGTAATTGTAATCATACATTGTTCAGTGGTTTATTTTCAGTCTTCCTCATTAGAATAAGACTTCCATAAGGACAGGAAGTGCATCTGTTATTGATCATCACTCTCTTTCTGGTGCTTATGAACTGACTGGCACGTGGCAGATGGTCAACACATTTTCTGCATGTATGAATGAATCATACACTTACACCATGGAAATAAACTGAGTGGTAGGTCTATATGACCCCACCCACCATCATTTCCAAGGACACAACACTAAATCCTCCCTCTCCAATGTAGTCTACTTTTAGCCTTTTGTTATTCTCTCTAATGTGTGAGAAAATTATACTCTTTGGAGTCAGAACCCAAACTGACAAGTTTATTCATTAACTCATCCAGCAAAATAATATGATATTAAGTACTGGTGAGCTAAATATCGACTGCATGTAAAGAAAATATTGGGCAGCTACCAGAATAGAAAGGAACTTATATGTTATTATTTCTCGAATGTGTCTGTTTAATAGAATCCAAGGAGCTTGTTAAAAAGTAGAGATACACAACAACCCACTCCTCTCCCAGACTGACTGGTAGATTGACTCTCCATGTGTGACACTTAGGAACCTGGACATTTAACAAGAGCTTACTTATGATTAAGCAAGTTTAGGGAACATGAGTAGACTTCATACTAGAAATTTTTTTCCTGAAGATGTGGGGAAAACAGTTCAGGAGTTTAAGTAGGAAGTAATCTTTAGGAAGGACTTCCTGGTAGCTGAATGTAGTAGTCAGAATGCAGAAGAGGCATGATTTCTACGGTATTAGGTGGGAACATGGAGGTGAACTTTGGCCAATGCTTAGATTTATGGGTTGACACTTTTGAGGGGAAAAATCAGGTGGATAATGGTGCCTTTCACTGACGCTGAACTTTCAGAAGATCAACTTCAGAGTAGAGTGGGGTGTGTGTGTGTGTGTGTGTGTGTGTGTGTCTGTGTCTGTGATTGGTGGTGCTTGGTGGTGGGAGGTTGAAGAGTTTAGCTTGGGAGACATGAGATTCGAAGCACCTGTGGAGCAGTCAGTTCCAGTGAGCAGCTGGGAATGTGTTTTAGGGTTCTGGGGCGTGATCTGGGTTGGAGATGTTAATGGAGAGTGGTCAGTATAGAGACAACTGTTGAAGTCAGCAGAGTAAATGAGATGGGGGAGGGAGAGTGTTTAGAGAGAGAGAAGAGGGATGAAGATATACCCTCATGAAATTCTAATATTTAAAGGAGAGGCAGAGGGAGAAGGATCCATAAAGGAAGCTGAGGTAATGACCAATGATACAGGAGGAATCGGATAAATGATGTGAGGGAAAAAAATCAAAAAGGATTTTCTAAAGAAAAGTGATCACAGTCTTAACTTTTGCCAAAGTTAAGTAATACTAGAAGTCAAAATGCTCACTGCATTTATTAATAAGATCACTAATGACATTTACTTATGAACTTTTGATAGACAACAGTAGAAGTTTGATTATCATAAGTTGCAATATGTGTAATTAAGAGTACAAATGTCTATGACATTCAGGTTCTCATCTATGAAATGGATACAGTAATACCTTCCTTGAAGGGCTGATGTGAAGATTAAATGAGATCACAGGCTTCTAACACACCATTTAACCATTTAGAACATAACAACTATCCAAAAAAATATCTTGAAGAAATATTTTTGTTCAATATTATCACTACAAAATTAGGGATTCCATACTAATTCAGTAAAATTTAGTTCAATTTATATGGGTTAAAAGCATAGAGTCCATTAATTAATATAATGAAGATAGTGACTCATTTTCATAATTGTTTATCAATGATGAGGACACAGGATAATGTTTCTGAGTGCATAGAACTTATAAAATTAATCTAAGTAATATATGCTAAAATCCTATCAAAAATTAATAATAATTTCAGTTACTTTGATATTCTTTGGGGCAAAATAATGTCCTTAAAACAAAATTGTATATATGCAAGTCTGATATAATGTAATCACTTTATATTCATGAGTCATTTCTGTACTGCAATCCAGCATTAAAAAGATGTTTATTATACTGTATTGCCAGGGAGAAAAAACTGTAAGACAAGTTACCATTTATTAGGCAGTTAATTCAGTTTTTAATTCACGTTTTTGGCGAATTTTATGAGTGAAACATATCATATCACTTACTTAAACTTTACAATAACCTTATTACTCATTCCTCTTTCACAGATGACAAAATGGAGATTCATAGAGAGTAAGAGTATTGCCCGGGACACACAGCTAATTAGTACTAGTACTTGGACTGTGACAGTTTAACTCTTAAGCAAACTACGATGTCTATTTCACTTGTTCTCAACATCTCCACTCTAAGAAGCAAGGCATTGAGTTACCATCATTGTTCAGCCTCCATAAACATATATCTGCTGATTATGCAATATGGGCAGAGCTCTCTGTAAAATCTGTGTGTGTTGATGAGTATAAGACATCGTCCACTGCTTTATCAGAGACAAATGAAATAATGAGAAATGCCCACAAAAGACTTATTATTATTAGTTAGAACTTATTAGTATTAGTGCATACATACTGAAGAATGAAAGTTGTATTTATGATTAACTTAATATTTGAAGGTTGGAGATTTTATCTATATTTGAGTCCAGCTTTACTCCTGTACATTGCCTTATAGCACTGGATATTGTTTACAGGAATTAAGAAATTTGTAAAGGTGATGAACTGCTGATACCTAGACACGAGGTAATATATGGAGTCAAGAGTACAAAAAATAATTGGTATTAAGTTAGGCATGGAGCCAAAGTGGCCAGAACTTGTGCTGCTGGTGAGCTGAATAAAATATACTTTAAAATATTTCAGCATAGCCCTCTATATTATACTGTTACAGGTTTGTTAATTGGTTAAGCTATAATCACATGCAAATGGCTGCTCTAATCAGGAATTCATACTTCAAGGGTATCTAGCATTTTTAATTTAAAAACTCTTATTCTAGAATTGGCTTCTACCTGTGCTTCTCTTACCCTGATCTCAATTAATAACAATGTTTTACTAAGTAGCTTGGTAATTGTCAGGAAAAAAAGTTGTCAAAATCAATATGCTATTAAATATCATGGTTAATATTAGACATGAGTTCTCATTGGTAAAATATTCAAAATGGTTTAGATTGGCAAAAAATATATTAGAGAAATTCTAATCCTTGCATTAACAGCGTGTACAAATCCAGGCTGCACTTTAAGAAACAGTTCCTTAAGTTCCTGTGCCAGCCCACCAGTTAGGAAGATTTCTGGTTGCCAGCTCTAGACCATAACGGCCACCAATCTCTACCCCTGGCCTGTTGTCACATTTACCTTGAGCGAATGTTTCCTGCAAGGTGAGGGTCAGAATACCTAGCAGGATGGAGGGCTGGAACTTATCAGGTTTACAGAACCAAATATGTGCACTTTCAAAGACTGCTTCCAAATAAATGTATAGAAAACAAACAAACCCAATAGTTTGTGTGAAAGATATTGATCTGAAACTTACTGTTATGATAACCAGGTAGCATGCTTGTAGAGGATTAGCCAGCCCTGACTCTCTTCAAAATTCTTGGTTGACCTGTTTTCTAACAGTAAGAATCTACAAGTTATATATGCCTATATTGATTTGAGGTAGTGTGCATAATACCAGAGTACATGGAGTGAAGCATAGTGGGGAGAGGTATTTTTGATTATTAAGAAATAATCATGGCTTTCTATAATAAATGTCATCATACAAGAGTGGAAAAATCTCAAAGAGGTCAGTAAGTCTGTCTCCCATGACCCTACTCTTATTCTCCTTTCTGTTTCATCAAGGATAACTTTACCACTTTCACTAAGACAAGTATCTTTCCTATACAGTCCAGGGTAATCATAGAACATTACCAACCATTGGTATACTTTTCTGATATAAAAGCCCTTATTAAAATAGCTCCATATAAAAACACCTGTTTTTCCAGCTTTTCAAAAGTATCTTGCATTCTAATGTGTGCATGTTAAAAATATTATCTCTAAATATTTTGATGATAATTTTCCAAATTAATATGAAAATTTAAAGTGACTTATTCTGTGTTAGATATAGTTATTAATGGATGTTAACAAGAAATATGTCCACATATGTCATGGTGTCTCATATCTATTTAATATTACATTCACATTCCAGTTTGGAAAACTGATAGAGTTCTCAAAAAAAAAAATTACACCCTTTGGATCAGCACAAAGTTTTGGCTTAACATAATAGAAATATAGTTATACAACATTTAGATGATATCGCCATTCCTTCTATTGGGATTACCAATCGTTAACTTGGAAGAATGCTTGTAGTCAAACAGAGACTATTCCATACATAGCATTTAGAGGAGAAACATAATGGAACATGGTCCATTACTGAATCCATTCTAAAAACGTTTGATTAGAGCACCTGTTAATTCTCTCTGTCCTTAATTTTGCATGTGGATAGTACATTGGGTGCCAAGGAACTCAAAGTTTCATTTTATTTTATATATTTATTTTTTTAACATCTTTATTGGAATATAATTCTTTTACCATGGTGTGTTAGTTTCTGCTTTATAACAAATTGAATCAATTATACATGGACATATGTCCCCATATCTCTTCCCTCTTGCATCTCCCTCCCTCCCACCCTCCCTATCCCACCCCTCTAGGTGGTCACAAAGCACCGAGCTGATCTCCCTGTGCTATGCAGCTGCTTCCCACTAGCTATTTTACGTTTGGTAGTGTATATATGTCCATGCCACTCTCTCACTTTGTCACAGCTTACCCTTCCCCCTCCCCATATCCTCAAGTCCATTCTTTAGTAGGTCTGCATCTTTATTCCTGTCTTGCCCCTAGGTTCTTCACGACCTTTTTTCTTTTTCTTTTTTTTTAGATTCCATATATATATGTTAGCATATGGTATTTGTTTTTCTCTTTCTAACTTACTTCACTCTGTATGACAGTCTCTAGGTCCATCCACCTCACTACAAATAACCCAGTTTCATTCCCTTTCATGGCTGAGTAATATTCCATTGTATATATGTACCACATCTTCTTTATCCATTCATCTGTTGATGGACACTTATCAAAATTTCATTTTTGCTAGAGGGAATCAATATTAGTGATTGAATGGGACAAGTTCATCTGTCTACCCAATATTGAAATATGACTGATGTGGTGAAAATACATCTAGTTGGAGGAAACAGAGACATTTGATAGCAAAATAAGTGGGATCTTGCCAAAGAACTCCCCCCACCTTCTCTTTCTCAGTGACATTTGGGCCAGAACCAGAGTAAGAACTAACATGTTTCTGAAATGTTCCAAGGTCACCCTCTGGGAGTTGTTTCTGCTATCTTCCTTAGATACATGTTTATTCTCATTTTTAAATGAGGTTCATCTATGGAATAAGTTTTTTTAATAGGAGTTGTGCATTTTAAATCTAAACAATATATTTTAATGGGATGAGGGAGGAGTGATAATTTTTCACAAGGCACTATTCCAAATTCCTCTAGTCCTACACATCACATCTTCCTCATTTTGGATGTATTCTTGACAGAGCCTAAGGTTAACCCCCAGGCGTAAATGCACATTTTTAGGAAAAAGGTTTGCATCCTCCAATGCAGACTTGCATCAAAATTTGAGGGGCGGTTTGTTTTGTTTTTGTTTTGACTTACAAAAGGAGTATTTCTTAAAATGCTCCATTAAAAGTCCTTGGCCTAGCAGCAGGCAAAAATGGTGAATGCAGGCATGGGCACTGGGGACAGCTAAATATATCTGACCTCAGTGGACTCTTTGGTATTTAGGTTTTCAGTGATCTGTTAAATGTTCTGCACATTTGAAAAGCTGTTTTCAGGCAATTCATGTAAGATGGCATAACAGGTCATGGTTTGGATTTGCAAAACATGTTTATTTAACAAATTCAGATTTACTTCAGTTTGATACTTTAGCATATTATATTTTTATCTCTTCAAGATTTAGAAAATTTTCTTTAGGAGCCTTCCAATCTTTCCTACAAAAGGGTAACAAATGCTGTCTTGCCTGGTAATCTTTTGAATGGTATTCTCAAAACAGGATTTTCGGAATTTCTTTTCTTACTATAGAATCCTGAATCAGCAAAATTTGCAGCTTTGCTGCATACTTAAAATAGGTTGGCATGAATCTAGTATGGTATTGCTGGCATGTGTTACATTTAAAAAAAATCTGTAAGGTCGTCAGAATATGACCAGTGCATAGAAAGAAAGAATCTGTCCTCCTGAAACACTCCAGTGCCTGCTGCTTTTCTATTGCTTTGCTTTTGTGCTTCAAGACTAATGATTTTGAATTACAGTGGCCTGGTGGCTTGTCAGTGACAGAAATGAATGACTTTTGAGCTATCCCAGTTTTTACAGCTCCTCAGTATTGGTTTCTCCTTAGCCATTCATAATCAACATTTAACATCCTATTTAGATACTCTTAAATCTCTAGATAACCTCTTTAAGATAGAGGGCTGTTGGAAATTGGGACAGGATATTAACATGTGGTAGAAACTACAATTCCTTTAATAACTGAAAGAGAGCTTGGCTTCAAGGTATCTGGGGAAAACAATTCAAACACAAAAGAAATCAAGAACCAATCCAGAAGAGTCTTCTTTGTTTCATTTCTGAAATCTACTCTTTTGCTGAAGTGGTATTATCCACCGCTTTGGAGAACTTTCTCTATGAATCCTAGTGGGTTTGTGGTGTGTGTGGGTGTTTGGTGGTGGGAAGGTATTTGACTCCTAATTTTGTCTCTTACTCATGGTCTTGCTTTGGGCTGCTTTCATAGTTTTTGATCTCTGAGGATGGAAAGAACCACTGGAGAAGGTGCTCACGTGCTGTGTATATTTACTCTTCTGTCTGCCTAGCATGCATAGGTGCTTTCCAAAAACTCTTGCATTTCCCTTATGGGGTTAACTCTCCTCCATTGACATCAGTCTTGATGGGACTGTAAATCATTCATTCCCTCCCCTTTAGAAGCCAATGGAGTCCCTGGAGACATGATAGGCTTCTCCCAAGAGGTCTTTTCTCTCCAACTCAGTATAGCCAACAAGTAGGTTAGCATAATACTTAAGTTCAACCAGTCAGATTCTTCTTCCTGGAATTTTGAATCTCAGCAAAAGAGTTTTAAGATCTGAATGAAACATGGTTGGTATTGATTTATTCTAACTCTGGCACCCTGATATACTGGCTGAATAGTTTTTCCTGCCCTGATTGTTCTTATTCTGTTTGAAAGTATGTGTGGATATGTGTGTGTGTGTGTGTGTATGTGTTCTAGTTTTATGGTCTATATACTAATTTTGTAAGCTACTAATATCTTTCCAGTAAATTTATTTTTGCTCAGAAATAATAATAGATTTTTATTATTTACAACAAAAAAACAAGCAAACAAACAAGACAAATACCCCTAAAGGATGTATCCATCACAAACCCTTCCTAGAATAAAGTAGGATAGAAATAAATGTAATAATTAAGTATAAAAACAAGCTCTGGGCATAATACATTTCTTCAGGTGCTGGGACTGTTATTAATCCTAGACAACTTGTAGGGATGTTATGAAAAAGGTTTCAAACAGTATGTAGCTTCAGACAGTAAGAAAATTTCAAACCAAATGTAGTAAGCACCTGCTATATGTCACATTTCATATGAGAATAGATATGAGAGATAAAACAATGAAGAAGTCACTCTCAAGCAGTTTATAATCCAGCCTAAGAAACACATATAAACAGATGATTTCAAACTAATTGTGTAACAGCTGTAAGCCCATATGAAGTCCTATTTCTGCTCTATGTCAACTTTGACCTAGTGTATCTCATCACCTAGATAGAACTTACATCAATATGTTCATCAGCAATATAGAATTTTCTCAAAACTGTGTTAGGGAGGAATATGGATATGGAGGATTTTATATTGCACACTCAAAACTTCTGCCTCACTTATACATTTTCTGCATGTCTCCTTTCTCAGGCTTCTTTTTTTTTGTCCTTTCTCCAGGCAATTTTTGTCCTTTTCTCTCTGTTACCAACAAATGTCTTCCTTGACACTTCCCTTCCTCTCACTCACACTTTTCTTTTTTACCTACAAAATGATTACTCCTCCAAATTTACTTTAACCCCCCCCCCCATAACCCTTCTCAACTAACCAGGGATCTTCTGGTAACAGGATTCATCATCCTTAACAGACAACGGTAGGATACAAATGAAGGTGTTTTGGTAAAGATGATGGTATATGATCTGGGTTTCAGTCTGTACCTAAAATCTACCAATTAGCATGGGTCTGTGCAAGTCTCCTATCGTCTCTAAGTTTTATTTTTTCCAACTTAACCCAGACCTATTTCCTTTAAGTGTCTGTTGTGAAGATAAACTATGTTCTTCGCAAAATGTTCCATATTATAGATGTGTAAGAAAATAAAATGCTATCTAGGTGGTAGTTTGACAAGATCACCTTTATGTTATCTTTTTTTTTTTTTTTCCTGTACGCGGGCGTCTCACCGTTGTGGCCTCTCCCGTTGTGGGGTACAGGCTCCGGACGCGCAGGCTCAGCGGCCATGGCTCACGGGCCCAGCCGCTCCGCGGCATATGGGATTTTCCTAGAACCGGAGCACGAACCCGTGTCCCCTGCATCAGCAGGCGGACTCTCAACCACTGCGCCACCAGGGAAGCCCACCTTTATGTTATCTTATCCCAAGATGTCATCTGTTACATGAATCATTACATAGAAGAAACCCAATCGAAGGTACATAAATGACAAGGAGGGCATCTAAGTTGTCATCACCAAAAGTTCCAAAGCGATAATCTTTGCCTTGCAAAGTTCGATACTTTTATAGCACTGCTGAGTAACCTGATACTCCCATTCAAAAGTGTTCACTTGGGTTTCCCTCGTGCCGCAGGTTGAGAGTCCGCCTGCTGATGCAGGGGACACGGGTTCGTGCCCCGGTCCGGGAAGATCCCACATGCCGCGGAGCGGCTGGGCGCGTGAGCCATGGCCGCTGAGCCTGCGCGTCCAGAGCCTGTGCTCCGCAACGGGAGAGGCCTCAACAGTGAGAGGCCCGCGTATACCGCAAAAAAACAAACAAACAAAAGTGTTCACTTGGATCACACTAGACTATAATCAAATACTCCTACCCATGGTCACATTTTCTTATCTGTTCAGTGGAACTGGGTCTAGGAGGATGAGATCAGGGACAGAGGCAAACACATTGAATACTGAAAATACTCCATTACAACAAACACTCTCCCAAATAATACCCACACAAACACACACAGACCAACACAGGCACAAATACCACACAAACACAAGCCCCTTTAGTGTCAGAATACCTGCTTTCCTGGGGGTCTTTTGCCAGGAGTCAATTGTCATGAAAGGGGTTGTTTCTCCTCTTTCTGAAGACCCACTCTCCTCCCAAAAGTGTTGATTTTCTCAAGAACCAATCAAACCTCAGCACAAGAAATACTTAAAATCCAGTTTGAGATTCACTACGTTTACAGTATTGGGCTATGTCTGGGGCAACAGGTCTTTCTTTCGCTCTCAGAAGTTTCTAAATTTCTGGGACATCAGATCCTATTAAAAATTAAGTATAAGACAAAAGCCCTGTGGTTTCTCTGCTACTGGATTTGGTGGCAGGCAAGGAGAGATTCCGCAGCTAATGGACACGTGGGTTTCGGTCACAGCTCATTACATTGCCTTCTCACGGGGCGTGTGTATTAGTGATCACCTCCAAGCAATCAATTTCATCCAGAGTGGACGTAATGGAGTGCTCATATATATTGCTGTATTGAAAATATACGCAATGCCCCTTGTGTCTGCACTGACATAAGACAGTGAAAAGTAAGGCATTTATAAACATCTAAGATAAAAATTCTGTGACCAGTTGCTTTATAAGAAATAATGATTATGTTAACCTGGCCCCAATATGGGAAATAAAACAAGAAGCCTTTGGTTAAGCTTAATACTACATAGAGCTCACCAGAAGACACATGACCTAGGTAGGCCAGGGTACATTTTTCAATTACTCTGCCCCAGCCTGACAGGCTGTACCTTGCCCCACTGAGCAGGTCCCACATAGCAGGTCTGTGCAACGCATACAACTCTGCCTTTTGTATATAGAAATCTGGTGGCCACACAGACATCTATCAACTGTGCAAACAAGACTATCAGGATCCCAGGGAGTCATATAAGGACAGGACTGCTTCCTCCCAGCTGTGTGACCTACCACCCCAGAGCCACCAGCACCCCCAGGAAGCTGTCAATGCTAAATGAATGAAAGCCTGTGACAAACCAGTGCCTCCCACAGTGCAACTTGAAATTCAAACAACTGAGGACTTCCCAAGTTTTCAAAGGAGGGACAGCCTGCCCTCCTGACTATTTATTAAATTATGATATATGAAAATCTATTTTTAAGCCCTAAGGGAGCATTCAGGCAAGAATCAATTTAAGAAATAACTAAGATATGCCTCACATGCAACTCAGAGTTAGGAGGCCAGCCATTCAATTCTTTCCTCATCCCCACTGTAGTAAGACTTCTAAATACACAGGCCTGAACTTGAAGCAACCTCACAGGCAACACAGTTTGGCCAGTTATAGTTTTCTAACTCATGAGCGATTCTGATGATTAAAATAGGGAGCGGATCACTCTCAAACTTACAAGCAAATGGCTTTTAAACTAGAGCTAATGCATTCCCAATAGGTTTTATTTATTAGCAAACATGCAACACATACCTGGTGGGCGTGAACTTTCTGGGAAAGCATATATACATGGAATGAGGAACTATGAGTACATACACTTAAACGTGCTTAAAAAGACAACAGTATGTTTTTCTGTTGCTTCCTGAATTAACTCTGAATTGGAAAACAAAGTTTCAGATTACAGCATGAGTAACGCATGCAGTGTCTTCTTCCCATGCCTCTTCTGGCAGAGGGATGTGTTGGCGAGAGCAGAATTATACTTACAGGTTGACTTGGCCAAATCAGCCCGAGGATTAGCGACAGAAGTGATGGTTACATGCAGGTGATGATGTTGGCACAAGGAGGACTCTCTCTCTCTTTATTTTTAGGCATTGAATTAGATTGACTGAAACAAAGCTTCATAGGCATCTCATATCTGATGTATTTTAATCTCTCTGGAAAGCATTCCTCGACCTCACTTTTCAGTTTGTGGTGAGGGCTGTGGGATGAACATTTTCTGGTTTATCGTTCCCTTTAGTCAGACATTCTGGGGTCTCTGACTGCAAACTAGGCTTGAACGCAGTTGCTGTGGAATACATTAATTAATTACATTTATTTTACATAATTGGCATTAGGGCTTTCTGAACAAAATGCAAATTTATGGAAATTGGTTGAAATACTTATGCAAAATTATAGAAAAATGAACCTCTAAATTATTGGAAAAAATAAGGTAGTTTTAATTGAACAGCTAAAAGATGTGTACGTTACTATATGATTATATCTAGTAAACTCAATTTAAAAAGTAAGTTCATTTGCTTCTATCTAACCCTTCCATATCTTGCTCAGTATTGTTGGTATAATTTTCACCAATAAAGGACCAATCTTCTTTTCTATCTCTTTTTGCATCAAGTGTTAGTTCTGTAAACAGAAATGGAATATGTTATTCTTTTGAACAGAGCCTTGTGCATTACAAATTAGGAAGCATCAGGCCAAAGAGTTGCAAAGCAACCAATTATTGCTTAAAGGGGACATAATGCAGCACCCTGTTTATTTGTTGTTTTGCAGGGGGAATGACTTTGCTGTAGAACAAGACTTTCCACAAAAGATCACTGCAAAGCAGTTGTAAGGTAAATGGCCTTGCAATCAATGGATTATATCTGGCTACGGTGGCAAGGAATGTGTAATATGGAGGTATATGCAGTTAGGGGTGTAATAAAGAGAATTATGATGCTTGTGACATAGGAGTGAGTACCTGAATATGATAAATGAACACTTAATAAAAAAATGTGTCAAGAATTGTGAAATATGGATGGGTAAGCACTAAATGAAAGGAGTGAGAAATAAAACATTCCCAGGTTAGGGGACAGAGACATTTACATTCAATTAATAGGTTGTTAATTATTGATGGACAACTCCCAAAATTCAAAGAGATCCAATTTAATATACATTCAGCTAATCAAGAAATTAGACTGACCTCCAAACTCCAAGGGTATGGAAGTAGTTTCACAAGATTCAAATAATTATGCTAATGCATTAACTTTCTTATTCCGTATTTTTTCCTTTGGAGGGGTGGGGAGATGGTTTGGAACAGATTGAGGGTGAGCTTACTTTTCTGGTGCTATTTCAGTACCTCCACTTGGATAATTATTTCTGAAAACATCCTTGGGATTCAATTGAATACTTTATTCTCTTTAGGTTCCTACCATAAAATGTAATGGGAGGTTGCCTGAGACTATTTAAATCTTGTCAACCTCTCATCAAGAAATGGTAGGTAAATTGATCTTTATAAATAGAGGGCTACACTCTCACACCTTGTTCCTCTGGAGTGATAAGTAGCTAAAGGACAAATCTGTAGTAATCTGAAGAAATGAAATTAGTAAGTCTTAAAAACTGTTACCTGAAATATTCAGATTTTTAAAGCCAATATGGGGCTGTGATATTAATATTCTCATCATATATTTTCTGTGTGATGATACATCATTTCTTCCATTTTCCTCTTTTGTTTTACAATGTGCTGCACTGCATGTGTATTTTGCCCCTACTATGTGCAAAATAGTACAAGTCCTGAAGAGAAATACAAAAATATAATTCACAGTTCTTGCTCTTCCACAGACACTTACAAAATACAAATTATCAAGCAGTGTGTGAGAGGGTTATAATGAAAGTAGTCAAGAATGAGGTTTAAAGAGAACTAACTTAATTGTTCCTAGATGAGATACATAACAAATTTGATTTAAAGTGCATGTCTCCTTTACTCATCATTGACATCATATGTTTCATTTCAATATTATTGTAGAAAGCATTGAAATAATTATACACATTCTCTTCCTCCCTCTTTCTTGTCTCTTTTCATTCTTTATTTATCCTTAAATTAAAACTATTTGGTGGGACCATGCAAGATTTCCAGGAGAATTGTCTTCTGCCAAAATTGTGGGGAGTTCAAACTAGAAAGATATAATAAAAATCAGTGAATTATTCAGTTCAAATGGGTGAATGATATGGTATATAGGTTAGATCTCAGTAGAGCTGCTAGTAAACCAGCAAAAAATACTGGGTTAACTAGTAAATCTGTTGTTGAATGTAAGTTCCTATGCCCAATGCACAATGAGGCCAAACAAACCATAATGTCAGAGTTTGGAGCAGAGAAATGTTTCTTGCAAGGGCAGAGCAAGGAGAACGGGCAGTTCATGCTCAAAAACCCCAAATTCCCGGATGGTTTTTAAAGGGAAAATTTGCGGGGAGGGCTGCAGAGTGTGTGACTGTCTTCTGATTAGTTGGCAGTGAGGTAACAGGGCAGTGTTCTAGGAATCTCGATCATCAGCCTTCTGGGTCCAACCAGTCTGCTCTCTCAGTGTATAGTTACAATCCTCCATCTGGGTGGGAGCTTTAGTTCCTGTAGAATAACTCAAAGATATATTGTTATGTATATTCCTTGAGGAGGACCAAGGACTCTGGTTCATAGCTGTGCTATTGTGTCTTGACTGTTTTTCCTTTGTTTCTGCATTCCTTCACTTCCCTGATTAGTGCCTGTTTGAATCTACCCTTTGTGACTCAGGGAAGGTCTAGGAGGCTGAAGTCTTTTTCCTACAAACAAGACATGGGGGACATGGAAAGGCTTTGGTACCCAGGAGAGCCCCATAGTGCCCTGCTTGGTTTCAAATTCATACTAATAAAGCCATAAGAATGATTAGTGTTGGAGTCCACTTACTCATTCACAAATTCATTGGGTATTGTTCATCAAACATTTGGCTCAATGTTGGAAGTATACCCATGAATACAAATCAGTGCCTAGCCCCTGCTTCAGTATAGGAAGAAAAACAGATGTGCAAAAAAATAAAAGTGCAAAAACACCATTGACTCTACAATGAAAGGGGCTAAGTGAAATGAAAAGAACAGGTTTCAAGATCTGAGATTGGAGGGTTTCAGGAGGAGGGGTGAGAGTATGAGGATGGTCAGCAGTGTGAAGGGAAGATTCTTGGGTAAGGTGAGTGCTGAGCTCGGTTTTGAACGATAAATAGACATTTTTGGATAAAAAGTATGTGCATTTGTGAATTGGGAAATTCTACATCATACACAAAGATAACAATGAGTGTAAATAATAGAAAGATTATATTAAATTATTTAGGCATTAACTATAGTGGAAGAACTCAAAGATGTTAAATATTTCTAGTGTGTAAAGTTCCAGGATATGACCTGCTAGAGACAGTGGTCAAGTCATAAATGGTTTTGTATGCCAGAGCAGAGAGTTTGAACTTTTTAACCTGTTAGCAGTTTCTCCCAAAAGACTCCTTTAGATTTTCTTTTCAATTTTCCATACACCCACACAGTGGGCCTTGTCAGAACTTGCTAGTCAATAGAAGATCATTTTTCAACCAAATCTTTCCATAGTATAAGGTTTGTTGTCCCTTTGCTATCCTGAAAAAGAAAAAAAATAGCTTATATTATAGTTTCTCTTCCCCTTGCCAGCCCCAGAATTCTGCCTTTAATTAATTAATCAACATTATTTTTATTAAATATCTACTATATGCTTAATAAGAATGGGGGGAAATGTGATTTTATAGTCTTTATTAATATTAACAGAAAGCATTTATGCTCAAAGAAAAGATGGTTCAGAACACACTAAATTTTGTCAGCACAAAATGTCACTCACAAAAAAGGTCCAGATGTTTCAAACCAGGAGTAATGGAAATGATACATGATACATTTGATGTTTCTTTCCCTGTACTGTAAAGCTTCAATGCACTCATATGAGAGCACTATGTAAACCAGGATTCATTAACTCCACTTGCTACATCAAGATACCAAGACCCAGAGAGAGTAGGATACTTATTACAATCCCCACAGCTCTCTAAGAGCACAGCTGGATCTCAAATTATAGTTCCCTAATTCTAACTCAAAGTTTTTCCAACAAACTAATCATGTTCACATTCCATCCTTTGGGTCTCAGAAACCTCACTGGCAAGAAGGTGAAATGAAGAAAATGTAGGGGGTTAGTATTGTAGGAATTAAAGGAAAACCTAAAGTTTGGTAAATATGAGTGAGTTTTAGGAAATTAACTTAATGTAAAAGATTATTTTACAAGTCATAGTTCCTAACAATAAAATTCAAAAACCTCCAAATTGTTTTTATTATGTTGGTGTTTTATAGGATGAAAGTTGGGGAGAGGATACTTAACTTTGATAGTCTTCATAAGTAACCAAATAAAGAACCTAAAAAACAACTACACGCACATGTGCATGTCCACACACATGTTGTCTCTCAGGGGGAGTGTGTGCGTGACCAAGAGTGAGTCCCCAAAGTAGTGGTGCCCCAATACCTTGCTGTTATTTCTCACATTTGAACCCACACTCAGTGCCAGTCATTGTGCTAAGTGCCATATATAAACATATTCTCATGTAATTTCCACAATAACACTGAGTTGAATTTTACAATCTAGGAAATGTAAGTAATAGGTGTTGAATTTGAAGCAATGTCTGTCTGATTCCAGAATCTACACATTTAATCTTGATATCACCAATATTGAAATGGGGGGAGGATGCTTTGAGGTTTAAGTTTCTTCCTAACCACACACTCAGACAGCGTGTGTGGGAAAACTAATGAGTTGACTGTCCCACAAGCTAAATTATATTTACAGTTGATTGTTATATAAATAATAACTGCAAATGATATAAAAATCACTTAAAATACAGAAGATATAAAACGGAAACTTCTCCCACTCCACTGACTTATCCACATACCCTCTCATCAGATAATTGCCGTGAGTAATTCACTTCAGCTCAAATGGGGACAACTACGTATTTATCAACTTTATGTACAAAACATGTATTTATCAACTTTAAATAACTATTTTTAGCATCCAATTTAAATGATGAGGTAACTTTCAGTTTATACCACACTTATTTCTTCTTCTCTATTCAACCAAGTTCTCTCAGCAATACTATTACTTTTACATTGTTAAGATTTACACCACTTTCACTGAACTTAGCAGTCATAATTATACTGTCTAGTTTTGCTTACAGTTTGATTCTAAATGCTGAAAATTATTAAAGTGCCTAGCTTCTACCTAGATGGTCTAAATGGATCTGTAAGAAACAATGAACTACACCATTTAAAAGATAATATTTTGTAAGTCTAGATCAAATTATCTTTTCTCAATTGCTCATATTTATGCCATTTATTTTCTTCACTTTTGAACCTTGATTTAGTTTTGAACAAGGTTTGATATGAAAGTTGAAAATGAAATCATTGTGACCATATATGTATTGTTCACTGACCCAAAGTAACATTTCCTCCTTATATAAGACTTGGTCTTTTTGGAAGCTCAAATGCCTTTTATTTCATAATAGTACATTACTTGCTGTTAAGCACTTAGGGTCCAAGGAAACTCCAAACCAGCTCATGGAATCATTTTTTCATCTCATAATAATTTCTTCTAAGAACAGTTTGCCCTTCTCTTCTACCCTAAATTTAAAGTCCACTAGACCTCTTGCACAACAATTATCCTGGGAATTCCCTTCATTGTTTCCCTTAGTTGGAGCCACTGCTTCTTGGAAACCATATGGTAAGCACAGTGTAACTATAAACCATGTCAAATAGCTTCCATGCTTAAAATCTTTATGTGTCCATTTTAATTATTAGTTTTATCGATTTTTTTGTGGTTTCCTTTTGTGTTTGAACGTTTTTGATTGTGCATTACACATTGTCTTTGCAATATTATTTTGGGTCATGGATTCTCTATGACCTAGGATGAAGTTACTTTCTACCAGGTTTTATAAATCCATGACGACCCTAACTCAAAGCTGTGGTTTACTTGGAGTCCCAGGCAGCATGAATCTGAACCACAAATCTGAGAGACAGCAATGAAATAACCACAGCTTTTCAGAGTTGTTGCTGTTGTTAATACTCTTTTCTTTTCCTTCCTTTATCTGTTCAGCATCAAGGCAACTTTTTCTGTGTTCTCTGAGGAGAGAATTACTTCCTGTAATTCACCTTTATCTTCCCAAGTTAATGTGGAGGTGTCTCCTGTTCAGTATTGGATGGGACATTCTTGCGTAACCAAAGGCCCAAGTTTGCCAGCAGTAACAAATGCCCTCAGAGAAAACACTCCTTTATTCCAGTACAGGACACTGCTTGTATCTCTGGGTTCTATATACCCAAAAATTTTTGACTTAGTAGATCCTCGTCACCTTTTCAGCTATCCAATACTTTGAAGAATTTTAAAAATATTTTATCTAGCAATTTTTGTCATTGTTAGCAAAATTATCCAAATAACCTGGATCCCTATGACTGGAAACAGGAACTCTTCTCTTTATTCTTGCAGTTCAGTTATTTCACTAGTATATTTTGATGTTGATGGGTTAGGGACAGGTGTACTTTTTCATCTACAAATACAAGCTCTTTCTTAAATTTCACAATAGTTTTATTTTCATTTTATATTTTAATATTTTATGTTCCACATGTTCTATTCCCATCTTCAGAAACACCATTTTTTACAAACATTCAATTTCCTTTTTCTGTCTTCCACACTGAGTATATTTTTTTATAATCAATTTTAAGTGTTATTTTATTCTCTTCCAATTTTCCCAAACCCATTTGCAATATTTTTGACAGCATTTTCTGTTGAAGTTATGTCTTACTGTTGTTTTTTTTATGTGCCTTTTCTCTCTATTCTGTTTTCATTGTTCTCTCCCATATCCTTTCTGAGCTCTTCCTGCTTGGCTTTCATCTCTGACTTTTGTTTTATAATTTCTTCTTTAAATCCTTGTGTCTTTTGGTTGACACCTTGTTTATTTCTTTGTATTAATAGATAAACAATTTCTGCTATTCTTTTGAGTCTAAGTCTAACTAGTTGTCTGAATCCATCTTGTGTTTCCTTGGGTAATTCTGTTAGTTTATGAAAAATCTTTTCTTATTAAATTATGTTCTGTAAGGAAATAAATCCAGATGACAGATCCAGGGGTGTTGGTTGGAAAAAGTTGGAAGGAGCCTTGGGACTTCCTATAAATCCACTCTTTCTCTATAAACTACTGATGGGACTATAGGACCAGGATTAGGCACTCTGAGTTGATATGCTTAAATTGGAGAAGGACAAGGAAGAAATTTTTTCTATCCATTACATAATTACACACTGTTTTCTTCCTTGCCATAGCTCAGAGTTTTTCTTTTCAATATTCTAATGGATCTAAGACTCACTAACCATTTATAAAACCACATTACAGTCTAAAAAGTCACTTTAACAAAGTTTCCAGTAGATGCATAAAAGTATTTTGAAAATACCATATTGTTATTATTTTTATGATTATAAGCATTCAAATGATTGAAAGGAGGTATTTCTTTATCATAGCCTATAGTAGTTTTCTTTGCTCTAGTTCAGAGAACTAGGAATGACACAAGCATTCATTTTACAGAATTTTGAACAAGATTATGTCCAACTTACCTTGACTCCTCCAGCAATGTAGAGACATGAGTGGCTTCAAACATGTCTTTGGATAGAGGGAATGTAAAGACCCTAAGGTGGGAGTTAACTAGCATGTTTGACAAACTGCAAGGGGGCAGTGTGAACTGAGCAGAAAAAGGAAGATGAGGGCCGATAGGTTGGGGGGCAGAGTTATACTGGGCCTTTTTTGGGTTTTTGACTTTTACTCTGAATGAGATGGGGAGCCACTGGAGGGATTGTAGCAGAGGAATGAGATAATCTGGCCTGTTTCAAAAGGATTACTCCAACTGGTATCTTAAAATTACATTGTAAGGGAAGACAAGTGGAATTAGAGAGACCAGTTGGAAGGCTATTGAAATGATACGGGTGAGAGATGGTGGCAGCTCATAAGGAGCATTTGCAGTAGAGGGAGTGAGCAGTGGCCAGATTCTACATGTAATTTCCAGCAATCATCAAAAGAATTTCTGATGATTTGGATATGGGTTATGAAAGAAGAACCCCACAAAAGGATAATTCTTTGTTTCTAGTCCTTAGCAACTTGGATGGATTCAGTTGTTGTTGAACAAAGATGGAAGAGACACTGGGTGGAACGTGTATTTTGGGACAGATCAGGAGTTCAGGTTGGACATGTTAAGTCTGAGATGACTCCTAGAGATACGTCACCTGAAATGGAACTTGGAATCTTAGTATACTGAGTTGGATAGTGTCTCCTCAAAATTCATGTCTATGTGGAACCTTTGAAAGTGGCCTTATTTAGAAACAGGGTCTTTGCAGATGTAATGAAGTTAAGATAAGGTCATACTGTATGAGGTGAGCCCTAAATGCACTGTGACTAGCAACCTTATAAGAAGAGGGAAATTTGGACAGACAGAGACAAAAACACATGGGGGAGAAATCACGTGATGACAGAGGCAGAGACCAAAATAATACAACTACAAACCAAGGATGCCACTGACTGCCAGTAGTCAACAGAAGCTAGAAGGGCAAGTAAGGATCTTCCCTTAGAGTCTTCAGAGAGAACATGGCCCTGCACATACCTTGATTTCAGACTTCTAGGCTCTATACCTGTTAGGTAATAAATTTGTATTATTATAAGGCACCCAGCTTATAGTAGTTTGTTATGACAGCCTAGGAAACTAATATACCTGTGTATGTTAGTATGGCCTGACTGGCTCTTAGCAGTTCAGAACCATTAGCTCCTGTATTCTGGATTCTCTGTCTCTTGCCCCAGTCACAGGTCATATTCACTCCAGGGGCAGGAATCTCCCTCATACATGTGACTCACATTGAGCTAAATATCTACAACCACTAGATTCAGGGGATGCTGATTTTTTTTGTTACTGTCCTGGCTGGTTAGTTTATTCTTCGTCTTGTATTTTTGCATATGATATTCTCAACACAAAATCTTTCTGAGATTTAATTTCTTCATGTATATGAGAGAGAGGTTCTAGGAAATGCAGTGTATCCATACAATGGATTTTGGAGTTATACAGGCAAGATTAAATACAAAAACTTGAAGCAAATTCAACAGCTTGTCTCATGTTGTAAACACTAAAGCTAAAGACAGTTTTGTGGGTTAAGAAGATCAGTAACTTAAAAAAAATAGTTAACATTTTGTCTAGTTCAGATATTGTAAGTCATGGTGATTTAAATCATGATACATCCAAAATGTTAGTTCATTAAGCAATCCATTCTTGCTCTTTAGGAAATGAAGACTGCCTTATCCACCTCCTAGGCTTACAAGAAAAGTCTAAGCACTCATACTACAAG
This sequence comes from Monodon monoceros, assembly GCF_005190385.1. Lineage (NCBI taxonomy): Eukaryota > Metazoa > Chordata > Mammalia > Artiodactyla > Monodontidae > Monodon > Monodon monoceros. Next base: position 87,271,449 of record NW_021703777.1, on the reverse strand, counting down.
TGGCAATGCCTTATCCAAAAAGACTTTAGTAGCTCCTGTTTTAAAATTTTCCATCTGAATTTGCTTATGGCTGGTAAAAAAAATGTTATGCATGTTTGTCCTTTGTCATGTGCCCTCATCATTTTGAGTTATTTGCAGTTGTAGAAAGAAGGAAAGCTGGGGAAAGACCTCAGAAACTGCAGAATTTCTCTGAGGGTCAGAAAGACTAGGTTTTTTGGAAAAGTAAGGAGGAATTCTCACATGGTGAGGATAAGTTGTTGGGATTGAGCTAAAAGCTAAGCATCTGGCTTATGAAAATTTTTGCTGTCACTGCTGGAGCTAGTCAGCATTATATAGTTCCTTGATCACTAGGGACTTTACGAGCTGTCTGAAGTTATTTGTGCATTAACAGTAACTTTAAATGTTCATTTCATGATTTCTACTATTTGTAGGGAAAAAACAGAGTAAACAGTGTCTGAAAAATCTGAACATAAAGACATGTTAAAATAAGGAGATTGAATGTTGAAAAACAAAAAATACAGAAGAACACCAGGAGATGCAATAAATCCAAATGGTTTTCCAAACAAGAAGGGAAAAAAACTAGCTAACACAAAACTGAACTGAAATATGCAAATAAATAAGTAAATTTCTCATTCAGGATCCATTTAGACACTGTATTTCTTGCAGAGTTACTGCTTATTATTGTCATGCTTCTAATTTCCCATCTCCTTTTGTCAGTCTATTGAAAGCTTGTTAAGATCTTATTTGCTTTTCCTGTTCTTTTGTGGTAGTTGCTCTTGCCTTAACTTTAATGTTAAATCATGTGGAATTAAGGTAAGAGGTAGAAAAAAAATCAGCATGAATCGTCACTGCAGTGGCCTAGTTTTATGGATATTTTATATATTGATCAGCTTATGTTTTATTCAGACAAATGGGAGAAAAATTGGGAAATAAATAATATTTATTTGCATTGAAATTTATTATTTCTCTTAAATAATAAATTGCAATGCTGATGCAAAATATCTAAGGGTTTCCTGGAGAGACTGGTTAGAGTCTGAAAGGGCACTGATATAGAAAGGAAGTAATTTGTCCATGGATATTCCAAGGAGAACAAGAGGTTGCTACACTAATTCTTATCTCCTTGTTTTGGAGAAGATGATAATATATTTTATCCTTGCTGTCCAGAACTAAGCACAGAGTTTGACAGATAGTAGATCTGCCATAAATAGATGGTGAAGGAATATATGAAAAAATTAGTGATACCAATTAAGTACACATTCACCCAATTAAAAGTAATCTAGTGCACGGAGGTTCTAATGGTCAGAAATGCTGGATTGTCCACATTCAAACCAAAGATCACTTGAATACAAATCCTATGGCCTTAGCCACTGCCCAACATGATTTAGGAAGTACTAACTGTGTAGTCTTGGGCAAATAACTTTTGTGAGCTTCTTTTTCTAAAATTGGAATAGAATGAGATAATATCTCAAAACATAGTTGTGATGATAATAAGTAATAACTGAAGTACTTATCACTGTGTCTGGTGCATAGTTAACATCACTGGGGATGATGATGGTAGAAGTAAAGGAGTATTAAGTGTTTTCCTCTTTGTCAGCTACTTCTGTAACATTTTCTCTTTCTTGTTCCCAACATTCACTAGAGAATTTTTAAAATCATATTCATCCTTGGCTGCCTCTCACAATGCCGTCATCTGCATCACAGAGGGCCATGAGCACCTTAACATTTGCTCATTCTCCACTGATAACTATCACACCAGTCCCTGATTTCAAGTCCACACTCCATATTGCTCTAGAGACTATGCAGAATCTGGTGAAGCCTGTCTGGCCATTTTAATCACACATAAGAAATCCTAATAGAATACTAGTGCCTTGCACATAGTGGGCTACATTAAATATTTCTTTTTACTTAAGAGTCTTGTTTACTTTCATCAGCTAACTACACCTTACAGCAGAAGGTGAAGACAAATTCACAGACATGTTTTCCACCTCCCCCCAATTTTAAGTTTGAGTCTGGACTTCAACAGGCCAAATCCAGGGACCTGGTACTTACGTCAAAAATCGCAGAAAGTCTAGCTATATCTCATGAGAACTTCAAGACAATCTCTCCCGATGATTTACCTAGGAGATTAATCATTTTTTTTCTTCAGGAATATTTTACAGTGCCTCTTTCTAGAAGATGCTGTGCTGAACATTAATCTGTATTGGAATTCTAAATGAATCGGGCCCACTGTTCTCAAAGGAATGAGAGGAAATGCATCTCTTAAAAAATTAAGATTACCTCCCCTAACTCCACCCCCTACCCCCCACCCCAAGCCTGTTACAATGGTGCTAAATATGATCTCTTACCAGGGTGTGTACTGCATATCTGAAAATCAAGCATGGTGAGCCTCTGGAGTCTACTCCTTTCTTTCTTTATTAATGAAAGTGTTTTTATTTGTGCCCTCCATTATTCCCAGAAGTACAACACAAAACAAGATGGGGAACCATGATTTATCTTCTGTTTGATAAAAACATCTGCAGAATAAACTGTGCCTCTTGATGCCGGAGTTGTCATCAATGATGACTTTGACAAAATGAGCAATACATAATTTCCTATCTCCCTCGCAAAGCTGAAAAAGATTGTCAAATAAAACACTGGAGGAGATGCATATGGGCTGAGTAGAGCAGCTTTGAATAGGAACACACACAGGTGGTGGTTTAGTAGTGGCTCTAAGGAGGACTGCCCTAATTTGGAGGGTCATCTGCATTTGAAAATGCTCATTGCTCAATAGTGAGTATTCCCTATAGGAGAAGAGAAGGGATATGGCCAAAACTTGCATCTATTTCTGTCCTTTGGTAACTTGAATAAATCAGAGAGCCCAAGCAAAGGAGAGGGCAAGTTATACTCAAACAAACTGTAATAGTGGGCTTTACAGAATACAAATCAGTAACATATGAAAAAGACGTTTATGAAAATCAATTGCTTTATGGCTAAAGATGGATTTTCCATCAACACTAAGCATGGAAAGTGTGCTAATGGGTATATTCAGTATGCTTTTTAAGAAATGGCAATCAAATGCTTTTATTAGTCTTTATATCTGAAAACTACAGCAGAAGTCATGTAATTATTTTAAGTTTGAATTTCACAAGCCAATACTAGTTGCCAAGATAGACAATCATAGCTCCTATACCCTGAAGATTTGGATCCTTTACCTGGGAGAAACTGCCTCCACTGAAATTCCTGTTAAGTTCACCTCTTCCCTCAAAAGAAGAAAGCAATTGATGTTTTGCCATAAGAGTTACATCATTTACTCAAAATATTATTCTACTTTAGTGTATATGTATTTCTAAGAAATTTTTTTCTAGAATAAATTTAGATTTAGAGAAAAGTTGTGAAGATAGTACAGAGTGTTCCATTTAGCCCACAACCAGTTTCTCCTGTCATTGACATTTTACAATAATATATTTGTCAGAATTGATGAATCAATATTGATACATTTTTATTCAACCCATACAGATTTTCTTAGTTTTTACCTAAATGAACTATTTTTGTTCCAGGATCTCATCCAGGACCCTGCATTACATTTAATAATCATGTTTCCTTAGGCTCCTCTTGGCTATAACAGTTCCTCAGGCTTTCCTTGTTTTTAGTAGCCTTGACAGTTTTGAGGAATATAGGTCCAGTGTTTTGTAGAAGGTTCTTCAGTTTGGGTTTATCTTATGTTTTTTCACATGGTTAGACTGGGGTTATGGAGACCACAGAAATAAAGTGTCATCTCATCCAATCATATTAACAGTGCATGCTCTCAATGTGACTTGTGTTGAGGTTAATTTTGGTCATTTGGTCAAAGTAAAGTTTGTCAGGTTTCTCCACTGTAAAATTATATGTTCTCTCCTTCTGTGCACTTTAGAAGCAAGTCACTAATAACAGCTCATCCTAAAGTAATGGAGTGGTTAAACTCCATTTATTTGAGAGGGTGTTGTCTACATCACTTATTTGGAATTCTTCTGCACATGAGATTTTTATATGTAGGATCATAATCCAATACTCAGTACCTTTATTATAGTCAGGGTTTTCCAGAGAAGCAGAATGAATGAATAGATTGTGTGTGTGTGTGTGGAAAGAGAGAGAGAGATATTAAGGAATTGGCTCATGCAGTTGTGGAGTCTGGCAAGCGTAGGCTGGCAGGCTATGTCACCCACGTTATAGAGAGTGATCTGTTTTAATCAAGTCTAATGATTTAAGTGTTAATCTCATCTAAAACTATATTTATAGGAAAATTTAAAATAATATTTGACCAAATATCTGGTTACCGTGACCTAGCCAAGTTGACTCATAAAAGTAGCCTTCACATCATCTTATTTTGTTGCTCAAAGGGTTTCAGACTTGGCCATTGGGAGCACTTTCAGTGGTCTCCCATGACCCTCTGCTATACACCTATTATTGTGGATTGTTTTTTCTTTTGCAGGGGGAACTTCCTTACTTTCCGGCACTATAAGAAGCTCAGACTCGTACAGTAGTCCCCTCTTATCCACGTGGATATGTTCTAAGACACCCAGTTGATGCCTGAAACTGTGGATAGTACTAAACCCTATATATACTGTTTTTTCCTATACATGCATGCCTAAGATAAAGTTTAATTTATAAATTAGGTACAGTAAGAGATTAACAATAATAATTAAGAATAAAATATAAATATTTAAAAATAAAATAAAAATATCTGTTAAATACCTAAAAAAAACCCAAAATGGAACAACTATAACAGTATACTGTACTAAAAGTTATGTGAATGTTGTCTCTCTCTCTCTCTCTCTCTCTCTCTCACTGTCTTAAAAGATCTTATTGTACTGTACTCACCCTTCTTATGATGATGATGGGAGATGGTAACATGTCTGTGTGATGAGATGAAGTGCATTGTGACATAGAGTTAGGCTGCTGCTGACCTTCTGATGACATGCCAGGAGGATCATCTGCTTCAGGTGATCCTGGGTCATCAAAACATGACAACATTGATAGTTGGAAGTGAGGAGTAGATGACATTGATGGTTGGGAATCCTGGGTGGGATGAAGCAGGATGGTGCAAGATTTCATCATGCTACTCAAAATAGCAAGCAATTTAAAACTTATGAATTGTTTATTTCTGGAACTTCCCATTTAATACTTTTGGACATCTGCTGATGATAGGTAACTGAAGCCTCAGAAAGTGAAACTGCAGTTAAGGGACAGTCTACTGTGCTGTATTTTCCTCCCACATCCCTATTCAGCCATTTCTCCAAGCATTCTGAGCGAGGGAGAGAGAGGAGAGAGAGAGAGGAGAAGGAGAGAGAGGAGAGAGAGAGAGAGAAAAAAACGCACTTTGGTGTCTCTTCTTTTATGAACACTAATATTATCAGATCAGGGTCCCTCCTTTATGACCTCATTTAAGCTCACTTACTTCCTTAAAGACCCCATCTCCTATTACAGCCACACTGTGGCATTATGGCTTCAAAAATATTTTTTTGTGTGGGGGGGCAAAAAACATTCACTTCATAACATATCATTTTCTTTCTGCCTGAAGAATTTTAAGGTTTTTTGCAAGGTAGGGCTGCTGGAGATAAATCTCAGTTTCTATTAGACCGAGAAAGTATTTCTCCTTTACTTTTAAAGGATAATTTTTCTGAATATAGAATACTATATTTGTGGTGTGGGGATGGATGGTTCTATCAATATTTTAAATATTTCGCTCCACAGTCTTCCTTTCTTTTTTTAAAAATTTATTTATTTATTTATTAACATGTTTATTGGAGTATAATTGCTTTACGATGGTGTGTTACTTTCTGCTTTAGAACAAAGTGCATCAGCTATACATATAAATATATTCCCATAACTCCTCCCTCTTGCATCTCCTTCCCACACTCCTTATCCCACCCCTCTACGTGTACAAAAAGCACAAAGCTGACCTCCCTGTGCTTTGTGGTTGCTTCCCAGTAGCTATCTATTTTACATTTGGTAGTGTATATATGTCCATGCCATGCTCTCACTTTGTCCCAGCTTACACTTCCCCCTCCCCATATCCTCAAGTCCATTCTCTGAGTCTGTGTCTTTATACCTGTCCTGCCCCTAGGTTCTTCAGAAACTTTTAATTTTTTTTTAGATTCCATATATATGTGTTAGCATACGGTATTTATTTTTCTCTTTCTGACTTACTTCACTCTCTATGACAGACTCTAGGTCCATCCACCTCACTACAAATAACTCAATTTTGTTTCTTTTTATGGTTGAGTAATATTCCATTGTATATATGTGCCACATCTTCTTTATCCATTCATCTGTCGATGGACACTTAGGTGGCTTCCATGTCCCGATTATTGTAAATAGAGCTGAAATGAACATTGTGGTACATAACTATTCTTAAATTATGCTTTTCTCAGGGTATATGCCCATTAGCAGGATTGCTGGGTCGTATGGTAGTTCTATTTTTAGTTTTTTAAGGAACCTCCATACTGTTCTCCATAGTGGTTGTATGAATTTACGTTCCCACCAACAGTGAAAGAGGGTTCCCCTTTCTCCACACCCTTTCCAGAATTTATTGTTTGTAGATATTTTGATGATGGCCATTCTCACTGGTGTGAGGTGATACCTCATTGTAGCTTTGATTTGCATTTCTCTAATGATTAGTGATGTTGAACAGCCATGTGTTTGTTGGCAATCTGTATATCTTCTTTGGAGAAATGTCTATTTACATCTTCTGCCCATTTTTGGATTGGGTTGTTTGTTTTTTTGATATTGAGCTGCATGGGCTGCTTATAAATTATGGAGATTAATCCTTTGTCAGTTGCTTCATTTGAAAATATTTTCTCCCATTCTGAGGGTGATCTTTTCATCTTGTTTACGGTTTCCTTTGCTGTGAAAAAGCTTTAAGTTTCATTAGGTCCCATTTGCTTATTTTTGTTTTTATTTCCATTTCTCTAGGAGGTGGGTCAAAAAGGATCTTGCTGTGATTTATGTCATAGAGTGTTCTGCCTATGTTTTCCTCTAAGAGTTTTATAGTGTCTGGACTTACATTTAGATCTTTAATCCATTTTGAGTTTATTTTTGTGTATTCTTTTACATGTAGCTGTCCAGTTTTCCCAGCACCACTTATTGAAGAAACTGTCTTTTCTCCATTGTATATCCTTGCCTCCTTTGTCATAGATTAGTTGACCATAGGTGCGTGGGTTTATCTCTGGCCTTTATATCCTCTTCCATTGATCTATATTTCTGTTTTTGTGCCAGTACCATATTGTCTTGATTACTGTAGCTTTGTAGTATAGTCTGAAGTCAGGGAGCCTGATTCCTCCAACTCCATTATTCTTTCTCAGGATTACTTTGGCTATTCAGGGTCTTTTGTGTTTCCATACAAATTGTGAAATTTTTTCTTCTAGTTCTGTGAAAAATGCCAGTGGTAGTTTGGTAGGGATTGCATTGAATCTGTAGATTGCTTTGGGTAGTAGAGTCATTTTCACAATGTTGATTCTTCCAATCAAAGAATATGGTAAATCTCTCCATCTATTTGTATCATCTTTAATTTCCTTCAGCAGTGTCTTATAGTTTTCTGCATACAGGTCTTTTGTCTCCTTAGGTAGGTTTATTCCTAGTTATTTTATTCTTTTTGTTGCAATGGTAAATGGGAATGTTTCCTTAATTTCTCTTACAAATTTTTCATCATTAGTGTATAGGAATGCGAGAGATTTCTGTGCATTAATTTGTATCCTGCCACATTATCAAATTCATTGATTAGCTCTGGTAGTTTGCTGGTAGCATTTTAAGGATTCTCTATGTATAGTATCATGTCATCTGCAAATAGTGACAGCTTTAATTCTTCCTTTCCAATTTGGATTCCTTTTATTTCTTTTACATCTCAGGTGCTGTGACTAAAACTTCCAAAACTATGTTGAATAATAGTGGTGAGAGTGGACAACCTTGTCTTGTTCCTTATCTTGGAGGAAATGGCTTCAGTGTTTTACCATTGAGAATGATGTTAGCAGTGGGTTTGTCATATATGGCCTTTATTATGTTGAGGTCAGTTCCCTCTATGCCTACTTTCTGGAGGTTTTTATCATAAATGGGGGTTGAATTTTTTCTGTGTCTCTTGAGATGATCATATGGTTTTTCTCCTTCAATTTGTTAAAATGGTTTATCACATTGATTGATTTGCGTATATCGAAGAATCCTTGCATTCCTGGAATAAACCCCACTTGATCATGGTGTATGATCCTTTTAATGTGCTGTTGCATTCTGTTGGCTAGTATTTTGTTGAGGATTTTTGCATCTATGTTCACCCTTGATATTGGCCTGTAGTTTTCTTTTTTTGTGACATCTTTATCTGGTTTTGGTATCAGGGTGTTGGTGGCCTCATAGAATGAGTTTGGGAGTGTTCCCCCCTCTGCTATATTTCAGAAGAATATGAGAGGATAGGTGTTAGCTCTTCTCTAAATGTTTGATAGAATTCGCCTGTGAAGCCATCTGGTCCTGGGCTTTTGTTTGTTGGAACATTTTAAATCACAGTCTCAATTTCAGTGCTTGTGACTGGTCTGTTTATATTTTCTATTTCTTCCTGGTTCAGTCTAGGAACGTTGTGCTTTTCTAAGAATTTGTCCATTTCTTCCAGGTTGTCCATTTTATTGGCCTAGAGTTGCTTGTAGTAATCTCTCGTGATCCTTTGTATTTCTGCAGTGTCTGTTGTTACTTCTCCTTTTTCATTTCTAATTCTATTGATTTGTGCCTTCTCCCTTTTTTGCTTGATGAGTCTGGCTAATGCTTTATCTGTTTTGTTTATCTTCTCAAAGAACCAGCTTTTAGTTTTCTTGATCTTTGCTATTGTTTCCTTCATTGCTTTTTCATTTATTTCTGATCCGACCTTTATGATTTCTTTCCTTCTGCTAACTTAGGGGGTTTTTTTGTTCTCATTTCTCTAATTGCTTTAGGTTTAAGGTTAGGTTGATTTGAGATGTTTCTTGTTTCTTGAGATAGGATTGTATTGCTATAAACTTCCCTCTTAGAACTGCTTATGCTGCATCCCATAGGTTTTGGGTCATCGTGTTTTCATTGTCATTTGTTTGTAGGTATTTTTTGATTTCCTCCTTGATTTCCTCAATGATCTCCTGGTTAGTAAGTAGTGTATTGTTTAGGCTTCATGTGTTTGTATTTTTTACAGATTTTTTCCTGTAATTGATATCTAGTCTCATAGTGTTGTGGTGGGAAAAGATACTTGATACGATTTTAATTTTCTCAAATTTACCAAGGCTTGATTTGTGACCCAAGGTATGATCTATCCTGGAGAATGTTCCATGAGTACTTGAGATGAAAGTGTATTCTGTTGTTTTTGGATGGAATGTCCTATAAATATCAATTAAGTCCATCTTGTTTAATGTATCATTTAAAGCTGGTGTTTCCTTATTTATTTTCATTTTCGATGATCTTTCCATTAGTGAAAGTGGGCTGTTAAAGTCCCCTACTATGATTGTGTTACTCTCGATTTCCCCTTTTATGGCTGTCAGTATTTGCCTTATATATTGAGGTGTTCCTATGTTGGGTGCATAAATATTTGCAATTGTTATATCTTCTTCTTGAATTGATCCCTTGATCATTATGTAGTGTCCCTCTTTGTCTTAAAGTGTATTTTATCCGATATGAGAATTGCTACTCCAGTTTTCTTTTGATTTCCATTTGCATGGAATATCTTTTTCCATCCCCTCACTTGCAGTCTGTATTTGTCCCTAGGTCTGAAGTGGGTCTCTTGTAGACAGCATATATATGGGTCCTGTTTCTGTATCCATTCAGCCAGTCTATATCTTTTGGTTGGAGCATTTAATCTATTTACATTTAAGGTAATTATCTATATGTATGTCCCTATTACCATTTTCTTAATTGTTTTGGGTTTGTTACTGTAGGCCTTTTCCCTCTCTCGTGTTTCCTGCCTAGAGAAGTTCCTTTAGCATTTGTTGTAAAGCTGGTTTGGTGGTGCTGAATTCTCTTAGCTTTTGCTTTTCTGTAAAGGTTTTAATTTCTCCCTCAAACCTGAATGAGATCCTTGCTGGGTAGAGTAATTGTGGCTGTAGGTTTTTCCCTTTCATCACTTTAAGTATGTCCTACCACTCCTTTCTGGCTTGCAGAGTTTCTGCTGAAAGATCAGCTATTAACCTTATGGGGATTCCCTTGTTGTTTTTCCCTTGCTGCCTTTAGTGTTTTTTCTTGTATTTAATTTTTGACAGTTTGAATAATATATGTCTTGGCATATTTCTCCTTGGATTTATCCTGTATGGGACTGTCTGTGCTTCCTGGACTTGATTAACTATTTCCTTTCCCATATTAGGGAAGTTTACAACTATAATCTCTTCAAATATTTTCTCAGTCCCTTTCTTTTTCTCTTCTTCTTCTGGAACACCTATAATTCGAATATTGGTGCGTTTAATGTTGTCCCAGAGGTCTCTGAGACTGTCCTCAGTTCTTTTCATTCTTTTCTCTTTATTCTACTCTGCAGTAGTTATTTCCACTATTTTATCTTCCAGGTCACTTATCCCTTCTTCTGCCTCAGTTATTCTGCTAGTGATTCCTTCTAGAGAATTTTTAATTTCATTTACTGTGTTGTTCATCATTTTTTGTTTGCTTTTTAGTTTTTTAGGTCCTTGTTAAATGTTTCTTGTATTTTCTCCATTCTATTTCCAAGATTTTGGATCATGTTTACTATCATTTTTCTGAAATCTTTTTCAGGTAGACTGTCTATTTCATCTTCATTTTTTAGGTCTGGTGGGTTTTTACCTTGCTCCTTCATCTGCTATGTGTTTCTCTGTCTTCTCATTTTGCTTAACTTACTGTGTTTGGGGTCTCCTTTTTGCAGGCTGCAGGTTAGTAGTTCCTGTTGTTTTTGGTGTCTGCCCCCAGTGGCTAAGGTTTGTTCAGTGGGTTGTGTAGGTTTCCTGGTGGAGGGAACTAGTGCCTGTGTTCTGATAGATGAGGCTGGATATTGTCTTTCTGGTGGGCAGGTCCATGTCTGGTGTTGTGTTTTGGGGTTTCTGTGACCTTATTATGATTTTAGACAGCCTCTCTTCTAATGGATGGGGTTGTCTTCCTGTCTTGCTAGTTGTTTGGCATAGGTTGTCCAGCAGTGTAGCTTGCTGGTCGTTGAGTGGAATTGGGTCTTGTTGTTGAGATGGAGATCTCTGAGAGGTTTTCACCGTTTGATATTATGTGGAGCTGGGAGTTCTCTGGTGGACCAATGTCCTGAATTTGGCTCTTCCACCTCAGAGGCACAGGCCTGACACTCGGCCAGAGCACTTAGTCCCTGTCAGCCACACGGCTCAGAAGAAAAAGGAGAAAGAAAAAGAAAGAAAGAAAGTTATTAAAGTTAAAAATATTTAAAATATTAGAAAATTAATAAGTAATAAAAAAGAAAAAGTAATAAAGAAAGAAGAAAGCAACTAAACCAGAAATCAAATCCTCCAATGATAACCGGAGCTAAAAACTATATAAAAGAAAAAAAAGGATACACAGAACCCTAGGACAAATGGTAATAGCAAAGCTATACAGAAAAAATCACATAAAGAAACATACACATACACACTCACAAAAATAGAAAAAGGAAAAATATATATACATATGTCTATATAATTTTAAAAAATGGAAGAGAGAAACCAAATCAATAAACAAATCTACCAATCATAATAAACTAAATACTAAACTAAGATAAACATAAAACCAGAAACAAATGAGATGCAGAAGGCAAACCCCAAGTCTACAGTTGCTCCCAAAGTCCACCGCCTTTGGGAGCAATTTTTTGATGACTTATTTTGTCTATTCCCAAATCTGTGTTATATATGAATCTAATTCTCATGATTTCTTTGTCTCTTCAGACTTTTGTTGTTGTTGTTTGACTGTTTGCTTTTGCCTTTTGGCATGCCTTGTACTTTTTTTCTTGAAAGCCAGACATGCTGTATTTACTAATAGGAGTTGTGGAATTGCTCTTTAATATGTAGATTTAAATTAATTTGGCTAGGATTTAGACTGTGTTTAATGGTTGCTTGTATCTGTCAATGCTAGAGGCTTTAAATTCCTCTAATGTCCTTGTTTAGGTCTTTTCTATGTGCTATTCCTCAGAGGAGTTTGTACATACAGCTTTTCTAGGTAAAACCCATGGTTATTGTACCAGATCCCTGTTTGTATAATGGTAAAGTGAAGGGGAAGCAGAGTGTTGTATAATCTTCTGACTAATTTTTAGCCCTTTAATGGGCCTTTTTGTTTCAGGACTTTTTTTCAGACCTTCATAATCATTTCCTCCCATGTTAGTTTTTCTACCACAAGCCCTTTATTCCCTTCCATAGCCACAGTGTTCCCAAACTATTCCCTTGTATACTGAACCCTGAAGACTGTATTTTCCTCCTTAGGTGAGACAAGAGGCTGGAGTGGGAGGAATTCCACTCCCTCAGCTGGGATTAGGCTCTGGCAAAGCTTTATTCCCCTCAAAGAGTGGGCCTTTGTTATGGAGAAGGCTCTGGGTATATTTCATAATGATTACTCTTCCCTTCCCTTTGCCAAAGCCATGAAGGGTGTTTTTCCTGTATCTTTATACGAACCTGGTGGAGTTCCTGGAGGTTAAACCCAGAGAACTGTGCCCCTCCTCCCCCAAGACTTTGGTCACCAGGTATTTCTCAATATCCTGCTAGTCCATACTCAGCCCAAGCAAATCATCAAGATTACCACTTAAGTGTTATTGCCAGATTATGGCCCCAGGATTTCTGTCCCTGATAAGCAGATTCAGGCTGTATCTCTTTAGATGTGCCTACCTCTAGAGATTTCAGGAAGCTGATTTGTCCTGAGACTTCAATTCCCTGATTGGTGCAAGAAAAAGTCAGTGATTTTTCAGGTTACCCAGCTTTTCTTGTTGTCAGCTTGGTGGTGACAGCTTTCAATCACTTTATATGTTAGAACTGAAGCCAGCAGTCTATATTTTTTAACTCTATTAAATTTTGCACATGTAGTTGATGCTAGTCTTTTAAATTAGAATTTCTAAATGGCCATGTCATAGAAATTGTCTTTTATCTTCTTCTTATGTGTGCAACATTATCTAAAAATGTTCTATCCCTACCAATTCACCATGAGGAATTTTTGTTAATTTATTTCATGTTCCTCATCTACTACAAGTCATATCAACTCTCCATTAAAGGCTAAAGACTAAAATATAGCAAATTTCATATTCTCTTATGATATCAAATAGTAAATAATCATTCAGGACAGTTTATGACTCAAATATAACTCCAGGCGTTATTCATTAAGAGAACACACAGCCTATAACGGCCACACTAAAATGACAGGACAAGAATAGAGTCTTTAAAATAGTAGTGCATAAATTGTGGCTGTTGCTGTTTTTTCTCTTTTTCTCTACTTCTAACTTTTTTTCCTTTGGTAGTACTTTATGGATTCAGTAATTGAAAATTTAGAGTCTGGGCTAATGAATGTGTCAAAGCATGGGACAAAGTGCAACCTGGCGCTTCCTGACAATAAATGTTTAATCCTTCTTCCTTGAGAGACTTCAGAAAACTCTAGTAATTGAGGAAGCAAGAATATCTAACCCTGGAGTACAACTTTTTATGAACACTGTGTAGTTCATGGCACGCAAGGGATCTTTTAAAAACAGAGCTTTGGTGTTCAGTAAGTTTACCCTTTGACAAATGACTGTTTTACTGTATACAATACTCCCTACAAAACTTTTACTACTGTTACACAAAAGAGTAGTAAAACGAGATACACCTTTTTTTTCCTTCTCTATTTATAGATCTCTTTTGCCTCTGTAACTAAGCCTAATATTTACCTGAGGGAGAAAAAAAATTCTAGGGAACCCTATGTAGGGTTGATAAAATAAGCAATGAGCTAACCTATGAAGCAGTTTATTGACTTACTGAATAACCCAGGAATATCCCACCACACCCCCCCATATTCTGCCAGTCCACAACTGGAGACCCAGTAATAGTGACCCTACCAAAAGAATTGTCATCCAACCTCATAGAAAGATGTAGGGGATATTTGTATTTGTAAAGATGAAGGGGTATTTCCCATTTCATTTTTTATGTTTTCTTGTGCCATCCTATTGACAAAATGTTCAATATGAATGCAGAAATTTACAAGTGTCCCTCCTCCCTTCCCCCCACACTCCTGCACTGTATACCTAAAAAGAAATTTTGCCAGAGATGGTATCATATGGAACTAACAATACACTCCATTAATTACTCTCTCTAAGGAAGAGACATGTGACACGTCTTACAGAATCAGCTCAAAAGACAGAAAATCCAGAGCACTCATTATATATTTTCTCCTGACACAGCACATTAAAATCTGAAAAAAGAAGGCCATCTTATCATAAAGTCAGCAAAAAAGAAAACAAAACAATGCTCTTATTTGCACACCTCTGATCATTTGGAAGATTATGCATTATGCTACAAACATTGTTTTCTGAAGACCCCACATGGTGTAGAGCAGGGAACATAGAATGGTTAATTAAAAACAAATTAAATCTCTGTGACTTCCTAATCCATGTGATCGTCTAAGAGTTATTTAACCTCTCTGTTCCTCAAATTAATACCTATCTTCGAAGGTTGTAGTAAGAATTTTTATGAGATGACAGAAGTAAAACACCTAGTAAAGGTTTTAGCACAGAAAATAACTTGGCAGATATTCGTTTCTTCTTGCTTGACAGTCTCTCAGTAGGTAAATGAAACCTAAAATATAGCCAGAACGGCTTAATTACTTTAACCACTAGTAGGCTGGGAGATAGTCCCTAGAAGTATAAACTATTTCATTCAGTTAACAATCCTTTACTCTTCATCTGGTAAAAGCTTCTTTCTCCTTCTCTTTTAAGGCCTTTCTCATCAGCATATTACATCACAGGTTTTAAATAAAAGCTGCCATCTTAGATATCTAGTATTCTAGGTACATTGAATGGGCCAAAGCTAGAGAACACCACTTCCTTGGCTAAACTGATTGGCTTGGGATTAACCAAGGATAATCAGGATCTTTCACTAGAATTTTTCAAATGGTTGCTGGAAATAGAGAAATAATTTCCTGTCTAAAGAAATATGAGTGTGGAACTTGGGTGGGAAAGTAATGTCCTCCACCAGAGGAGAAATCCAGTTGCAATAGAAAGGAATGTGCTGACAAGCAAAAGGAAGCTTCAGCTACTCTTATTCTGCAGTGACGTTCTTGAAAATTTAAAAAATTCCTTTAAGATTCAGTGCAGATACTGCCTCCTCTAGGAAGTCTGTTATGATTCTGCCATGCTGGATGTAGGGCTCTGTCTTCTGTCTTCACGTAGAATCCTGTGACTACTTCCATCCTACATCTGACCGCTTTATAATTGCTCTCCCTGTCATCACCACTAGTCCCTAAGAGTCAAGAAAGACTTGTTTTATCTTTTAATACTCGGTACTTCTCTTGGTACTGAAGGCAGCCTAGTCTCTGGGACACAGACATATAATTCTATTTTAACTAACACTTCTGATTTTAGTTGAGTTCTTTGTTGCCCAGCAGTCCACAGCTGTGACACAATATTTGAAATTTCATCTTCATGTGTCTTTGTGGTTGTTTTAATTGCTCTGGTTGATATTTGATGACTTAAATACATATATGGCTTTATTTTAACATCTTTTTACTATCATCATAGGCAACTAGAAACCTTTCAGCAAAACAATCCTAAGGGGGCGGGGGAAAAGGCAAACAAACCAAAAACAAAAAAAAACTGTCTTTCTGGGAAAGTATTCTTATTATGGTAGAAAATCCTGCCCATCTATACACAAATGCTTTGTGTTTAATTTTGGCAAGGAAAACCACACTTCTATGTGAACGCTTATCTCATTTTTAAAAGTTACCCTGTTTGATTGTATTAATTATGAAAGTGTTTCAAACCACAAACAAAATATCACACGTTAAATGTCAAAGTTTGAGAAAAGAAAAGCCACAATCTTTTACATGTTTTAGTTCAAAAGGTTTTGCTATTTATTTATTTATTTAGACTCTTGAATATACAAGGTTCTTAAATGAATTGAAATGAATCTAAAGTGAAATGATTTTCACACTCCCTAAACTTTCCTCCAGGAAACAATAATCAGAAGCCAAAGACTGAGGTGCCCACAGGCAAGAAGCGGTTGGAAAATAAATGGGAAATTTTTCTAAGAAGGGCAGAAATAGATTGTTTTGGCTTATCCCTTTCAAGGTTTTTACTAACTCTCCTTTAGAAAGTCATCGCTGAATTCTCAATACTTAACAAATGTCCTTCACAATTTGGGACTTTCTCTTAGATTCAATTTCCCAAAACTGCCTTTTAAGCCAATCCATGTTCAGTGCCACTGAGAGAGGATTTATGATCAACCTCTTCATTTGGATTGCTCATCCAACCCCCCAAATCAGGGAACAATGGGACCTGCCCTGATTTCAGAACCAGGGAGGCTTGTGTTCAAATCCAGTTCTCACTAAATCCAAGCTGTGATCTTTGGCACGTCTCAGTGTTCCTAAACCTTAATTTAACTGTATGAAAACTATGACTAAGTGATACAAACCTCTCAAGTTTGCTGCATGGAAAAATGAGATTTGTGTATAAGTACATGGTACAGTGCAGGACGTGCAGAAGTTGCTTTAAAAAGGTAGTGGTTATTCAACAACATTATGAAATCTTATATTTTTTTGTGCCAGGTATTGTGATGGGCACCGGTAAATAAGGGGTGAGGGCAAGTTATTTCCCTCTGAGAGGTAGCTTCTCTAAGGGACAGACCCATCAACAAGTAAACGAATGAATGAGGGAATAAATGAATGAATACCTACAGATTTTTAAAAAATGCCATGAAGGGGAACAACAATGAAGAGAATGTTGGCAATGTAGGAGGAAAAGATGATTTCGATAAGGCTTTCTGAATATGTGATATTTACATTGAAAGGTTCTAAGGATTGCTGTCTAGCCAGTGGAAGTCACCAAGGGAAACAACTTCCAGGCAAGAAAGACACATGCAAAGGCCCTGGGGCTGGAATGGGCTTGGCTTTCAGGGAACTGAAAGGAAACTAGCATGGATGGAGATTAGAGAACAACTGGATTTTGGAATAAGATTAGTTTAGAGGTGAGCAATAAAAAAACAGGAAGCAATGGCAAGAGTTTAAATTGGATCCGAAGAGCAATGGGGAAGGAAGTCTTAAAAGACTCAAGCAGAAGAGTTACTTGCTCTGAGTAATCTGGTGTGTTTTGAAAAGACTACATGAGGGCAAGAGTTGAGACAGGGACACCCGTCAAAACTTTATTAGAGTAGTCCAGTGGAGAAATGATAGTAACATTTACTAAAGTGGGAGTCATGGAAACGAGGACATATGCACTGTCACATCACACAATTTTCTCCCTTATGGTGTTATGATTAAGAACATCAAGACACCCCATCAAAGCACCTACACTCAGCATTGGCTCACAGCATCCTCAAAGTTCCACTTCCTCTACTCTCTATATTTTATTTGCACATGTCTCTCTTGCTCTCTCTTAGATCAAAAGCTCCTGTGAAGTTGGGAGCTCCATCTTAAAACCCATCTTGCTTGCCAATTCCCTCCATCCCTTCATTCCTATCCTAAGTACAAGCATATAACATTTGGATAACAGGCAAGAACATAGCCAAGATAAATAAGTGATGAATGTCACAATGGGCAGTTTGGAAGCTTAACAGTTCTCTCCGGTTCTCTTCCCCTCTAGAAAAGTATTGCAAGTCTCCTTCCTCTGAAATTTGAGGTGCCCTGACATCTTTCAGAATGCTACCCATACTAACGGTGCAGAAAAGTCTGCCTGATTATCTGGTTTAGAAATAGTTTCTTTGAACATCTCATCATAATCAGAGGTGAATTCTGGCTCTGGCATTATTGCTGGCCATAATTAGCTCTAGTTAAACTGCCCCTGCGCATCCTGGCAGGCAGATCACCTACATCAATACAGCTACCAGCTTAAGCTTGCTCTGGGGAGACATTGTATGTGACAGACTTTATCTTCAGGGCAAGCTGCCACCGAACGCAGTTGCAGAATCCACCTCTCTGTTTAGTTCAGCTAGAACTGTATTTGATTGGTGGGCCTTATGGTCGACTGTCAGAATAATAAGGATACTAGTCATTTGTAATCACATGGCACCATTCAGTCAGGGATCTCTGAGGACTTTGCTAGAGCTAATTAATTTCGACCATGCCTCTGCGAGCTAGGTAAGTGTTATCATCCCCATTGTACAGATGAGAAGACTAATGGAGAAATTAAGCAGCCTGCTCAAGGTCACCCAACAGAAAGATGAAAATTCAAAAAATGCCCCTGAGCCTGCTGAGCCCCTGTTGCCTTGTCAATTAAATACGTCAGCTCACCACTACACGCTGCTTCTTAAATGATCATGTTTTACTAAGGTACGCTGTTAGGTAGCTGCCATATTTCACCCAAGAGGTGGCCACCTTTCAATCAAGGAGAGAGTAATTCAGGTTTACCACAACTTTGGTAGTAAATGCTAAGGGAAAATTAAGCTGCCTGTCTTCTATTATGTCACTCACTCTTTGCCCTTAATGACTTCTTGCTTGGAAGGAAAATCTGGTCAGAAACTTTTGACTGGTTGCTTTGTATCTAAAGGTAATTGGGGGTAATTTTTGACATAGGAGGGAACTATTAGACAGCCATACTTCTCAATAAGGGAGGAAAAACTGCCTTGTTATTAAAAAAATAACCAAACTCATTATTTTACTTCAGCACCAATAAAAAAGTGACTGAAATAAACATGGGAAATATTCCACATAAGGAACCTGAAAGGAGATGAGAAACTTTGAAAGCTGAAAAAGTGTATCCAGGTAGAAATTTTTAAACCCTCCCTTTGGTCAGGGTGTGATCCAATTTTTGTTCTTTGCAGGATTACAGAGTTAATGGAAAGATGAAGGGCAGAGAAGCCAAGCCTGAGACAGATGTGAAGAGAGGAAAATTTGTTTTCAAGGCCCGGCCATGACCTTTTCTTTGCTTGCTTTCTTGCACGGTACCATGTGGCTGTGAGAATGTGGTGCTTAGGAATAGGAAAATATTTTGCCACTTTTATTTGAGTCACCTTGAGAAAGATTTTTTAATTTTCTAAATCCTTGTTTCCTCATCGGTAAATTTGGAATATAATCCACCTCGCAGGATTATAGAGAAGATGAAACGGAATAGCGTGTGGAAGGTTCTAGTCTTGTGCTTGGCAGGTAATAGACACTTAAGAAAAGGTAGATAATGCAATTACTGTTAGCAGCCTCTTTCTCTAATGTAAACATCCTCAAGACCCTTCAAACCCTCAAAGTCACCTTAGCTATTCAGTATGCTCGCTACCAGTTCAGTAAGAACTGACTCTCTCATATGCTGTCTCACTTCTCCTTCCCCCTCCCCGCTGCTTACTTACTCTTTAATCCATTCCTTGAATTCATTCACCAATCAGAGCCTCAGTTTCTTCCTCTGTTTGATGAGAAGGACCTTCCCTTCTGCCTACCTTATCTCACATGATTAATCTAAGAAACAGATGGATAAACAACTCAGTTGGCATTGTATACTCTGGCATGCCATCCATCAATTTTCAGTTTTCAAACATCACCACTATTATTTCTTAAGGCTTCACTAAGGGAAGAAATCTCAATTTAATTATTCACAGTAAGACATTAGTGAGGAAATGGTTTACCCCTGCTAGGTAACACTGATTTATTTAATAGAGGCCTTTAATGCCTTAATCCAAAATTGGAAATATTAGTGAGAATCCAAAGCAGAGGAAAGAACATGGAGGGGATTTACTGGCATGAGGGAACGCCTAAAATTACCTTGCATGTGTTTTGCCTTTAAAAAAGGATCGTCCGTTCTGGCACATTTTATGCCTGCAAACCCTTTGCACAGTATTCGAATGTGATCTTGAGAGAGAAATTGTAACAAAAAGGGGGTTGATTATCGGGTCATCAAACAGTCAGTATTTCATTTTCCTCTCTTCTGTCTCTGCTTCTAATACTGAGGTTTCCTTGTTTGACAACCTCAATTTAAACTTTTTTTCCCTCATGGCTAAGAAGAATTTTCTGCTGCAAGTGTTAATTGTCCTGATAAGGATGCCTGTCCTCTTAATTTGAACAGTGGCTGTGCTAAATGATGCAAAATATCCAAAGATCTATAGTTATACCCCCCCAATAGGAAATGTTATTATGAAAAGGTCTTCTGCTTTTCATATAAAATTCCCTGCTAACTGTTTTAGTGGTGGAAAAGTAAGCCCAATACAAATACAAAATCCAAGTGCCAAAAAGCAAACAAAATGATTAGAAGATCCTGGCACTGATTTGCAATGATGTGCTGAAATATGCCAAGTCATGTTCAGGAAGAACATTAGGTTGTTGCTGTAAATGGGACCTATGGATCAGCTAAAGCAATAGAGTCTAATTACTAGTATTAATTGTAGCAAGAGTATATTAATCTCTCCTATCAGCAAGCAGGTATGATATTGGCCTTTCCTTTCAAAGATAGCTCTAATGCTATTATTTACTATACCAGCCATTTTATTCTGCAGTACTAGTCACAAAATGATTAGCACAACGATGTCCCATGCTGCACTTTCAAAATTCTTTTGAATTCCATTGGACACAACGATGGTCATGCCCTTCAGCTGCAAAGCATCAGTGTCAATGCATTAAAAATGTAAGGAAGAAAATAAACACCAGCCTAGGTAAGACGATCAGCTGAAATAATGATGATCAATGAGGTAAAAGATACCTCACATTTGTCCATCCATCTGTCCATCCATCCCTCCCAATCATCCTGCTCCACTACCATCACCATGCATTGAAGAATAACCATTGATAGTAGAAGCAGGATTCCCAAGGGAGGTCAGGTGTGGCAAAGATAGTTTGCACCCAATAAATCTCAGGCATTCTAATACATTTCTCATATCAGGGCATTAAGGCTTGTGTATACCAATGAACTGTGAGAGAAAATGACATCTGTCACTTCAAGGGCAAGGCAAAAAGTAAGTATCTGTATGTCTCCTTTACCTCTCTCTTCTCCTATTAGAACAATTTTGGAGGCCATGTGTTGCAAATAGCATATCCACACAGTGGCTGAAGACTACCTAGCCCACATCAGTTTCAAGTAAGGAAGAGGGAGACCCTTTTGTTGTTTTAAGCTGCTGGATTGTGAGGCTTTGTCTATTGGAGCAACTAGTGTTAATCTTCCTGAAACATAAGATCCAAGCATTATCATAACATGTTCAGTGACTCTGGGCAAGTCACTCAGAGTCTTGAGGTCTATTTTTTTCACAGATAAAACAAGGAATACCCTTATTTCTAGCATTCTATAGTTTGCAATATGTTTCTTGAGTATATTGCGGGAAAGGCATTTAATTATTGGATTTCATCTATAACTTTCTCTTACTCTACAGCCAGAATATATTGCCCCACCATTAACATTCTTACAGTTTCTATGCATAAGTCTCCTATAATATTTACCCCACTGTATTGTATTTGTTCATACATCTCTCTGTGTTTTGTTTTTGTTTTTGTCTTACATAGAACGGTGAGCTCTTCTGGGACGGGAATTGTTTTTTTGATCACTTTATCACCAGTGAGAGAATGCTTAGCAATCAATATTTTTTGTTGTTGTTGGAATGTAATTATGAATCTTGGAAAGAAAGCTTGCAATAGCTTGTTGTCTCTTTCCTGCCACCACTAGGGGAAAATTACCATATAGGATATATAAGGAGTTTTGGAAAACGGAAGTGCGTGCAAAGGAGGGACAGAGGATGAGAGATAGACAGAATGAAAAAGGAATTGAGAATACTAGGGAAGAGAACAGGAATAACTTATTGATGTCAAAGGGGACACAGGGAAGGTATGAGCGAGTTAAGCCAGAGAACATAGTGAAAAGTCCAGGTCAGAGCACACAGTCCATCTCTAGCAGAGCACCTAATCATTTTTGAAGGAGAAAGTGAAATGTGACTGAGAATTGGGAGTTCAGAGACGGGATGATCATACATCCAATATCTTTTCCTTTCAAGCAGGGACATGCCATTGCTGGGACTTAGAGGGAATGAAAATTTGAGATCTGATGGCAGGGCCTCAACTCTCCAGATGTCTGGGGCCAAGAAATACAAGGCAGGGTGAATTGGTCAGAATGCTGGTGACAGTTTCAAACTTGTTTGACAAGTAGAACAAGACAGGATGATATGACTAGATGCCAAGTGGAGTATCAAGACTCTGGTATTGTCTCAACTAATATAATCAGGGAAAGAAAACATTCCACTCTCTCTATTGCTAGAAATGTCCAACCCAAAGTGGGCATCTCAACAAAGCAACCACTACTTCTCAGCATGTCACCAGGATCCTCAGAAGGCTGTTTATTGTAACACTGGTTAGCAATTGGTCTTTGCCTGATTGTTTTCTACCAGTAAAGCAGGGAGCCTCAGTTTTTCACCATGAAAGAATCTTCCCTATCTCTGAAACTTGTTCTTGATACACCAAAGTATCTTGGGGTTCAGATATCCCCAATCTGGGGAAAGTGACAAAGCTAGGACAACAACACATGATGACAGCAATCTGCCTGACCCTTTATCAAATCCCACCCAGATTGGGGTGTGGGCAAGCTTGACCAAGGTGCCAGCTACACAGAACTACATTCAGGCTGGGGATTAAACTGCAAGCTGCCAGAAAATAAGTAAATAAGCAAAGAGCTAAAGAATATTAGAGGCAAAGTTTTTAGGGAGTGTTGAGAGTCAAGTGTAAGCCCTGAATCTAAAAGGCAGCATCATAGGCAAAATAAAGAATGAAGTCAAAGATCAAGGCACAGGTGGCCCTGGAATAAATGAGAGGAGATGAAGAGTAAGGAAGAGTTGAGGGGATGATGTTTCTATGCCAGTGTTTTCCAACATTGGGAAGTAAACTTCAAACGGTTCTATACCCTAGTTCATATACATGCTGTCCTTTCTTAGGACTAGAGCTCCAAAAACCACGTCCCTGAAAAGTTCTGTATCTAAATTCCTTCCTTAGGTTCTTGCTATATTTATTTATTTATAGGCCTAAGGAGGCCTCTTAAAGAATGGAATCCCTCATTTTGGATTTCACAAACCCCGGTTTTTCATCCTCCTTGTGAGTCATCCAACAGGAATTGTCTACCTGATGGTCTCTCTACTAGATGCTCTTATTTCCCTACCTGTCTCTTTCATGTTGTCTTTGCATTAATTTCCTGGACCTCTTAACCCTCTCTACTTTCTCCAGGACCTCTGTGTTTCTAGGCCCAGAAATTCTGTCTTGAATGCAGCTAGGTCAGTGTGTATCCTGTCCCCAGGCACTGACTCTAATTTCTTGGTTTCTAGCTGAGTTCCAAGTTCCAAATCTGATTGCTGCAGTCAGTTAAGATTGCTAATTGTATAACATCAATGTATGTGGTATCCAACCAGTCTAACTAAGTTATTAGTTGATTTTGCCTGCTTTCTCCATAATTAAAAAAAAATTTGCATTTCTTTAACCAGTATTACTAGCATAATTACTTTTTTTTTTTTTAATTAGGGAAGAAAAATCCCCAGTTCACCAGTTCCCTGATTTCTCCTATTGTCTCTTAACTGGGGAACATGTCTGGCTAAGGGAAATGATACAGTGATGACTGCATCAATCGTGATGCATTCTGGGGTAAGAGTCTAAATGCCGTGTAATCAAAGGATCTCCACGTACTATCTGAACAAATTGGAGTTTGTTAGCAGGAAAGAAAGGGGGAATGACTGATGTATATGCAATGGACTTTGTCTGCATATTTTTATTTATAACAACATCATCAAATTAGTTGAAAAAAGAAAACTCTGAAAATTAGAATTGTCCAACGATCCAATGGAGTCCTGAGTTCTTGCTCTGGAAATGTCCCAGCAGAGGTCAGTTGACCACCTGAAAGTATAATGTAAATGGGAAGCTGAGATAGACCTTAATATTCCTGCCCCACATAGCAGGTAAAGTCCCTAAGCATCTGGGGAAAATCATGAAAACATTGGAAGTGAAGGTAACTGAAAAAAAGGAAAACTTTCAAAAGCACACTTGGCTCCCTCCACAACTTTCTGGGACCTGTGAACAGATGGCCCCTATTGATTATGTCATAGACTGTTGCTTCCTCCAATTTCCATTCTCACATTCCTACTTTAGTAAGGAAACTGCTAAGTTTTAATTGTACATATGGCTGCCCAGCTGATGACTACAGTTCCCAGCTTCCCTTGCAGCTGGTATGACCATGCTGAGTTTTCTATAAAGGAATGTTTTAAACTTCCTGTGAGTGGCCTTAAAGGCAGCAGATTTGCTGTCCTTATGCCCTTCATCCTCCCTCTTCTTGCCTGAAATGTAGACATGGATGGAAAATGATCTTGGATGATCTCAGAAAAGGCAAAAAAACACAGAGCAAGCAAACAGAAAGTTTTGTTCCCCAAGACTGGGGTCACTAAATAAGTCTGTGTTGCTTATGCAGAGATTGTTGCATGAAAGTGATATACACTTCTTCCTTGTTTAAGCCACCATTATTTTTGTGTGTTACACTGGGCAGATGTTTATCCTAATAAAACTATGGCTCTTCTCCATTTCAAGCAGTAGCTTTTGCAAACTTTTGCCAGGTCTCTAATAGCACAAGCCCAATCTTAACCTCTTTCACTCTCTGTAAATGGCCTCATATCTTACTTTTTGCTGACAATTCTGGCAATTAAGAGAAATTTTCTGAAAATTTTTAACCCTCCAATCCACAAATCTATCTGCGTCAATATCTATTTTGATTTAGACCCTCCTGCCATCACAGACCTAGGGGCACAGAGCAAGATTTCTCAAGGACATTATTCTATTCTTTTTTTTTCATATAATGTTAACATTATTCTCATTGTTGTTATATTGCATTGACATTAATATATATTCAAGTCCTCCAACTGTGTGTGTGTGTGTGTGTGTGTGTGTGTGTGCAGTTGGAAAACAGAGATGGAAGTGGGGAGAGAGGGATTGAAGTGCATTCCGTATCTTAGACTTCGTGATTTTCATCATAAATATCTAGGAAAACACAGAAAGACATGAGAGTGCATAAGAAACTAAGAAACTAAGATTGACAACTAATCTACTGCCAAAATCTTAGAGGAATTTCCTCTAATGATAATATTCATGGAGTGGAAAAGAGAAAAACAGTTGTCAGGTGACATTAACATATACCTTGTCACTTGCAGGAGATCAAAACTGCCAACGTGGGGTTTCCCTGGTGGCGCAGTGGTTGGGAGTCCGCCTGCCGATGCAGGGGACACGGGTTCGCGTCCCGGTCCGGGAAGATCCCACATGCCGTGGAGCGGCTGGGCCCATGAGCCATGGCCGCTGAGCCTGCGCGTCCGGAGCCTGTGCGCCTGTGCTCCGCAACGGGAGAGGCCACGACAGTGAGAGGCCCGCGTACTGAAAAAAAAAAAAAAAAAAAGAAAAAAAGAAAAAACTGCCAACGTGAAGGACAATGCAGAGGCTCATCAACACACTTGCCTATGCCTTGGCTCAGAAAAGCAGAATCTGTGACAACCACCAACCACCAGATATTTTGTATAGCTACAGCCCTATCAAATAGAACATGGAACATGGATTCTAAAGTACCTGTGTATGTGTGTTTGTGAGTGATGTGTGTATCATATGAGAAGGATTACACAGACACGCACACACATGCACACATACATATATTCCACTTCAGATTTCAGATTCCCCAGTTTTGACATCTTCTAAATAATTTCAGGGATTACAATTTTCAGGAATCCTACACACCCATTGGCAGAGAAGTTAAGTTATAGCATATTTTCATCTTAGAATAGAACATGAAAAGAAAAAAAAAATGCATGTTAGTGGAACTCCAAGTTTTGCCTTTATTGTTTCAGGAAATGGAAGGACCTCTCGCTACTTTCAATCATCTATAAATACATGTTCCTCCCAGTAATAATAATAGCAAACATTTATCAGATGCTAAATACAGAGCACTCACTGCAAGCCAGGTGGCCTGGATTCTAATGCCATTTTTACATCTTACAAGCTATGTAACCTTGGGCAAATTGCTTAATTTGTTGCTACCTCAATTTCTTCACCTATAAAATGAGTATAAAATAGTTGGGGCAATTCTGTGAGTTAATGTTTGAAGTACTTCAGAACAATATAGCTTTGATATCAGTATCAATTCTCATATGATGCAATAAGGCATGTGTTATTATAGTGTCCATTACACAGGTAGAGTAAAGTAGGTCTTGTAGAGGTTAAATTGACTCTTCTAACAATTGGTAGACCCAGAATTTGAATGCACCATTTTCATGTATACAGTACATTTAATATCCTAATTACTACAGTATGTTGCCTCCTCACAGCACGTCAAGGATACCTCAAGAATAGATGTTAAATACCTCAACCTCATCATTGACCTAGACACCATAAATTTGACATTGAGGCATAAATATCAACCAACTTTTTGCTCCAGATCTGGGAAGAAGACTTTAACAGTAATCTAGGGCTGAGTGGAAGGAAATGATAGTCCTCAGTCAACCATTGATAGTTACCCATTTGTTTAAAGATAACAACACTGAAAACAGAAAAATAAATGGTTCCGATGGAAATATTGTGCATATTAAAAGGAAGAAAGAGTGATCAAGACGCAGCAAAAGAACAGTTTAAAAACTCACTAAAGGAAACAGAAATTGCTGAAATTGTCTGCTTTGTAATCTTAATAGAAATGAAAACTACAGCCTCTGAATAAAGAGATGAAAAATGAGATTATATGAAAATAAGTTGAGATAAGAAGGGAGTTGGCTGAAAGGCAGGTAGAAATAAAAACAGGAGTTTGACATGATAAAGAAAGATTTTAAGGAGATTAAAAATGCAATAATAGAATAGAAATCTGCATTAAAAGCAATAAAGAGCAGAATTAACACTATAGAATTAGTGATAAGTTTAAAACCTAGAATCTGCAGAAAAAATGCAGAATGAAGAAAAACTCAAAGATGCGGACATTGCTGGTAAGGACAAAGAACAAAGAGAGAAGCGTCCAGTTGGGGATTTTTTAGAAGCACACATGACAACAGAAGCAATTAGTAAAGCTACTTTTGAAGAAATGTATATAACATCTATATTCAATGAGTTTACAGATCAAAAAGGATTACTTACAACATGAGTTATATATGGCTGTCATTTTTGTTTTGAATGTATTTATAGATCAGTGTTACTGCTTATTACATGAGTATAATATGCACATTGAGGAAAAAACTAAAAAATACAGATAAATAAAATATTTTTAAAGTTGCCTACAACCCTTTTACATAAATATTACTAGCTCTATTCTGTGTATTATTTCAGACTATACATGAAAATTAATTATATCATACAAACATATAAAACATACATAATATTTTATAACGTATCTGTATCCATATCTGTGCTATATATTTCATAATCATTTAATCATAGTTAATACTACTCTCAGATTACATTAGGATAAGGTGAGTTAAAGTATACAGAACTTAGAAAAACGCTTAGTACACAGTAAGAATTATATAAGTATGTGATATTATTTTAATTAATATTGTATTTAGATTGTACATTCTTTTTTCAATCATAAATATAACTATGAGGAAGAAAAATCTTCATGTGTACATTTTTATAAATTAGTTCATCTTTATTCTAGGTAGTGCCAGAATCAGATTTAAATGTTAAGTTTGTCCCAGGGTCTTTATTATTTTTGTTATTCTTGGAAATGAAATTTTTCTTCATTTTGTTTTCTCGTTGGCTACTATTAGATATGTAAAAATCTGTTGCATTTATATTTAACTTTGTAATCAGTCTCTTTTTCTCCTTACTTAATTTTCTTAATAGAATTTCCTAATATTTTATTTATGGGCCTTCATTTAATCATATTTACTTATCTCATTAAGTATAATCTTTTTATTGTTTTAGTAATATATCTGCACATTATTATATTATATTATAAAAAGCATAAGGAATATAACACCAAATTCCCTCCAAATAATCTTACTTGCCAGAAATAATATTTGGTGAGGCCTCCATGCATATAAGAACTCATATTTTTTAATCTATTTAAATAGACATGGTAGAGGTAGACAGATACATACACAACAAGACATGCTAATATTCTGGTATTATATTTATAAGGACTTTAATTTTACCTGAATTTAAAGAGTATTAAAGAAAATGTAGTCCATCTAAAGGAATTAATATATTTTACTTAAAAAGTTTTTTACTTGATTTTTTAATTATGAGATTTTGAATCCTTTAAATTTGTCTGGGTTTAAGGCAAGAAATATTGAAAATATTAAGAAGCTAAGGCATGAAGAATTTAAGCTCATGTTCAACATAGACAACTTGAATTATTCCTTGTTGTCAAATATGAAATAGACTCATACATTTCCTCATATTTTAACCCTCCCTTAATTATTCTTTTTGATGCACATATTTTATTTCAAATTTTCTACAATTTATATTATGCTCTGTAACCATAGTCATCCCAGTCAGTCTTATTTCTACATTGAAATAGATTTAATGATTTATGGATATTTGTCCCACTTTGGACTCTTATTTTAATCCACCTCTTGGTTAGCATTCAGTAGATTTTTTCAAAGGAGAAATTATGGATTCCATTTTCTCTGAGTTTTTTCAAGTTTATATGTCTTTTGTCCTGTATGTCTATTGTCCTGTCTGCTTCAGTATATCTTGGCTCGGTGTGACAATTTTAGGTAATACTTTCTTTTCCTTAGAATTCTGTATATTTTACTATAGTTTTCTAAGAAGCCTGAGGCTCATTTAAAGTTTTTATCCTGTAAAGTAGACTTGGTTTTTCTATATGAATGCTTGAAGAAATCTTTCCTTATGATTAAAATTTAGCACTAAATCAAGATATAGTTAGATCCATATTCGTCTTTTTCAATTCTCCTAATACATGGTGTGCATTTTTATTTTTCCATATAAATTGGAGAATATACTTACAAAGTACCTAAAATGTGAGATTACGGAAAAATTTATAACATTAGTCATCCCATCCATGGAATACTGTTGATCACCATAGTAGTTTTGTGAATTTTTTGTTATTTCCTAGATTCAGAATAGTTTTTAATCAACACATGAACTGCATTTTTTTTTAGTGTACTGTAAGCTGATTTTTAGATTACTTTAAATTGATCCTATATATGATAAACTTATTAAACTTTCTCATTTGATAGAGTTATTTGCTACTTCTTTCTTCTATGTAGGTGATCAGATCTTCCACAAATAATGGTAGTTTGAGATTTTCCCTTTCACTCCCTACACATGTTATTTCTTTTAATTTTCTATGAAATTCCCCAGGTCATCCTGTACTATGTTTGTTTGTTTGTTTTAATTGATTGACTATATTGAAGTACATTTTTATCTCTCAACATAACTTTTTTCTTTTCTTTTTTTTTTTTTTTGGCTGCATTGGGTCTTCATTGCTGCACCCAGGCTTTCTCTAGTTGCAGGGAGCAGGGGCTACTCTTCACTGCGGTGCACAGGCTTCTCATTGTGGTGGCTTCTCTTGTTGCGGAGTACGGGCTCTAGATGTGCGGGCTTTAGTAGTTGTGGCACGTGAGCTCAGTAGTTGTGGCTCGCAGGCCTTAGAGCGCAGGCTCAGTAGTTGTGGCGTATGGGCTAAGTTGCTCTGCAGCATGTGGGATCTTCCTAGACCAGGGGTCGAACCCATGTCTCCTGCATTGGCAGGCAGATTCTTAACCACTGTGCCACCAGCGAAGTCCCATTCTGTACTACATTTTTTAAAAAATGTAATAGTGAGTTTTGTTGCCTTATAGAAACTATATTTAAATTTCTCTGTCATATTTTTACCATTTGTAGTGAATGCTATTTTGTACTGGTCAGAACCTCTCCTTCAATACTGAAACTCTCATTCTCCAGCTGCTGGCATATCAACAGCTCTCATCCAAGTCCCTCCAAAACTTGACCTTGGCTGAAGAGACCCTCCTTGCACAAGATCACAGTCCTTTCCCAGGGACCCACTACAGCTAATGATGGGTAGATTTGGTTATATAGAATTATCGCCATCTTGTTTCAAATGAGCTTAACTCTGAATGGCTGTACCCAGGCTGCTTACAGGATTAGGTGAGGCCTTTGTTACAGTTTCATAGCAGTTGATCTCCTCTTGCCCAATGCTGCTTTCTTCACTCTCCTCAAACCTCAGTATTGTTCATCAGAGCACTCCTCAATAAACTTTCTAAAAGGAAATGTCTGTCTCAGGGTCTGTTTACCATCAGTCACACTAAGATAGCAAGTGACCTTTTCAGTTTAGTAAGGATTTTTTAATCATGAATACATGTTAAAATCTGTTAAATATCTTTCTTCATCTATTCATATAATCATTTGATTTTTCTCCTATATAAATATAATATGTTACCATATTGGTAGACTTTCTGACGTTAAGCCAACCTTGCATTCCAGGGATAAACCTAACTTAGGGATTATAATATATTTTATAAAACTCATTGGATTCGTTTATATGTAACATAATATAAAATCATATATATGTAGATTTTAAAAATCTATATTCACAAGTAAAGTGAGCCTATCAATTCCTTTTCTTGTACTGTCCTTAATTAAATTTGTAATAAAACTATACATGACATTAAATTAGCTGTAAGTTTTGGCTATAATATTAGTCAGAATAGGTGAGACTAAACTGTAAAAAAAATTATCAGTGTCTTAAATGTAGCATTTTATTTCTTTCTTATGAAAATTAATGAGAAATGTTACAGCCCCCAACATATCTCTACTGGAATTGTGCTCCATGTAGTGCTCTTTGATTTTGCTGCTCTGCCATCCAGAGACTTCTTCACTGCCAAGCCTGAAAGTGACAGGTGTCACTTCTGTTCACAGTCTATTGACGAACTGGTCACATGATCCCATCTAATTATAATGAGGACTAGAAAGTAGAGAATTCTGTGCCTACAAAAGAGAGGAGAACTAAATGTTAATGAGAACCGTTTCATTTTGTTTTATATAAGACTTATATATTGCTCCTTAAAAATAAGTTTAAAATAAGTGGGAGATGGTGGGTGCCTGGTAACTATTTCAATTGAAAATATATTATAAACTAAAAAACAAAAGGTTGGAAGACAATATGTGGCTATAATCTTTCAACTGAATAGGAAGAGATAGTGGGATTTGGAGAGGAGAGGAGGTTAAAAAAAAAAGAAGTAGGAGGAGTAAGTGCCTAAGTGAGAAGGAAAGGGAAGGGGAGAGAAAAATAGAGCATCCAGAAGGGTTAGGAGCAAGTTTCAGTCCCTTGGTGCCTTGGTCAATGTCTGGATTTACCTCTGATAAACATATAACTTAGATCAAGTTACCTGACCTCAGTTTGTCTTAGTTTCTTAATTTGCAAAATGAAAATAATAATAGTGCATCTCTAACAAGGTTGTTTTGAAGTCTAAATGAGTTAGTATGTGTAACACATCACTTAGATTGATGCCCAGGACATAATGAACACTAAAAATTATAAACTTTTATTTCAAAGAGGAAGAAACTGGACATAAACATGTATAAGAAGTAGAATGTTTGGCTGTGGAATTATGTTTACTGGTTAAGAATTCAAACTCTGAGCCAGACTGCCTGTGTTGAAATCCTACTTTTGCCTTTTAGGGGCTTTCTGTCATGGAATAGATTACTAACTTTTCTGTGTCTCGGTTTCACATCTTTCAATTGGAATAACAACAATCACTGCCTCAGAGAATTAACTGAGTTAATAAATATTTAGTTTTGAACACAGTGCTGGGCTCATAGTAGGAGCTACAAAAGGACCCCCTCACACCTAAGCAGTTTTTTTTTGAGGATAGAGCAAAGTTTATTAACTCTATTTTGTATGTGGTGGGGAGTGTCTGCATATGTTTTGAGAATTTTAATTGGGTTATGTAGTGACCCTTTCAAACTTTAGCAAAACTGCATCACAATGTAAACATTTGTGTTCTTTTTTTTTTTTTTTGGTAAAAGGTTGGAAAAGGTAAAAGGTTGATCTATATAACAGCTTCTCATTATTAAGTTGTTTCTTCTTCATAACTCATAAATTCTTTTTGCAATTTGGACTTTCTTATTTTTAAGCAAATATTTATTCACTTGCTTCTTTCTTACTTCTCTAGAGAATTTTGTCAGTCAAAACTTAAAGGCCTAAAGGGGGAGTGTCAGACTCTTATGTTTCTCTATAGTTCAGTTAAAAGTTTACAGTGAGAAAGGAGATATTCAGACCCACGTCTGCTATGTAAGATCCAAATAACACCTAGAAATCGTGTAGCCTGAACTCAGGATGACTTGTCTGACCAGGAAAAGTGCACTTTACATTCAAATTTTGTGCTGGTTCCTGTAACTTCTTCATTCCAAGGAAAGTTGTATTAACATCATTGACATAATTCTTTAGTAAACCACCGCGGACCTCTGTTATTTAATTTTGCCTATTTGTGCGCCTGGTACTATTCTGGAATCTGGGAATATAGCGTTGGACAGCAAAAGCAAGGTCTATGTCTTCATGAAGTCAGCAAGTCACTGAGAAAAAGGCAACCAAACAAATAGTGCAATGCAGAATTATATGTACTGAAAATGTAAAAACAATAAATTAATGTCTCATATACACACACACTCACTTTTAAACTCATAAACTATAAAATAAATCAATTTAAAAATAAAATATCATTACCTATCAAATTGCACTTTAAAACTAATAATAATATGATTATTCATATACTCAAAGAAAGGAAATCAACCTAAATATCCAAAAGAGAGAACTGTCCCAATGAATTATGGTGCCCTCACACAATGAAAGATTATTCAGTCCTCTGCTCTGAGGGAACATGAGATTAAGTAGTCACAGGATTCTACCCTCTGGGCATATCAATAGTAGCATTATGAATTGGATATCATTTCAGCACATTTAAGACTGAAACAAGAAATAGATCTCCACAGTTAGCCGCCTTGAGTCGCCTGATCCTATTTATAAGGCTCTTGAACATTAAATGGCTCTTTGAAAACAGTCTTCTCATACCTTAAGTGCAGCTTGAATCAGAAACACATATATTTTGTAGGTATTTGAATCACAAAAATGATTGAGTTTTTGTCAGTTTAAGAGGGATTATCAACTCTGCATATCATATCTTTGAAATGTCAGTGGACTCCTACAGGATTTTTACTGGAAGAAGCATACGCTTTATTGTCAGATGCAACTTGGTTTGCATCTCAGCTTTACCAATGCAGCATTACCTTTGCAAGTTTCCTACATTCTCTTTAGTGCATTTTACTTACCTGTAAAATGGGGATTGCAGTGAATGGTTTGAAAGTATTGAATGGGTTCAGGTTTATAGAGCATCTAGAACTGTATTTGGCTCATAGTTAACATTTTAAGAATGATTTCATTTCTGCTTTTCTTCTTCTTTTGTAGCTTCCATATGCCAGGTGGGAAAAACCTAAAGATGCTTAGCTCTGGTGGGGAAATTAAATCTTTAAGGAAGAAGAAAAGGAACCCTGGGTGGGAGGGTTGCATTTTACAGTAGCAGAGAATATTGGACCTGCATTAACTTTAGAACCAAGTCTTATTGAAAATAGAACTCAAACTAGTCCACAGAGCTGGCTGGGGATGAGGAAATTCCTAGTAATTAATTGGAGTCAGAGGCAAATAGAATTGGGCAGAGACAAGTTGTGGTTCAGACCAACTGGGTGATCGAGTGTCATAACAAAGTCAGACAGAAACTGAGACTCCAAACTTGTCATTCACATAGTCTGAAGTTGAAGAAAGGATTCTAGTCTTTCTCCAAGTATGGTAGGGACTCAGGCCACTGGTGACATATGATATTATTTTTGGTGATACAGCAATAATTTTAAATTAATAGTTACTTTCTATAGGTCAAAGAAAATGGTTTTATAAACAATGTAAATGTTCTTTTATAATAAATTGATATAATTTTTTAAAAGTAAATTGACTTTAGAAAAAAATTTAAAATAAATAATAGTACAGATGGTACTCAGATATGACTAAAGTAGTACAGGTAGTATATCCAAATGTCTAAAGTTTGGGAGCCACTATTCCAGACAAAGTCAAGAAAGAAGTCTTGCCTTAGTCTACTTGGGTTGCTATGACAAAATAACATAATTGAGTTTCTCCTAAATAACAAACATTTAATTCTCAGAGTATTGGAGGCTGGGAAATCCAAGATCAAGGTGCCATCAGATGCAGTGCCTGGTGATGGCCTGCTTCATTGACAGCTCTTTTCCTTCCCACTGTAACCCCACATGGTGGAAGGGGTAAGGGAGCTTTCTCTGGTCACTTCTGTAAAGTGACCAGAGATTCCATTTGTGAGGGGGACCTAATCACGTTACAAAGACGGTGCCTCCTAAATACCATCACCACCGGAGTTAAGTTTCAGCATATGAGTTTTGGCGGGGGGCATAAACATTCAGACCGTAGGAGGGTTTAAGAGGTAAAGCAGTAAGATATGCCTAAGCCAGCATTGTGTGTGAGCTGCTAGGCATTTATTGCTCTGAAAGTTACTTAACTGCTCCTGATTTAGACCCCAGCGTAGTGTCATGTACACAATATATACCTAGTGATTGTTACTTCCCTTCTCAGTCTTTTGACTGTTGCCCACTCCTCATCATTTTGAAACCCTTCCCATTGCGATTAGACCTCTCATCCTGTCTGTCAAAAGGGCTGTGATGAGAGGTTGAATTCCATGTCTCTCCCTGGTCCTGAGTGCCTGGGCCTCGACAATTCAGAGAAAGGTCAAGCTTGGTCAGAGACTTTTCCCAATTGTACACTTTACTAAACTTTAAAGTAGGACAGGCAATTCTCTACCTCAATCTTAGACTATTAGTCTGCAAAATCTTAAAGAAAATCCATGATAGCAGGACCTTTCCATTTGAAGAATGGGGAAGTCAAACCAGCCTGAATATCTTCCATTCTAATTGAGAGCAACATTAAGTGCTGCCTGGCAAATGATAACCACTGAGAGAGACACTGTTACAGGCTGGAGATCCGAGAGTGAAAAGCAAATGCAGGGATGTAGCTTCTGCTGGTGTTTGGAAGTCAGACACTCCAGATACAATTGGACACATGAGCATATCTAGAACCCAAGAAATCAACATGACTAATGACAGAGAGGGGGCATTTAAAAATGCTATGGCCTCTTATCAAGTGCATGAGGGCCTGGGCTAGGGAAAAACAACACCCAGAGCATGCAGTTCAACAGATGAAATCAGATCATTTAGGTCTTTACTAACCAGACTTCAGGGATATAAACCGTGGGAAGGAATAAGCTATGTTTTACATGTTTTCAGTGTTACTACAATTAAAAAGCGCTTTTCTAGAATAAATGACAAAGGAAGGTACTGTCAATTAAATAACTATTATGGGCTAAGTGTTTTACTCACATTATATTATTTTATTTACTTATTCATTCAATAAATATTTATTGAGCATCTAATATATTGTTGTTACAAGCCAGGGAATATTAAAGTGAGGAAGACAACATCTTTCTTCTCAGGGAACTCAGATCTCAGTGAAATAGATAACAAGTAAAGTAATAAATATGCAATGTAATTTCAGATATAAATAAGTACTATGAAGAAAAATAAAGCAGGTAAGGATTAAAGAGTGACTGAGAAGACAGGCTATTGGACAAAAAGTGACCAGGAAGACCTTGTGACCAAGTGCACTGGAGCTTACAACTGAAGGGAATCACAAGTTAAATAAAAATGCAAGGACAGTTCCAGCAATGGGAGGAGCACATGCTCAGGACTTCAGGCAGGAGTGGGTTTGACCCATCCAAGCAAGAACAAAGAGGCCAACGTGGTTGGAGCTGAGTGAGTGAGGAAGGAAAGGTTAGAAAGAAGCAACCACGGAGAAAGCCAAAGATCCCAGCAGGAACCATGATCATCTCACACTCGCAGTACTCTGGCAAGGGAGGCTTTCTGACCCTAGATTCTAAGATGCAGGAAGCTGGGAAGAGGGTCTCAAAGTTATTAATATACTATATTATATATATCATCAATATTATAGCATAGTTAAATAATTATGTAATAATATAATACTATTATTATAATTATTATATTATTATAACTATATTAATACTACTATTATACTAATATAATAATAGTATTATATAATTATTATACTAATATAATAATAGTATTATATAATTATTATATTATAATAAAATTTTATTAATATTATAATATAATATATTAGCATATTATAGTATATAGTATGTTATTATAGTATATATATTATATAATTATATACAATATATTTTAATTGTAGTATATAATATATATAATTTTGCATCAAGGAATACTGATACCCAAAGAGACTAAATGATATGTGTAGATCAGGTAGCATCAATGCATGAGATCTGCATTTCTAGAAAGTCTTACTCTCTGGAAAATCACTAGAAGATATATTAAGGGTGTTTATGTACATGATTTTATTTATTGATGAATCATTGAAGTGCAAGTAATAGCCCATAAACACAGGAATCAAAATACATCATGGTCTTTATATCACAAAGAATAAGCCTTAATACATAAATTTTTTTAAAAAATCTAGGATTCTGAAGTATCCTAGAATGGCGTGAAGAATGTGACAAAACAATCTAATTACAAATGTATAAAACAACCTCACTGAAGGGATGAGGGGAAAAGATGCTAATCTAATCTAAGTAACTTTGGAAGTGCATGGAGTCTCCAAGTTTAAAGGCAAAAGAAATTATGCATAAGCTCTGTACTCTAGTTAACATTATTTCTCATGGGGGTATGGGTCAACAGCTCTGATACCTCAATACATATATACTTGAACAATTAAATAAATGGATGGCAGATGGTGGGAGCCAGGTTTCTCACTGTTGGACTGGGAGGTTTTAGGTGGGCAAGAAGAAAAGACGAGAATGATCTATGTTGTAAAGGATTACAGTCAGAGACATCAGTATGAATTTGTGTTTAGCTTAATATAGATACAGATGGTTAGACATAGAAATATTTATAGCTATTTGTGTATACACAAGTTAATATACACAAACATACATTTCCTCATTCTGGCAGCTGAGCTTGCCTAGAAACAACTGCATTCCAGTAGCAAGAAGTACATCTAGAACCCAGATCTTGGTTTCTACTACTATTCTCCAATAATTGGAGCCAGAATTCCTTGGAGAAATGTTTGCTTCTCCAAGGGCAGGAAGTATATAAGACGGACATATGGTAGTGACAGAAATTAAACACACACACAGTGATCAATGATGGGGACATGTGAAAGGGATCCAAGAGCCCAGTGAAGGAACTCCTATTGGACTAAGATGGAAAAATTTGAACAACAAAATAAATAAAGTAATAGTGGATTATAACTTAAAGTATAAAATAAATATCATGGGTCTAAACTGATATAAATAAATGATAAATAAATGGGGAGAAGAGACAAATCTCCTTCACAGAATTCGAAACAATTTATGTAGTTAGTCCACCCTCCAGAAGGTGGATTATAACTTCCCACTCCTTCAGTGTGGGCTGCCCACAGTGACTTCCTTTTAAAGAGGAGAGACAGTGTGAGAAGGGGCAGGGAAGAGTAACTTTACAGTGGAGAAACCTGACAAATGTTACTTAAGGCAGGTGATCAAGGTCTAGAGCTACAGTGATAAGTCATGTTGATAGTGTGTACCCTTGATAGGATGGATTGGAAATGTCTATTTGATCCTATGCTCTTCACTCAAAACTCATTAGCCCAATCTAATCCTAAGAAAAATACACAAAACTGAGGAACACTTTACAAAATACTTGACTAGCTCTCTTCTAAATTATCAAGATCATTAAAAAACAAGGAACATTTAAGAAAAGTCACAGCCAAGAGGAGCTGAAGGAGATGTGACTCCTAAATGTAATGTGTTATCTTGGATGGACTCCTGGAACAGAAAAAGAGCATTAGGTCAAAATTAAGGAAATCTGAATAAATTATTGGCTTTAGTTAATACCAATGTATTGATATTTGTTCATTAATTATAGCACCTCCTGTAGTCTATAAGATGTTAATAACACGTGAGCTCTTTGTACTATCATCCCAAGTTTTCTGTAAACCTAAAACAGTTATAAAATAAATTTTATTTTTTAAAAAGACCATAGTAGCATAGGTGTACATTATTTTAGAACTAAAATAAATCTAGAGCTATCTCAATATAACCCTACCCTCTTATTTTGCACTGAGGATACCCAAAGAGACTAAGTGACATGTATAGATAACGTAGCATCAAAACTTGCTCAGAGTCGTGATTATTTCACTTTATTCTGAATGGTGATACAAGCTCAAAATGACTTGAAGCCCAAAAGTTTCTTTTGAAAGTGTGTGAAATAATTTCTCGTCCAGCAATCTCTTCCAAAACGTTGACCAAAATTAGTCAAATTGTAAAAAGAGTTGTCCAAAATTGTGTCTACTGAGACAATATTTAGGTCACAGAATTAATTACAATTTTTCCAATGGATAGCTCCAAAAGAAAGCGAGAAGGTCTTTGTCACATGGTGCAATGCTTCAGTTGGATTTTTGTGGTTTTATCTGTCCTACAATCTTTAAACCCAAAGTTTCAGGGTCTCTGAACTAAGCAGGTTTTGGGAAACTAATTGTGCAAATCAATCATAGAGGAGACTAGGAGCTAATTTAGGAAGCCATTTCATTGATTCAGATACAATGAAATACCTAAGTGTCTCAGAAACCAAATCTCTGGTGTTAACACGATCAGCCCAAAGTTGCTCAGTAGTTTGACCAACACAAGGAGCCACACTATATGGAAAATTGTGCTCGGCACAGAATCACAGCAATGATGCATAAGTTGAACTGTTAATGGAATTAAACTCACACGCCCTCAGTCCATCTTGCCACAGGAAAGGACTTTCTTTGGCAATGCTAGCAGTCCATCACACTCTGCCCCCTTTGTTCTCCTGTTCCAGGGTTTGTCAACCTGGCTCACATGAGAATCACCTGCGGAACTTTGAAAAATGCTGATGCTGGATCCCCGTCCCAGTGTGTCTCTGGTGATGGGATTCCAACCTTGCCACCTTGGCACTAGTAAGTAGCTACACAGATTCATCTAAAAAGCCACAGCTGAAAATCACAGATCAATACCTTCTATTCCCCCTACGAACCCCCTCATGCTACTTCTGAAAGCCAAATTATTTTGGAACTTTTATTTCAAAGAACTATAAAAGCTAGAATGATAATGGGAACTTCATAGTTTAATAGACAAGCGCTACCAGTATAACAACACACATGCCATATGCTGAAGAATTACAATGTTCAATTCCAATAAAATATATCTTTATTCATATACACTTTTATATCATGCTGTATAAGAAAAGGAATTATATTTCTGCTAGACATTTCCTTAGCTTAGAGAAACTCCTGCCAGCCTCTCCTGACTCTGCTGTAAGGGCAGCCTACGTCATGGTCCTCATCATCAGGGAAATATGAGAGAGAAGGGGGTAAGAAATGGATTTAGTATTTATTAGTTTGTAAAGTGTCACATTACTATTTTGTAGAGTGTTATTCCTGGTTTGGTATGGTTCTAAAGGGTCAATTTTCTATGCTGTTCCTTCCCTCCAATTCCCAGCACTAAAAGTGGGGTGTGGAGGTAGCAGGAGACATTGGCTATGACTCATTCATGGGCTTGTTCATATAAATTAACTTCTCCTTATTCTCCCTGCATTACTTATGGTGTGTGAAAAATTGATCAGATCTTCACTTCAGCAAAGAGAGAGCAAGGACACAGACTAGAATGAAAACATGGTCCCAACAGGTTTTTTTCCTTGTTTCTCTTGTTCTTAATGTTTTCTGATTCAATATGAGAATAGATAGGTGTTGTGTTTAAAAATTAAATTTTTAATTTTGTAAATAGTTATAAAATGTTATTTCTTAAAATAAAACAATAAGTTAAGCTAAACTAAGTGATTAAACATTTACAACTAATACTAGTAGAGAATCATAGAAGAGGAATCTAAGACATTACAATGAAAACATAAAAAGGCAGGGGTGAGAACTCCCAATCTGGCTAATATTTACTAATCTCTGTAAATGGTTTTGTACATTTCTCTTTGATCCACTATTTGTAGATTGTAAGGTTTAGTACTGAAAAGCTGAGTTTTCCCCATCTGTAAATGTTGGTGTCTCCTTGGTCACCACGCACATTTATATGTATATTTACTTTCACCTTTTGCTACTTCCTTTCAAGTGAAAGGAAGATACATATGCATCTGACTGCTCTTATATATCTGGCTTCATCAAACCTATCTGACATCCTTCAATACATCTGTCTATACTAAATATAACTGCCTGAATCAAATGCATGTAGCATTTTCCCTCAAATACAGATTTCCATGTAGCCCCAATGTTACAGTGTTTTAGAATAGATGGTAGAATCTGTTTTGCTCTACCTTATTAACTTGTATTTCTTTCATTGTCATCCCATGGGTTAACCTGAATAGTGGCCTGGCAGCTGTGGTTCTCCCTTTTCTAAAGTTCATTGGGAGTAACTTTCATCCCAGAGCTGACACTAGGATTTAGCTCTGAAGTTCTAAGAGACTGAGCCTTAGCTGTATTTCAGGGCTGGGTCAAAAGCAAAGAAAGTGAACCTGCAGAATTCTTGTTCCTGGCTTTCTTTATTTGTGTACCACAGTCTTCCACGAGCTAGGAAAACATCAAAGGAAAACAACCAAGATACCCTCTAATTATCTGTAAACTCAACATGCGTTAAAGATAAATGAAAAGGGAAGATTTAGGCCTTGACTTGTTCCAGTCGACAACCAGTAAGGGACATTTTGCAATGCCTAGCCTAACCCCAATCACACCTGGTACCCCTCACTTTTCTTATAAATTTCATTCCAGCATACATTTCAGAGAAGTGAACTCAGAGCAAGCAAGCTGTGACTAGACAGGAACGTTACGATGGATTCACGTGTGACTGCATGCATTTGTCTTTATCTGATTCTTCTCCCCGTCAGTCTCCCTCACACATACCTCTCCACCCACTGCCTCCACCACTGCTCCATACACATTAGGTTGATATATTTAAAAGAAGTAGCAAGAGCTTCCCTGGTGGCGCAGTGGTTGAGAGTCCGCCTGCCGATGCAGGGGACACAGGTTCGTGTCTCAGTCCAGGGAGATCCCACATTCTGCGGAGCGGCTGGGCCTGTGAGAGGCTGGGCCTGGGCTCCGCAACAGGAGAGGCCACAACAGTGAGAGGCCCGCGTACCGCAAAAAAAAAAACAAAAAAAAAAAAAACAGAAGTAGCAAGACTTTCTGAAAACGTGGCTAAAATAACTGGAGAAACTTGAACAACGTTGGGGCTTGAATATGAAAGAATTTAAAAAACAGTAATTAGATGCTTTGACCAAACCCTCAGAGGCAGTCTCTAGAAGTGTAAACCCACAGTGGTTCCAGCAGAGTAATCCAATGGGGCAGCTAGGAGCAATGGATTCCCATAGTACCCTGCCTCCTCACTTCCATCTCTCCCAATTCTCTACGCAATATCCTAAGTTTCAACGTTTTATAGGAGCTCAGCATACCTCAAATACTACTGTACTTATACCTGCTATCAATCTGGTCAACCAAAGTTCGGTCCAGGTGAACAACTTCTATTCCCCAAGCACTCCTCATGACACTGGAAATTAGACACAGGCTCTGCCCTAGAAGTACTTCTAGTCCAATAGTGAAAGGCAGTTATATATAAATAGGTGATTAATATGATAAGAACTAATGGAAGATGAATTCATAACACATTGTAGCAACACAAGAAGAGCTCTTAAATATACTTAAAATTCAGAAAAGGAGAAGAGATGACACAAATAAGATAAGAGTTCGGAGAATAAATATGGGAAGGCTTTTACAGAGGGGTGAAATGAATAAAGTAAGAAATGGAATAGTAACTGTGGCTAACTTCAAGAAGTTAAGCAGTATATGCCTGTCAAGTGTAAGACAAAGAAGGCAGGAATTAAAGCTATAGCAATAGGTTGGAGATGTTTCAGGGAAGCCATGGGGAGACTAAGGAATTTAGAATCATTCTGTAGATGACAAGGAGTCATTGAAAGGGTTTAAAGCTTCAAATGATCT
Source organism: Monodon monoceros (assembly GCF_005190385.1). NCBI lineage: Eukaryota > Metazoa > Chordata > Mammalia > Artiodactyla > Monodontidae > Monodon > Monodon monoceros. The sequence continues at coordinate 87,229,319 of NW_021703777.1, read as the reverse complement.
CAGGGTTTCAAAAGATGTAGGTGGGAATGTCATTGAGAGGACCTGTAATATAAAGACCAATAGGATCCACTATACTCGTGATATGGAGGTTACTGGTGACTTCTGTTAGAAGGAATCAGGAAGGGAAGGAAGACAAGTGAGATTGCCCTCAAACGCTTTTTTAGTTATCTATTGCTACATAAAAATTACCACAAATTTAGCAGCTTAAAAGAACACACATGCATTATCTGATAGCTTCTGTGAGAGCTTGAGAATGGCTTACCAGAGTCCTCTGCTTGACAGTCTCACAAGACTACATTCAAGGTATGTCAAGTGGGCTGCATTCTTACCTGGAGACTCAAATGAAAAGATTCCATTTCCAAACTCACTCAGGTTGTTCTCAGATCTGTTTCTTTGAGGTGGACTTAGGGCCCTAGCTTCTTGTTGGCTGTGGGCTGGAGGCCACCCTCAACAACTAGGGGTTGTCCAGAGTTCTTTGCCATGAGGGCTTCTCCACCATGGCCACCTACTTCACCAAGCCAGCAAAAAGAGTCTCAAGAATGAGCATCCCAGCAGGATGGAATCTTTTATAATGTAATATAATCATAAAAGTGGTATTCCATCACCTTTGCCATATTCCACTGGGTAGAGGAAAGTCACAGGTCCCGCTCATGCTCAAGGGTATGCAATTCCACAAGGACATGCACACCAGGAGATGGAGACCATGGGGGCAACTTAGAATACATCTGCCACAAATATCATACCTTAAACATTTTCTGTGCCCAGGTTTTAATTTTTAAGGTGACTGAGTGATGACCTGGAGAGGTCAGTTCACTGAAAGAAAGATTTAATGTTACTCAAAGTTCCTCTAGTGAGGCATGACTTACTGAAGAGCTACAGGAGGAACATCAGGTTTCAGGAAGCAGAAGCAGGACCAGGGGATAGTTTGAGGGCTTTTATTGGGATTTCCATAGGAAAGACATGTTAGGGAGGGGTAAATAGTTTAGGATTGGATAGACTGAATAGTTTTGACTGCCTTTGGGCTAGAGGGGTGATCTCTAGTTGCCTGGCACTTGGCCTTGCGATGATTAAGGCAGAGGAATATTGCCTCCTGGGCTGTAGGAATCAGATAGAGGAGGTCTGGCTCTGGATTGGTGAGTTTGCATATCAAAGTCAGCTCCAGGCTGGGCCCTTTGCTGTCTCTAAGCATTGGCTAGCCCTTGAAGGGGAGTCTCTTCCCAGCCAGAAAAGTATTTTAAGGCATCAACACATCATAACATATAGAAAATTTTAAGTATGATTAAAATTAGATATCTATATGTTTTCCTTTCTATATTTGGTACCAGGATGGAAGTGGAGGAAAAGTAAAAGAAAACAGAAAAGTGAATAGAAATAAAAGTATGTGACTATACCTCAAGAAATCCATTGGCCAACTGGCTGTATCATCACCCATCTAAGCCTAAAATACAGCACTTGGACTTCCCTTTGATTCCAGGACTAAATGAGGCTGGAAGGAAAACTATCAGAAAGACTTGTATTTAGTAGAGAAAAGAGAGCAACCAGTATAATAGTAATATGTGTGGAGAAATAGAATCCATGAGTGCAAATGAATAACATCTTCCTTTTCCATAGAATTCTTTGGGTTCTCAGTGCCAACACAGACACTGGGCTTTTGCCTAATGGCCTTTGTGAAGTAAGAAACATAAAGGCTAATGAGCTCTCTCAAATACACCGAATGCGACGATATTCTCCTGTCTTTCTCTTTTCTAACTATGCTTCTCCCAGTTTCCTTCTCTCTGCCTTTTCTCTCTCTCAAACACACACACACTTGCCTCACACACACACACACCCCTTCTCATGTTCCTTCTCTCCTAAGGTCACACACCACACTCCAGAATCAGATAAATCTGGTTCAATCATTAGCCCAGCCATTTACTAGCTATTTTTTTCCTTAATTCTTGGAAATAGGTATGCAAATACCACTTATCTCAGGTGGTTATTTTGAAATTTCAATAACATGAGTAACTCACTAAGCACAATGACTGGCATATAGGGAGCATACTGTGAATGGTATCAATAATAATGATAATGTTGACGATGGTGATAATAATAATGACAGAGGGAAATACAGATGTGATAATGGTGACTTCCTTGCAGGGATTTGCAGAGAAATTGCCTATGAATTAACTATTTCAGCAAGGGAAGCTATCAATATCTGGCACATGATATCCTAACCCCTTCCCTAACCCCGATTAAAGGGAAAGTTCCAGGATAAATGATGACTGGCAAAATCAATAATTCACAGTGTGACAGACTGAGATGTTGCCCAATGAAAGGAGTAAAATAAGGTTCAGAGTAGATTTAGCCAAGGTGTGTTGGCTTTGGATTCTTGTTTATGTTTTAAAGGAACATCAACTGATAGATTAGTCAGAAACATTTAGTGACCACACACAGAAGAGAGTCCCAAAGGCAGTGAATTGATGCCTGGAATGCTCTAGGTTTAGGCACCTTTGATCTAACCATTTTGGGGGCACTGGGCCATTCTAAATTCACACGAACAATGGGGATTACAAGTGTGACCAATATTATCAATTCCCAGGGAGTGCTAAGAAGGCAAGTCCGGTTTGGAGGCATGAACAAGGGAGATTACTGGTGTGACCACAGGAGGGAGAGGAACCGGGAGGGACTCATGTAGAAAGAGTAAATGAGCCATTTAAATGATGTTTTTGAAAGCTTTAATGGAGCAAAACAAAGTTTACAGTACAATTTTAAGTGAAAAAAAAAAAGCAATATTCATAATTGTATATTCAGTAAATAATTTGAAAAATACAAAATCTAGCTCATTTCTTCATTACTTCCTCATACCTTACCACACCCACACCCAAGATAAGAAGAAAAGGTGCCATAATGTTCAGGGTTCATATCTGATTGATAAGGACTTAAGATAATTGTTCTTCTTCCTTCTTATCATTTTCTGTTTTCCAAAAAGTTCACAGTATGTATGCACTAACTACACAATTGACAAAAATAAGAACAAAAAAAACTGTTTCCTTGGTTTGTTAGACTCACCTACTTCACCTAGCTGACTCCTACTTAATCTCCCTGCACATTTAGCTCTTACTTTATCAAGGAAGACATCCACCCATCCCAACAGAGTAATGGGAGGAGCCATGACATTATCCCCATAGCGCTCATCTTCACCCACCACTTACTCTATGCACTGTAATTCATTTTCTGTTTCTCTACTAAATGGTAAGCTCTGAGAATAGGGGCCATGTGTTTCTACATCACTGTTGTATTTCAGTGCTTATAATACCTGGTCCCTAGGAAGGAGAGTAAAAGCAAAGAATTGATGCAAAAAAAAAGAGGACATGAGAAAGGTTTAACTTTAGTGAGTAGAACCAGAAAGGGCACCTAAGCAAAAGGGTGTCTGAAGGCAAGAGAATGAGGGCAGGGAAGAGAATTAGTGCCTGAAGCAGTACTAGCCAGCTGAGGGCAAAGGAAGGTGCAGAAAGGCAGGTTGAGCTCACCTTATGACCGCTGAAGTTCAGTAATAAAGTCTTCAGCTGACAAAAGGGATGAGGAAACACCGCTCAGGCTTTGGAGGAGAGAATTGGCATGGCTGGGAAGAAATTAGGAGGAAAGGTTTTATGTCTGGGACTAGACAGCATTATAAGTGGAAACACAGAAGGCATTACTTCAGATCTAAAACGGAAGCAGAGGCTCTTGATTTTCCAGAGTCCTAAAAATGCTGTGTCATCCTCCTGCTGTCACCTCTTCAGGAGACCTGGCAGCACCTCCTGCCCTCCTCACCCCAGGTAAGCTGGGAGAGAAGGAGGGATGGAGGGAGGGAGCGAGACTAATAATCTATACAGGGGGAAACAAACGCCAGCTCTCCAGGCCCCATCACAACCAGGAGCCTCCTGCCTCTCTGCTGTTTTTGAAGGGATGGTGGCTTTGTTTGTATTCTTTTGAGGAAATCTATTTGCAAGTCAAACTTTTTATCCTGGTTAACCCAGTAGCTAAGCAAATAGAACCAAAGCTGACAAAATATCTCTTTAGGACAGAACTCAAAGCCAATTGTGTCAGCTTCCTGTTTTAAAAGCTGCTTTGGTTTCTGGACCCTCTAAGAGAACACTTGCCTCAGTGAGTTAAAGCTGCTTGAAGGAGCTGAGTGTCTATCCTGGGGAATGTTATTATGTAAAAGACTGTAGGAAACAGTCTTGGGTCTTCTGCTTGGCTCTGCTGTCACGAGAGAGTTATGGCAAATCCAATGCACCACTCCAGTAATATTTTAATTACATAGGAATTGGAGCATTAGCAGGTTATCTTCAGAACACTGAGCTTAAACTAGCCAAAGTCTATGTCCTTCTCAACAAAATTCTTGAAGAACAGCCAGCGTTAACAACCAGACAAAAAAAAAAAAAACAAAAAACGTATCTAGGAGCATAAGATAATCAAGAACCCTGCAATGTACTGCAGCCTTCTGCTCCAAATTGGAAAATGACATTTTGATCTCTCTGAGCCCACCCACTCATGGCTACTCTGAGAATCAGTTCTCAGATCACATGGAAGCCTAAAATGTGTTTACGACATTAGAACATTTTAAAGTTTTGAATTGATACATTGTGGCCTGTGGTGTTTTCACTAGGTCCTTCTGGGTGAGGTGTTATGTTACCGCAGTTAGTCTTTATTTTAATTTTATTTGGATGCTGAAATGTTTTCTTGCTAACTTTTATGGACCTGAAGGAAAGTATTTGCTGTTACTCACCATGTAGAATAGTTGTCAGTGTGGGTATTAGTCAACATTCTGGATTCAAAACAATGGAACCCGATTCTAGATCAATTCAATGGAAGTGAATGATAAGAAGGAAGTCACAGAACTGATAGAAGGCTGGAGAACTAGGCTTACAAGTGAACAGGCATCAAAAGAGCTCCAAAGTATTAGGAGGAAACACAGCAGTAGTTCCACAGCAGGAAATGTCTGAGCAGCTGGAAATCAAATGATCTTTACCAAACACTGCCTTCTAGAGCTACTAGGTCAAAATGCAAGGCCTCAGCATATGGGTAACCTAGAGGAGGAGAAAGAATGGAAAAGCAGCCCAACCTCACACACTGACTATATACAATGAAGAGTTGCCCTGAAGGGACATCAAGGTGCTCTTAGCAAGGAAGACTTGAATGTGGTTAGCCAAAAGATGGTAAATAGTCATTCTGGTCTGATAATCATAGGAAAGAGATGCAGAAAGATCCTTTAGAGATCAGTTAGCATAACCTACAAATTGAACACAGCCAGGTTCCCTGATTTCAGGAAAAAATGCTAACCAAAATATCATACTAGTGCACCAAATGCTTTCACCTGATTTTTTTTAAATGCATTTTTACCTTTTAAAAATTTGGTTTTAAATTATAAAGAAAAAATGGTCATTTTGGAAAACCTTCAAAATGCATAGAAGTAGAAAAAAGAATACATATGTTATTACTCACATTCCATCATTCCCAATACTGATGAGATTCCAGTTATTTCCTTCTGTTTCCTTTGTATGTTTATTTCCCAAATATATACACTTGTATATTCTGCTTTTCTTCTTGTCTTCATAAAAAGAATTTTCCATATTATTAAAAGCATCTCGTAAGTGTTATTTTAATGGTTGTATAATATTCCATGGCTTTGTCTATCATTAAGTCACTATAGTTTTTGGGAAATATTTACTTTGTGTCATCATTAAAAATAAATATCAATAAACAACTTGGTACGTAAGCTTTCTTTTTTCCATTTTAACAAAATATGGCTTACTTGTAGTAGAAATGTTAGATAGAAAGGTCTGAAACTTTTCAAACTCTGCTACAAGCAAACCATATTGGATTTTCAATCCACCAGGCAAATTTGAGACGAGCAAATCACGTATCTCCTTTCATATTTGAATATATAATAAAAAATACATGTGGTCATTCAATAGTCAGTGTGGAATCTCTACTGGTTTAAACGATGCTTTCTTGTTTGTACTTCTCTGAGTGTTCGTGAACTTGGGACAGTTAATGGAAGGTATAGGAAAAGGAGTGCCAGACAGGGACCTAATTCTGAAGTCTGAAGTTCGTTTGTTTATTAACTTGTGACTTGGGCAAGTTATTTAACTTCTCTCATACTCTTTCCTCATTCACAAAATAGGGAAATAATAATAACCATCATAGAGTGTTGTGAAGATTCAATGAAGTCATCATGCATAAAATTGCTTTGTAAAATATAAAACTACCTTTAAATCAAAGCGTTTTCTTAGATGTCAATATATCTTGGAGGTTTGGGTGAGGGGTGTCCAGAAAAAGCTCATCTAAGTTCATGCCTCCTTTCACACGAGTCCAGCATCATAAAGTATAGAAATCCCTGCTGTGTTTATGCATGCCAAATCTAATATTAGATCATCAGGGGGTGTCTGATCAAAATTAGGCCTGCTTTCCTCACCTGGCAATGTAGTAGCAAATTAACTTTTTCTTATCGTAACAGAATTGCATCTACTTCTCAGGATTTTACCAATATTAAAACTAGAGTGTGGTATAGTGAAAGAATGAAGAGAAATCCTAACTTGAACCCATTATATCTCCCTCAACAATAATATTCTCAAGAAGATCTTCTCCCCCCAGATTTCTCCCACCACCTTCTTCCAAGTTCAGGATGAGTTATATCAATGGTTACAGTGCCATACAATTAAAAACATCACAAGGGACAAATATACAAACCAAGTAACCCCACCAGGTAGCACAAAGAACACCTTAGTCTCCCAGGACTAAGTGCCAATTGAGTCAGGAAGTTTGTAACTATCTATAAGCCAGGGACTTTAATATAGAATCAGGGAAAGGTCAATGATAGGCTTTTGGGGAGTTTCTAGTATGCTTTTTATTCCACTTAATAATTCCTAGAGTTCCTGAACCTCAGGACAAAGCTTGTCCTGTCTAGAGTGTGATCTAAAATTGATGGAAAGCCTAGGAAGAATCCAGGTGTATTCTTGATTTTGTGTTGTTGTAAAAGTGTGTATAGTCCCCAAAGATTCATTTTCAAAAGGAATTAATTACAAACCCACCCACCCACCTCCCCAGGTAACGGACAACAGGAAAGCATGGCTAAGGTTTTCTATGATGGTGCCTTTTAAAAATAAATTGTTTGGTAAGTTCCCTTGTAGAAATAATGGTGGATCCCTCTAAAACATGACTCATTGTCATGAATCCTATTTCCCTATTTCTTAGGGAAATCACATGTTCTAAAACAGCATAGCTCCAGGTAATAAAAGACCAATTCATATAGAAGGCAAGCACTGTTAGGGAGTTCTATATTCTTTGCCAGCTTATCTTCATGCTATTCTAAGGAACTACGGGTGGCAAGATCAGGTGATTAACAACAAAAGTTCTGGAGTCAGACTGCCTTGGTTCAAAGCAAAGCATCTCCATACAAAAGCAATGTGCTTTGGGGAAGATGCTAAATATGCAGAATCATAGTTTTCCTCTCTGCAAAATGAGAGGAGTAATAGATTCTACATCTTAGACTTGTCATGAGTATTAAATATTTTGCGTAAACCAATTACAGCAGTTCCTAGAACATATTAAATGCTCAATTAGTATTTAGTGATATTATTTTCAGAATTAGAACTTCAAGAAACTGAGTAGAAAAATAAAAGCTTTCCTTAGGTAAGTAAACTTTGGAAATCATGTTATGGTTATACTTTTTTTGAGATTCACAACATAAATTTATTTATTAAAGGCTCTGAAAAGTCCTGCACATGTTTAACACAATTTTACTAAACTTAATTAACCACACACTCATTTGGAGCTTTTTATGTGCTATACCTGTTTAACATCTCTCCTCATCATCCCCTCCAAATTAGCATTTCATTCATTCATGGATTAATAATTCAAAATCTCCCTTTAGAAGCATACACCTTAAGACAGCATTACAGATGGCAAATCCCACTTCTTAGGAAGTGTGAAAGTGGTCTGACTATAACATCTGTCCCCTTTCTACTCTGTATTTGGGATAGCCAAGTATACATCCTCTTCACACTTGGTTTGAGAAAATAGCCTTCTTAGAGGAGAAATTTTCTCTAGACATGCTTTATAAGAAGCTTTTGTTTCCTTCTAGAATGACCGCTCCATCAGAGAGCCCCAAACACCCCAGGAAAGATAATCTCCATTAATGGGATGATATATGTGTTTTGCAAGTTACTGGCGCTTGAATTACTAAAATTCCTGAGTCTTCTATGCCCTCTTTTGCTGTAAAGTGCTGGTATGGGCCTGTGCCTCTTTTCATTAAGTGAAGAGGAAAAAAATTTTCTCTCTCTTCTTTTCTTGAGGTTTAACAGTGAACTTGACTGAGACAGTTTACTGAAAAATGCGAAGGTCATCGGTATTGGTGACCCCAGTATGTAGAGACTCCTCAAGGCTATTCCCAGAGATGTCAGAGTGCAAACCTGACCCATGGAATTCATACTTCCTTTGCCTGCTCCTGGGTCCAGAGATTCCCTGATAAATTATTTTTTACTTACAGATGTCACATCTTTTCCACCCTCCTTTAGGCTAATCTATAAATATGCAGTGTGGTGTGGATGTGGGTGACATTTTTCTCTTGGACATTTTTGTCTACAGCAAATACCATTTGTTCCAGGTACACTCCAGACACAATTATGAAGGCTCAGAAGATCCTGTACTATTTCTCTGCTCAAGTTGTTAGTAAAAAAAAATTTTTTAATGGTATAACTAGCACTCTGTGTAACTCATGGTGTGAGTTATCACATATCCTTTGAAATTTTAAATAAAGAATGGTGATTCAGGAACAAACTTATTGAAAAAACCCTTGACCCATATACTCTGGTTTGAAGAGAGGGGTACTTAGATTGGTCTGTCCTGGATTGTGTGGTTTCCTAAAACCAGTCACCAGAAGTCAGCATATGTGATGAGGCTGGGAGTGTGAGCTGAGGCTGGGAGTATCATGATAACCATGGGAATTGGGGGAGAGCAGTTCCTACAAAGGAAATAACTGGTAGAAATTTCCAGAGGTTCACTTAGGAGGAGAAACACAGTCAGAGAAGAAACGTGGGGACTAGGTAGAGACCAGATAATATAGGACTTGAAGACCACATTATTAAAGCTAAATCATAATCAAAGACTTCAGTAAGTACCTATCATCGTGGCCCAAGATGACCCTTGGGACTTGGCCTAAGTCTCTGCTTCAAATTCACCATGAACAAATCCCCTTGTCCTGCATACTTCAGCCACATGACACTATACATCCCACCAAATCACCACGTCCAACCTTCTTTAAGAGATATTTTGGACATATTATTTCTATTTGAATGTTTTCAAATAGAAAACATATTATTTCTATTTAAATGTTTTGCACCCCCCTCATAAGATGATTCTTAAACTTCTTAAGCCTACTGGGGTGGCTCTGAGGATTTTCCCTCATAGCCTTTGTAACTACTTGTAATTATATATTTACCTGTGTGATTATGTGTGTATTGTGTCTCAACCAATCAGCTTGAAGCCCTCTGAAGTCGGGACCCACATTGCTGTTGAGCATCATTTTATTCCCCTGGCTCAGCACAGTACCCCAGCACTCTATATGTGCGATAAATGTTTGTAGAATGGATAGATTAATAAACACACCTTATATTTCAATCATTTTCTGAGTATAGAATGTCCTCTCATACTCTTGTGGTGCTGTATATGCTACACTTCCCTTCCCAGATTCTCTGCACGAATGCTTTCGCTCCTGTGTTATAAAAACTCATTTTCTTCCCCTTTTCTACACTGTCCCAGGCTTTCCATTCTCTCTCAGAAAAACAGATACTTCCGGTGTGTGGCCCTAATCACCCAGTGCATACTTCCATAATGGCAAGCCATTGCACTTTACTGTAAATTATGCTGCTATTACCTACTTTCACTGCACAGTGTGTTCCTTAAGAGCAAGTAAATTTGCATCAGCAGCAACTAGCAAAATGCATGCAACACAGCAGTCATTTCATAAATGTTTCTTAAATTAATGAATGAGGTGAGAAAATAATAGTTTATTACTGAAAGAGGCTACAGAAATCCCTTTATCTTATAAATGAGAAAGTCACATTACATAATAATGTTATTTTATCTTCCAAGTCAACCAGAAGATGAATTATGTGTCTCTCTTGGCCATTATTATATCCTAAATGTCTAGTGTTATGCACAGTATATATATCCAATGAATAATGCTTAAATGTTAAAGTTTAAAATCTCATAATCAATTAGTGACAGTGCTAGTTTAACAAGTAAGATATTCAAAGAAGTAAGATTTTCAGAGGCTTCCCTGTTGGCGCAGTTGTTAAGAATCTGCCTGCCAACACAGGAGACACGGGTTCGAGCCCTGGCCTGGGAAGATCCCACATGCCGTGGAGCAGCTAACCCCGTGCGCCACAACTACTGAGCCTGCACTCTAGAGCCTGCAAGCCACAACTACTGAGCCCGTGTGCCACAGCTACTGAAGCCCACGCGCCTAGAGCCCATGCTCCGCAACAAGAGAAGCTACTGCAGTGAGAAGCCCGCGCACCACAAGGCGGAGTAGCCCCCACTTGCCACAACTAGAGAAAGCCCACACACAGCAACGAAGAACCAATGTAGCCAATAAATTTAATTAATTTAAAAAAGAGAAAGAAATTCTTTTAAAAAAAGTAAGATATTCAAATGCCAGATTCATTTTCTATTTCTCAATGTGTGCCTCGTTAAAAAGTGCTGTCTTCTTAGAGTTGTTTTCAAAGTAAAGGAAAACACCTACGCATTTCCAACTTAATAAAATAATCCCCCTTTACTCTGTTTCCTCCCTTTTTCTCTATTTTAAGGTTGACCTTTCCCCCTTGAAAGACCATCATAATCTAAACTCTCCAGTTTGGATTCAGTTCAAATCCAAATCAAATAATCAACCCTGAACACAGGGCAGTCACGGCTGTGGTTCTTGGGAAGCAAACCAGGTCAATGCATATTGACATAAAGCTAGCATACAAGCCCCTGTGTTCCCCTGTCCATTTATAAAATACCCTCACATCTTTCAAAATCCATCTCTAGCATTCTCTGCTTAAAACTGGTTAAATAAATTATAGTGGCTCTTCACCACAAGATATTTTGCAACCATTAGAAATCTTTCAAAGACTCAAAGACTTTTCAGTGAACTGGTGAAATAGTCAGTACACAATACCAGGTGATGAATTGGGAGAGAAAATTATATCTATCATTTGATCTCAATTTTGAGATAAATGGATGAGAAAAAAACCACACTGAAATATTAAGAGTGGTTTTCAAGAGGGGTAATTCTCTAGTAAATGTCTTCCCTCTATTTTTTATCTATTTTCCAAATATTTTTCCAATGAGCATGTAAAAACTCTTGAACCAGTGAAAAATAATGTTGTAATAATTCTCATGAAAGGATCTACAATTAGTCATTTCTACATCAGTGCGGTTTTATTTTATTACTTTATCCCCTCCAGAGGCATTTTCTTTCAAACTTCTTTTCTCATTGTGAAATAAAAGGCTTTATTTCCATTCAGAGGGCTTTCAAAAATAAGAGGAACAGTAACAGTACTGGGGAACAAATTTGTATGGTTGGAAAGAGCATGGATTTTTGGAATCAGAAAAAGGCGAGTTGAGTCTTAAGTCTGCCCTTTACCAGGAGAATAATCTTCATTAAGTTGACTGAGCTCTCTAAGATCCAGTTTTTTCATTTGAAAACCGGAATTGTTAATGAGAGGAAGAAAGGGCACAGTAAAGAGGAATTAATATGGTACACTGAAGATAAGATGGACTGGGTTAGTCAGATAAAATGGGAGAAAAGAGGAGCAGTGACCCACACAGGCTCAAGGTGAGTAAAAAATTACGTAAGTTTACTTAGTGTCTATTATGTCCTGAAGTGTGCTTTGCTTTGAATATAACTTTACTAGTTTATGAAGTGACAACTGTATAAGCAATGTGGTTAAAGTGATTGGCTTGGGATAGGTAATCCAAAGCTGAAGTACTTATAGGTGCCAGGTTGCCCAGTGACCTAATTTAGGACTGAGATATGTATCTATTTTCTCTACATTAGTATCACTTGAATACCTTTTAAAGCTACTGATGCTTGGGATTCTTCTCAAATCAGTGAAGGTGAGGAGGTGAGATTCAGGCATGCATAATTTTTAAAAGCCTTTTAATATGATTCTAATGTGCAGACAGATTTGAGAACCATTGATCTGGGCTTATCTTCTTTACTATTTTTCTCGTTGCTTGTGTCTCCCTTCTAACTTTCCTTTCACTGTGATTTAAAGAATGTTTACAACAAGGAACTTCTCAACTGGAAGATATATATCAGGGTTATTGTTTCAACAGCAGCTGAGCCTACACCTTTATGTCAAGGAGGCATTAGGGAGTGGTGGAGACTAGGATAAACTGGAGAGCAAATGCCCTGTCTTAAGAGGCATCTGCTACTCACTCATCTAATGCCTGTTGTTGCCAGGTGGAATGCCTACCCACTGTTGGAGGTTTCTACCCTTTAAAAAGAAAAACCAGAACTCAAGATTTTCTGTAACATCTCTTGATTTTTAAATGTTGGCTCAATTTTTGTATAACAACGTAGGAGACAACCAAACCATGTCTGTGGGCCAATCCAACATTTTAGCCACTAGTTTGTGATTTGGGGATTAAAATATGACATAAGCATCTATCATAGGACTCTCGGAAGGGCTGGAGGAATGGACTATTTCAATGAAATATACCTGCTATGAAACAGTCTATCATCAGGCTGTTGAGAAGTTGGTTCTTATCTCTGCACAAGGGACACAGCACTTGCACTGATGTTGGCAGTGTTTAGTACTTAAGCCTGCTCACCTGTTTTAGGTCCACTCCCAGAGACCCAAGCCAATCCCTGCAGGGGCCATAATGATAATTCCTAACACCCTAGAGGTAACATACGTAAAGTGCGTATTACAGCACCTGCACATAGAAGACATGCGATAAATGTTTGCTTTCTCATCCTCTCTTAATTGGCTGCCTTTCCTCCTCTCCCAGGCTCCTGTAAACATTTGACATGTCATCTTCTTCTCCAGCATAGCCTTGGTCAATGCAATCGACTGCTGCTATCATTGCTTTACAGCTTTTGAATATCTGATATAAACATTTATTGAGCATCTTCTTCCCTACCCAGAGATCAGCAAGTAATTCTGACAGAGTAGTTCTAAGGCAAAATAGGTATAAAAGAAGGGCAATTTGACAATATCCATAAAAATGTAAATTACCCATCCTCTTTGACACGTGAATTCATCTAGGAATTTATTCTACAGATAGGCTTATACATGTACTCAGAGACAATGAATTTGGAATGCTCAGTGCAGCATTTTTTGTGTGATTTCAGAAATTGAGAACAACCTAAATATTTATCAAAAGGGAGTACATATTTATATAATAGGGGCCCCTAAAGCCACATTTCTCAACCAAGGGCAATTTTGCACATCAAGGAACATTTGGCAACTTCTGGAGATAGTTTTGGGTTTTATGACTGGGAAGGTGCTACTGTCACTAGTGTGTTTAGGCCAGAGATGCTGCTAACATCCTACAATTCACATGACCGGCCTCCACGTCAAAGAACTATCTGGCCCCAAATATCCGTAGTGCCAAAATTGAGAAAACCTAGCTTTGCAGATACTAAAGAGAATGAGCTTGTCTGTGTAGGCTGATAAGGAGTAATCTTGAAGACACATTGTTAGGAGAAGTAAGGCATTTTCTATTTTCATTTAGGTAACTAAAGAGAATAAAGACACACACACACAATGCACACATATGTATACACCCTATGTATACTAGTATATCATATATGCATATATGTTTGTATATTCGAGTATTTCTAGGGAAATAAACTTCAACATTTCCTAACAAGCTGCTTCTGGGGAGAGGTCTAAGAAACTGGCGATCCTCAGTAGAGGGTAAGCATTGCGCTTTATACACTTTTGTATTGTTTGAAGTTTTCAGCAAATCATCTTATTTCATTTTCAGTTGAAATTTAGATTTTATGCTTGTTGTTAAGTACAATGGGTAAATGTAAAATGGGACTGTGACCAATATGTCTCCTTTTCTATTCCCTTCCTTTCTCTCCAAAAAGGTATCCTCCCATTCAGGATATCAGGACTCTTCTCTTATCACAGTGGTCTTCCAGGAAAAGCTCAGCTATCAGTAATTTTTACTTTAATAAAAATTTAATTAAAATGTAAACTCTATTAGGAATATTTATGTTTTCAACCTTGTTTTTTCAAATTCTACTATGAAATAAAAAATCGTGTCATGTGTAGTGAGATTTTAAGGATGGAGTACATTCTAGAGGCGGGAAGATATTTTTGGAGCTGCTGAAATGGTGCCAACTATGGAAGCATCCTGCTTAAATCTTTGGCCAATTTTCTTTTGGGACTGTATCTCTTTATTCGCATGCTCAGAGCATTCACAAAACTTTATAACATGTCAGTTCAGTGATATATACTACAAGCTCCAAGGAAGCTAAAATTTTTGGTTTGATTTTGGGAGTTTACTTTTGTTTCCAAAAGTTTCCAATTAACCCTAAAATTAAAACCTCTGTCCCTAATTTCAAGAATCAATCATGGCATTTTCTAGTTAACTGATGGCTATTTTATGCAACAAGAAACACTAAAAAAGTTAAATCCTGTTATAATTGGAAAAGGAAAACCCTGGGACTTCCCTGATGGTCCAGTGGCTAAGACTCCATGCTTCCAATGCAGGGGGCCCAGGCTTGACCCCTGGTCAGGGAACTAGATCCCACATGCTGCAACTAAAGATCCCGCATGTGGCAACTAACCCAGTGCAGCCAAATAAATAAAGAAAAAGAAAAAGAAAAACCCCAATATTTAAGTAAAGCTTCCTGGTGTCTTCAATTTTTATCAAAAAACAAGAAAACAATCTGGGACTGATGTCATGACGTAGTTTGTAAGAAAAAAATTCTGAAAATATGACGTTGTGGGATGGGGGCTGGTATTAGAGATATTAAATAAAGTCGACATATAAAGGGCTATATGATCCTATTGGCATTTGTGTTGTGTATATTTAGAATATTTCAAGGCAGTAAATACTTTTTTAAAAAATGCCACCTCTTGACTATGTAAAATAGTCTTTTATAGATTGGCCTCTTTGTTATATCAGCCCTTCCAATCAAGCATCCAACTGTAATCCTGGCTCCCTTCCTTGAATCAGTTTTCACTAGTTGTATATTCAATACACAGCCAACACTATATAGTTATGGTCTCCATCTGCAGACTCCTATATCTTCAATGGCCGTAGGAAGATTTCCTTTGGGTACTTTGAACAGAGACAAAATAGGCAATCGATGATCCTGAAGCAATTATAAAACTGGATTGTTCAATTCTTTATGGTAAGAATTCATGTGCCTAACTCCCAACATAACATCGCTTCATATAAATGCAATAAAAACTATAGGCTCAGACTCAATTCTGGCATCACATATAAGAACATTGTATCTTAGCAAAAACATTTCTCAGGTGACGAGAGTGGCATGGACATATAGACAATACAAAATGTAAAGTAGATGGCTAGTGGGAAACAGCCGCATAGCACAGGGAGATCAGCTCGGTGCTTTGTGACCACCTAGCAGGGTGGGATAGGGAGGGTGGGAGGGAGACACAAGAGGGAGGGGATATGGGGATATATGTATACGTATAGCTGATTCACTTTGTTATACAGCAGCAACTAACACAACATTGTAAAGTAATTATACTCCAACAAGGATGTTTTTTTAAAAATTTCTCGGGTGAAATAAGCTGCATATAGTTACAGAAATGCTTCAGCCATAAATATGATTGCCATAAAAAAAAACCACCTTAGCGAAAGGTCTACCGTTTAGAGAGTCAAAAGAGCCATCTAACATGCCCTGCAAAAAGAAATTCTCAGTTTCTGCCAGTGAATCCCCAAATTAAAATACTTTTCAGTGAGCCAAATACTATGGATAACTAAGTATAATTACTTACCTCGGATGACCACTACTGTAGCCTCCTAATTGTTCTCTTTTAACAGAAAATAACAAAAGTCTCCAAACTAGCCTCCATGGTTTTGTCAGTGTCATCTTTTCTAAATGACAGTCTCATCTGGTCACTCTCCAGTTTCAAAACGTGACTCATCCCTGTGATCCACAGGGTAAAGTCTTTGGAGATTATCTTCAGAGAACAAACAAGACCTTTCATCATCTTACCCCAGCCAGTTTTTCTAGCTTCCCTCCCTTCAATTCTCCTACTCTTTCCGTGTACTTCAGCAATACCTTAATAATTGCAGTTCCCTGCATATTTCTATTATTTGATGCTCAGGGATAGGACTAGTTTGAGGAGGGTGAGGCTTTTGCCTCAGATGTGAAATTTAAGAAGACGCCAAAGAAAAAAAACCAGTTATCAAGGTAAGTAATGTTATAATGCAATATTTTAAAAAATAAATACAAAAGTCCAAAATGAATAAAATATCAAACTATTTTAAATATATATACTATTACGTAAATGTCAAAGATAGTTATCTGTTGATCATCATTCCTCACTTTGGGTATCTGTTCTGTATTTGTTTATCTCATTATTCTTATTCATCCTTCAAGAAATACCTCTCCTAGGAAGATTTCTCTGATTTTTCCCTTTCCAGAAAGAACTGGGGGCTCCTTATTCTGAACTACCATGGTGCCTTATACATGCTTCTATTTTTGCACTATCACCCCATGTTTAATTGTAAGTGTGTGTGTGTGTGTGTTTGCTTATTTATCTCTGTATCAACCTGAGGTTAGAACACTGTGGATTCCTGTCACGTGTTTCTTTCAAGTCATTATGTTTATTGTCCCCAACATCTCTTATAGATACTATGGTAAGCAAAGTTCCAAAATGGCCCCATAATCTCTGCCCCCTGGTGTTACGTTCATGATTAAGTTACATTATATGGCAAAGGTAATGGATCCCACTCCCTTGAGTAGGTTACATTATAATACAATTATAGAGGAATTTTGCAGATGTAATTAAAACCCTAAATAAGTTGAATTTAATCAAAAGGGAAATTATCCTGGACAGTCCTGACTTAACAAGTAGAAAGCCTTTAAAAAAGAGCTTAGGCTTTCCCTGAAATCAGAGATGATCTTGTTGGCTTTCAGAAACAAGTTACCATAAGTTCTACAGCTGTAAGAAAATGAATTTTGCCCCAAAACTGAATTTATTTATGTAAAAGCATGTGATCACCATCTTCTCATTTATGTATATATGCATTGACATTCGTGTATCTTCACAGAAAGTTTCTAGAAGTATATACAAATAGTAGTCAATGGTTGTTAAGCCCTGGAAAGCTGAATTGAAATAAAAATAATTTTTTTGTAAGTTTTTACTAATCATTAGAGAAATGCAAATCAAAACCACAATGAGATATCACCTCGTGCCTGTTATAATGACTAGCATCAAAAAGAAAGGAGATAAAGGCTGGTGAGGATGTGGAGAAAAGAAAACATTTGTTTACTGTTGGTGGGATTGTAAACTGGTACAATCAGTATGAAAAACAGTACGGAGATTCCTCAAAAAATTAAAAATAGAACTGCCATAAGATCCAGCAATTCCACCTCTGGGAATATATCCAGAGGAGGAAACTAAAACACTGTGTTGAAGAGAGAGATATTTGCATCCCCATGTTCATAGCAGCACTATTTACAATAGCCAGGACATGGAATCAAGCTAAGTGTCCATCAATGGATGAATGGATAAAGTATTTGTGGAATATTATTCAGCCATGAAAAAGAAGGAAGTCCTGCTATTTGCAACAAAATGGATGGAACTTGAGAGCATTATACTAAGTGAAATAAGTCAGAGAAAAATAAATACAATATGATTTCACTTATATGTGGCATCTAAACAAACAAAAAAACCAAGCAAATGAACAAACTCAGACATAGAGAAAGAGATCAGATTTGTGGTTACCAGAAGCAGAGAGTAGGGGGAATTGGATGAAGATGGTCAAAAGTTACTAACTTCCACTTATAAGATAAATAAGCACTTGGGGTGTAATGTACAACATGATAACTGTATTTAACACTGTAGTATGATATATAGATATAGATATAGATATGCATACACATACATATGAAAGTTGAGGGACTTCCCTGGTGGCACAGTGGTTAATAATCCACCACCTGCCAATTCAGGGGACATGGGTTCAATCCCTGGTCTGGGAAGATGCCACACGCCACAGAGCAACTAAGCTCGTGCACCACAACTACTAAGCCTGTACTCTAGAGCCTGAGAGCCAGAACTACTGAAGACTGCATACCACAACTACTGAAAAGCCCACGTGCCTAGACCCACTGCTCTGCAACAAGAGAAGCCACTGCAACGAGAAGCCCGCACACTGCAACAAAGGGTAGCCCCCACTCGCTGCAACTAGAGAAAGCCCACGTGCAGCAACAAAGACCCAACTCAGCCAAAAATAAATAAATGAAATAAAATAAATTTTTTAAAAAAAGTTGAACAAAGTAACTCCTAAGAATTCTCATCACAAGAAAAACATTTTTAAAATTTTTATCTTCTTTTTTTTTTGTATCTATAGGAGATAATGGACGTTAACTAAGCTAACTGTAGTAATTATTTCACAATATATGTAAGTCAAATCATCATGTTGTACATCTTAAATTTATACAGTGCTGTGTATCAATTATATCTCAATAAAACTGGACAAAAATTTTAAAAAATATTTTAACTTTGTAAGTTTAAAAATTTTTTGATCTGCTTGGCCATTTTACTACGTTCATGTATTACTTTTAAAAATTAATAAAATATGTACATTTATTATAAAATAAATATAATAAATTATATAACTATATATTTATATATAGTTACTTATAATACTTGTCTGTATCTAATATATACACACCTTCAAAGACGAAATATAATCACAAGTTCAATATAATCACATTTCCTCTATTTGAGGAAAAGGGGGAAAAAACACACAAGCATATAAATCCAAGATAATTATTATCTTCATGTATTTTCCTTGTCTTTCCTCATATGCATGCTTTTCTCATAGTTTTTATTGTATTTGACATTGAATTTTGCATAAACAAATTAATTTGTATAAATTAACTAACATAGCAAATATTTGTTGAGATTATTCCATAATATTCATAAAGCATAATTTTAATACGTGGAAAATATATCTTGAAGTATTGTGCCATATTTATTAAATCAGTATATCATCAGCTAGCATTTAAGTTGATTTCATTTATTCACCATTGTAAACAATATTGCAATAAATATTTGTTTTGCAAAAATATTATCCTTATTTAGCATATTTTTATTAGGATAGATACCCAGGGTCTTCTCTGACAGTCCAGTGGTGGAGAATCTGCACTTCCACTGCAAGGGGCATGTGTTCGATCCCTGGCCAGGGAAATAAAATCCTGCATGCTGACGGCGTGGCCAAAAAATAAAAAAATAAAAATGATAGATACCCAGATGTGGAACTGTATCAAATGTACCAGTTACCATCCTTATAGACTTTCTTTACCCTATTCCCCCCTAATATAATCTCTCCCTGATAACATATTTTAGTATGTTGGTCTATTTTTACATACTTAACTACTATATCCTTTATAATGCATATATCTATATCCCATAGGTAAGTAATTTCCATATAACACACGAATATATAAATCGGGTAGCAGTAAGTGGAAGATGTTCTTGCCAGGCTGTTATGATATGAGGCTAATGGTAAGGGGCTACACTAGGGGCTTCAGTCTGTGGTACTTCTGCTTCATGTACCCCTGCTGTTGTATGAAGTCTTTCCAAGAGTTCTGAGTGCCCAACTTCCATAGGTACTCTTATATAAAATTAGTCCCCTTGAGAACGTCAAAGACATCATGCAATTTTTTAAACTTTCCACCTGCTTTAAACAAAACCTCTTTTCTTCTTGTTTAAGATAGAAAGGCATAGCTCCCACCAATCCTGGAGTCTATCTCTGGTAAAATACCCCATATGAAAATCTATGACAACAAAACAAAGGGACACATACTGGTGGAGATGCTGAAAAACTGTATGAATCTAATAAGTAGGTGACAAATTTTTTTCTGAAAGCTAGGTTGTTTCTAATTCTTTACTTTCAGCAAAACTAAGGAGGACTTAAGTTGTCAGCTAATAGATTAAAAATAATTTATGATGCTAGATGACTATGTGAATTCTGGCATATATCTCTGAAGAAGATCAAAGAATTGAGGAACGTTGCTCCTTCCATTCCCATCCCCTTATTTATGTGAATATGATTTCTTAGTGCTTACAACTATAAAAAAAATAGGAGCAGAATTTATGCAGTAACTATATGATTCTAGCAATAAGTAATATTCATTCATAGATATGAGCCAATGAAAGAATAAAAAGATATCTATCTCATTAAGAGATGAATTTCCAATAAAATATTACTTTTATACTTAATGATTATTGATCATTTTTGAAATATAACATATTGTTTTGATCAATGGTGTACTTAAGACAATTACTGTAACTTAATGTGGAAGATAGTTTTAACACTTAACAGTCTTATGGTTACAGGAAACATTTAAAAAATTAAATCTCAATTTATATACATGGTTTATTGTAGAGAAGTATGTTCAGGTGATCTATAAAGCCTTTCAAGCACAAAGCACATGAAATTAGGATAAAATTATTCAGAGAAAGTAGACTAAAAAATACTAGTTTGAAGAGTAAAAAGAATTTTATTTTATTTAAAGTTGTTCATGTGTTTTTTTTTTTGCGGTACGCTGGCTTCTCACTGTTGTGGCCTCCCCCGTTGCGGAGCACAGGCTCCGGACGTGCAGGTTCAGTGGCCATGGCTCACGGGCCCAGCTGCTCCGCGTCATGTGGGATCTTCCCAGACCAGGGCACGACCCGTGTCCCCTGCATCGGCAGGCGGACTCTCAACCACTGCGTCACCAGGGAAGCCCTGTTCATGTGTTTTAATGGGACTTCCCTGATGGTCCGATGGTTAAGACTCTGTGCTACCACTGCAGGGGGCACAGGTTTGATCCCTGGTCTGGGAACCAAGATCCTGCATGCCACGTGGCACAGCCAGAAAATGAAAAATAATAAAAAAATAAAATAAAATTTACCACTTTATTTAAAAAAGTAAAGCTGTTCATGTGTTTTAAATGAATGGTGATAAGTATTTATTATTATTATTGTACTTAAATTTTATTGGAAAAATTTAAAGCATGGTCTAACAGTTTTATTTTAAATTTTTAATATTTCTACCATGTGGAAAATGACATTTTTGAAAGTATTTAAATATATGATGACATGGGCTTCCCTGACAATGCAGTGGTTAAGAATCCGCCTGCCAATGCAGGGGACATGGGTTCAATCCCTGGTGCAGGAAGATGCCACACGCTGCAGAGTAACTAAGCCCATGAGCCACAACTACTGAGCCTGCGCTCTGCACATGCCACAGCTATTGAAGCCCACGTGCCACAACTACTGAGCCCATGTGTCAGTTTTGGCGAGAGAAGCCGCCGCAATGAGAAGCCCGCACACTGCAATGAAGAGTAGCCCCTGCTTGCCGCAACTAGAGAAAGCCTGCGTGCAGCAACAAAGACCCAGTGCAGCCAAAAGTAAAATAAATTTTAAAATATAAGATGAATATTTTTAAAATAAATAAATAAATAAACAATGACAAATATCAGTTGCCAATTGAAAACTGAACAAGTGTATAGTTTTACTAAATTATTTTAGGGATACTTTGTAAGCTACAATTATTATACTTTATGTTTCATTATAATTATTATCAAGTAGTATGCACAGAAGTCAACCTCACCTCACCCTTGTGCTTCACTCCATACCTATAATACTACCTATGACTGAGTCTCACCGCAAACCTTACCCCGTTCCAGGTTCTTGAACCATCCTTGACCTCCACCAAAACGGCTCAGTTAAATGACACATATTGAACAAAAAGGACAAATAAACTGCTAAAACTTTCAGTAGATACTGCAAGTTTGCTCCTTTAGTACAAAGGATATCCAGGTGAGTTCCAGTGAGCTCCCTGCAGGTGCCAGGCCAAGCATCTCTTCTGCCAAAAAACTGACTCCTCTGATGGTCCAACCATTGAATTCCCCTGTCACTCCTGCTGCTCACAGCCATGGCTGTGCCAGGTACTATGGCCTCTCAGTTTCCCAGAAATTTTACATTAAGGAGGGAAAAATTATGCTCTTGTTATTTTAATATTTCACAAATCATGCATGTTTGTTACATAAGATATTTCAGGTGTGATTTTTAAAAGTCTTTTCACTTTAACATTTTCCTGAGGACTTATGATTTTCCATGTGTGGGTTATTTAGACTTTTATTCTAGGACATTTTTATCTGGCATCAAAGAATGGACAAGATGGAACTCATGCTGATTTGAAATTTTGCATTTAAAATATAATATGGAAGATTGATACAAGCCTAAACAAGGCAGGCTATGCCATAAGTTTGTTACTCAAGATAAAGCTCTGTTAAAATGCTCCTTTGTAAACTGATCTACTAAAACTTTGAAGTATTTTTTAATTAAAGTATAACTGACTTAAAATATTATATTAATTTCAGGTGTACAACATAGTAATTCAATACTTTATAGGTTATACGCTTTGCAAATTTATTATAATATATTAGCTATATATCCTGTGTTGTACATTATATCCTTGTAACTTATCTATTTTATACCTAGTAGTTTGTACCTCTTAATCCCTCTCACCCATTTTCCCCTTCCCTCCACTCTGGCAACCACCAGTCTGTTCTCTGTATCTGTGAATTTGTTTCATTTTGTTATATTTGTTTGTTTTATTTTTTAGATTCCACATATAATTGAAAACAAAGTTTTCCCTCTTTTTATAAAAAGGAGGAAGCATTATGTTATCTTCACGTAAATGAAAATGCATCACAAGTCTCAAACTGAATAGAAAGTTCAACCAGTGTATAACTCTCTGGATCCAAGGGTGCCTTATAAACTTGTCAGGTTATCTGTAGCACAACACACCAGATCTTGATTGTTCTACCTCATTTCCACCTCTCCAAAATGTAATCATTAAAATGTAATTAGGGCTTCCCTGGTGGCGCAGTAGTTGAGAATCCACCTGCCAATGCAGGGGACATGGGTTCGTGCCCCGGTCCAGGAAGATCCCACATGCCGTGGAGCGGCTGGGCCTGTGAGCCATGGCCGCTGAGCCTGCGCGTCCGGAGCCTGTGCTCCGCAACAGGAGAGGCCACAGCAGTGAGAGGCCTGCGTATCGCAAAAAAAAAAAAAAAAAAAAAAGTTATTAAAGCCAGGTAATCCAGTTTAAAATTACAGTGATTTTTTTAATGTTAAATCTAAAAGATGGTTAAAAACATGTTGTTACACATTTCCACCTAACACACACATCTAGAACTTGAACTCTCTACTTGGCACTATAAAGTAGACTCTAATATTTTCATAAAGCTCTTTGTGCATGTAAAATGTACCCAGCAGTGTTCAAGGTATTGGGGATTAAAAATAAATAAAAAATAATCCCTGCCTTAAAGAGTTCACTGTGTGTAGGGGAGGTAAATTTATAGACAATGAATTTAAAATTGTAAATTGTGAATTTATAACTGTAAAATGCAAAAAGTAAATTAGAAATTGTAGTATGTTAAATATTTTAGTGAAATAAATAATAATTTCCCATTATTAATTCTGTTCCTTCTACATAGTAGTTATTGCGCCCATCACATGACTTCCTATTTCTCTTCTCCCAGCCATGCCCCAAGGTAGATCTTGTTATCCACTACAACTAAATTGAGAAAAAAATAAATAAGTAAGTAGTCAATTTGACTTGCTAAGTGTGTGATTATGGCATATGAGATAATAAATGCCTGTAAAAATGCAGGATTTTGTCCTCAACCCTCTTTTTTCATTCTTATAGTCTCTCAGTAAATGATCTCCTCCATTCCCATGACTTACAATGCTATCTTTATGTAGATGACTCTCAAATTCATAATATCAAGAGTACCATCCCTCTACACCCCAGATCCATACGCAATTACATATTTTCACTCCCAAACTCGTCGGTTCAAAGTTGAACCCTTGTTCTCTCCTGAAATCTGGAAACTGGATATTTTTCCCTTTTGTTGCCAGTAAGGGGCTCTGACATCTATCAGTTGCTAATGCCAGAGACTGGAAGTCATCCAAGATTGCTTCTTTTTCCCTACCCAACATTGAATCCATTTAAAGTCTCATTGGTTCTACTTCCAAAAATATATTTTGAATCTGTCCCATCTCTACTATCAGCACCAACATCACCCTTGTCCTAGACTACAGTAAAAACTTTCCTCTCAGTGTTTCCCTGCTTTCACTCTTCTGCCCTCTCCAGCCCACCTAACCTTCAATCTATTCCCCACACTATAGTCATGATGCTCTTTCCTAACCCATAATTTTGATCATATCACTCTTTTGCTTAAAACCTCCATTGCCATCCTTTGCTACTTGGAATGAAGCCAAACTCTTTTCTATAATCCAAATATGAATGATATGGTCCCTACCTAATCCTTCAGCCACCTCTTACGCCATCATTCTTATGCTCCAGAGACATTGGCCTTCTTTCAGTTTCTCCTCCATGTTAAATGTTTCCTTTTTCAAGATGTTCATACACGTTATTACCTCTGCATGTAAATACCTTCTCCTGTGCTTTGTATGGCTATTCTCTTTTCAATGCTGGTCTAGGCTCTCAACATAATCTTCTCAGAGAGGTTTTCCCTGATTATCTTATCTAAGAATTCTTGCTGACATTTTTTTAATATTACATCTAAACCCTTCCTATCTCTTCAATCAATTTGCAAATATACATTTCTTTACTTGTTTATTTCCTGTCTTCCCTACTGAAATGTGAGATCCATAAGACCTAAGACTGCCTATTTCATTCATCAAAGTAGATCTAGAGACTGTAATAATATCTGCCACATAGTTGATACAAGTATTTGCTAAGTATGAATAAATTAAAAAATGAGAATCTTATTGAATACATGAAGGAGACATGGCTTCTAAACATTTGAGAAGCAGTCAAACAAAACTGTGTCTTTTTAGCTCACTTATAAAATAGGGATAAGAATGACTATCATTCCTAAACTCATAAGGATATAGTAAGTATCATGAGAAAGAAATTGATGTGAAAGTCTGAAAAGTTAAAAGCATTAAATCATTGACTTTTATTATTACTTAATGGTTATAATTTTTATCACTGTCATTGTCCTAGATGATATAAATTCTGATTATTAATAACTAGATGTCACCAAATGTTGGTGTCCCTTTTGAAAATCATGTGATAATATTCTAGTACCAGTGCATACATAAGAGTTTCCATGTTAATACTTAGGGACTAAAACACTGCCACACCCCACTTTTTGCTCACCCCAGCCTTAATGTGGAACTTCAGGGAATTTGCTTAGTCTCTGGGGGCCTCAGTTTCCTTATCCATAAAGTGGAGCCTGCCTCTTAGAAAGTGCTCATTGAAATAACTAATTATGAGGGCAGTCACTAATTGCTGAGAATGAAATTGGGAATGAGGGGCAATCTGAATGTTAAGGGCTATTAATTGTAATAAAGCACAAAGGTCACTAACTTACATCTTTCTCCTTTGAGGGACTCAGCCAAATGGATATGGAGCACTTTTGCAGAAATTCCTATTAGGTCCTTGCATTGAGCTCACAATGTCCCTGGGGTTTGGGGAGGAGAAATCAATGGTTCACTATAATAGGAGTCCTGCAAGGATAATAATGTATTTCAACCTTCTTTATACATAGCCCTTTGATAATCCACAGAGGATGCTTGGCAACCAACAGTCAAGATAAAAAGTGTCCTATTTTAGTGATTTTCCTTTTGATCACCAAAATTCCACATTATTGTGACAGTGAGCTAATGCTCATGATATCCTGTTAATCAGCCAGACCTAGGCAGCCCTCAGGAGCTACTTGCTTTCAGGTAGCTTCTTTCTCTCTGATGCCAATTTCATCTTCTGGAAATACTACATTAAACAAATCACTCCACCACTTAAAGGTCCTCAGTGCCAGTTGCTCTTGTGGATTTCCAAGGACATTAAGAAATCAAGCAAACCTTGGTTAGCATTCAAGGCTCTCCCTGACTTGATTTGACTTATCTTCTGATGCTCTCCTTCAGATGCCCCACGCTGCAGCCAGACTGATCTGGAATTGTTTCCTCATGCCTTCCTCCTCATGCTGACACTTCTGGCCATTCCATTTTCAGCTAAATAAAACCCTTGCTCTCAAGCTCTCTACAAAGTCTACGCTTGCTGCCCCTCTTGCCTGGAATACTCTTCAGCCATTCATCATTCAATTCATGTTTATTGAGCACCTATCATGTCTCTTGGGCACAGAGCCGTAGAGAAAATAGGCACATTTCTGAATTCATGGAGCTTAAATAATGCTAAAGAGAGACATTCAATGAACAAATAAAAGAAGAGTACCTCCTGAGGTAATAAATACTATGAAGATAAATGATATGAGGTAAGGGGTGTGGCAGAGAGAGATGATTTGGGAGAAGTATGTTGTGTATGGTGGCCATGGAGGGCCTGTCTATAAGAGGTGAGAACTAAGTGGAGACCTGAATAAAGTAAGGGGGGAAAAAATCCATGTATCTATGTATATATCATGGCAAGGACGTAGGGGCATTTGGGAAAAGGGTTCCAAGAAAAGGAAAAGGGAAGGCAAAGAATCTGCCTTGTTTGAGGAAAAGCCTGGAGTTTCAGAAGCTCTTCAAGCTTCTGAAGTACTTCAAGCACTTGTTGTAAAGCTGGTTTTGTGGTGCTGAATTCTCTTAGCTTTTGCTTGTCTGTGAAGTTTTTAATTTCTCTGTCGAATCTGAATGAGATCCTTCCTGGCTAGAGTAATCTTAGTTGTAGGTTTTTCCCTTTCATCACTTTAAATATGTCCTGCCACTCCCTTCTGGCTTGCAGAGTTTCTGCTGAAAGATCAGCTGTTAACTTTATGGGGATTCTCCTGTATGTTATTGTTTCCTTTCCCTTGCTGTTTTTAATAATTTTTCTTTGTATTTAATTTTTTTGTTTGTTTGTTTTTTATTTATTTATTTATTTTTTGCGGTATGCGGGCCTCTCACTGTTGTGGCTTCTCCTGTTGTGGAGCACAGGCTCCGGACCTGCAGGCTCAGTGGCCATGGCTCATAGGCCCAGCCGCTCCATGGCATGTGGGATCTTCCCAGACCAGGGCATGAACCTGTGTCCCCTGCATCGGCAGGTGGATTCTCAACCACTGCGCCACCAGGGAAGCCCTGTATTTAATTTTTGATAGTTTGATTAATATGTGTCTTGGTGTGTTTCTCCTTGGATTTATCTTGTATGGGACTCTCTGTGCTTCCTAGAATTGATTATTTCCTTTCCCATATAAGGAAGTTTTCAACTAAAATCTCTTCAAATATTTTCTCAGTCCCTTTGTTTGTTTCTTCTTCTTCTCGGACCCTAATAGCTCAAATAGTGGTGCATTTAATGTTGTCCCAGAAGTCTCTGATACTGTCCTCTACTCTTTTCATTCTTTTTTCTTTACTCTGCTCTGTGGCAATTATTTCCACTATTTTATATTCCAGGTCACTTATCCATTCTTCTGCTTCAGTTATTCTTCTATTGATTCCTTCTAGAGAATTTTAAATTTCATTTATTGTGCTGTTCATCATTGTTTGTTTGCTTTTTAGTTCTAGGTCCTTGTTAAACATTTCTTGTATTTTCTCCATTCTATTTCCAAGAGTTTGGATCATCTTTACTATCATTACTCTGAATTCTTTTTTCAAATAGACCACCTGTTTCCTCTTCATTTGTTTGTCTGTTGAGTTTTTATCTTGCTCCTTCATCTGCTGCATATTTCTCTGTCTTTTCATTTTGCTTAACTTATTGTGTTTGGGGTATTCTTTTCTCAGGGTGCTTGTTCATAGTTCCTGTTGTTTTTGGTGTCTGCCCCCAGTGGGTAAGTTTAGTTCAGTGGGTTGTGTAGGCTTCCCGGTGGAGGGGACTGGTTCCTGTGTTTTGGTGGATGAGGCTGGATCTTGTCTTTCTGGGCAAGGACTGGGCAGGACTGCATCCAGTGGTGTGTTCTGGGGTGTCTGTGAACTTAGTATGATTTTAGGCAGCCTCTCTGCTAATGGGTAGGGCTGTGTTCCTGTCTTGCTAGTTGTTTGGCATGGGGTGTCTGTCACTGGAGCTTGCTGTTCATTGAGTGGAGCTGGGCCTTAGAGGCATGTTTTTGGTGGCAATTGGATTCTAGGTTTAAAATTATTTTATTTCAGCAGTTTAAAAGTCATTCCATTATCTTCTGGTTTCATCTTTTCTCTATAGCTCCTCTTTTGAAATCAATATGTCTTTTGGTCTCTGGCTTTTAGGTTTTCTGTTTGTCTTTGTTTTTTGACAATTTTACTATTATGTGCTTAGACATAGCTTTATTTTATATTTATTTATCCTGCTTTGGTTTCTCGGAGCTCTTCAAACCTGTGGCTTAATGTCTCGTGTTGGTTTTGAAAAATGTCTTTCTTCTTTTCTTGTATCTGTTAAAAATGTTTTTGTCCCATTCTCTCTTTTTTCCCCTACTCTGAGACTCAATATACAAGTATGTTATACATCTTTGCTCTATTCTAGGTGTCTGGTATTCTCCTTTTTATATTTTACATTTTTTCTCTATGTCTCAAAATGGATATTTCCTACTGTTTTATCTTCAAATTCTCTACTCCTATCTTCTATTGTATTTAATCTTCTATTAAAAGCAGCCATTGATCTCTTAATAGCTGTTATTTTCTTTTTTATAACTAGAATTTCCATTTGATTTTTCTCATATATTTAAGTTCAGTTTCAATGTTATCCTTCTTTACATTTTTAACACATTAATCTTAGTTATCTTAAAGTGTCTGTTGGATGACTCTAATAAATGTTTCACTCAAGGTTTTTATTTTTTAATTTTTAATTTTCTGTGTTTCTTCTCCTTCTCCTGTTTTTGGTCAATATTGTACAATATATAGCATTCAATTAAATAAATGTCATGAAACAATTTTAAAGGGTCTGATGATGTTATCTTTCAGAGGATTTATTTTTTGTCTGGCCAGTAGCTAGAATATGATCATAACACCTTAATCAGTCAAGATCAGTGGCCCTTCCAGGCTCTCAAGAAAATTTGGACTGTTTACCTAGGCTTCCCTTCATTACCCTGAATTTCAATTTTATCTCCCAGTCATTACAAACTGCTTAATATTTTATTTAGTTTTTCAGCCTCTTAAAAATATCTTCTTGAAATATTGTCTCTCAAATCCTGATTGCCTTGGTTGTTCTCTATATCTTCAAATAACTGTTTTTTCCTTTGTACTTTATCCAGGTTTTTTAGTTGGTTCTGGTGAGAGGTTCAGCCTAATATCAGCTATTCCATTAAATCCAGAAGCAGAATTGACTAAGGGACCATGCTTTATTTCTGTATATAGCAAACATTTAACTTAATGTTGGCAAATGTTAGGTATTTGATGTAAATTGATAGAAACATAATTAACAGGTTAACAGCATTTATTATATATGAGTTCCAAAAAACTGGATACTCTGAATAATTTACACAGTACTCATTGGAACTGCATTTAATGAATTATGCTTTGATTTTATGCCAATTGTTTACCCTGTTGAACCCTAAAATAAATAGTCCTATAAAAGTATTATGGTGTGTACTATTTGACATATTATTGAGGAACTTGTTTATTATGACAGTAGTGTTCTCTCTAGGAGAGCACTCAGAAAACATACTCTTTTGGCCACAGTGCCAAGAATAGGTTATTTTTGCCATTGTTGATTGGTCTTTATTCTGAATTTTCTATGTTGTGTAACTCTCAGGGTTTGGTTTGGTTTTTTCCATTTGGTTAAGAGGAAACATAGAGGACATAGAGGAAAGTTTGTAGTCTATCCATATGAAATATATGATTTAGCTTTATCCCTCACTACATTTTATTTTCCTGACTTTTTTCCTACTACACCTAATTTAAATATTTTTGTTTATTTTATGTATTTTTGATTGCAGCCTCAGGTTGCCTTGAAACTAAACAGAGAGGACAAGTAAATTACTTCAATTCTTTACAAAGGGTTTTCTGCAACATATATTCCTTCTCAAAACAGTACTTAGCTACATTTACATTGGTAAGAAGGCTTTGATAAGTATAACATAGACATATATAATACATATTTTATAGTCTAAATAGATTTGCAAATTTTATTTAGTTGTTTAATATCCAATAAAATAGTATAAATATTACCTCTGCCACCTCTTTAACAAATAAAGAAACCAAAGTGCAGAATCAATTAGATAGCATGTGAACAAGTTAGAATTTAACCCAAATATCTTGATTTCAATAAAGTACAAATAGAAAATAATAAACATAAGTGCTTCCTTTAAAAACCATGCCAAGAACTTAGATGCTTATTCCCATTGTCTTTCTACTTTGCTTTTGTGTGTCTTTAATTAATCAGTACAAATATTTTCTTAAGTATGATAACACAATTTTATTTTAGCTTAGTACTTACAAATCCTTTCTTTGCTTATCACTACACTTTCTGTAAAATAAGAGCTCTTTAATTCACCTTTCATACATTCCTGCTTGAAGATACACCTTCAAATGGATCAAATTTAATTGCAGTGTGGCCCTTAGCTAGTTCAAATTCCTCAATCAATTCACCTCAGACTCATCTTCTTTCAAGACTAAGTGACCCCATTTTTCTTAATCTCTTCTCATGTTCCATAATTCCTTCCATTCCATTTATCATTTTTGTTGCCCTGTTCTCTCTCCAACTCAGCTATAATGTTCCTCAAATAAGATCTTCTATCAGATGGGCACATGCTTAAAATCTCCTCTTCTATACTCACACTAGGCCAACTAAGAAGCTGCCCTGGTAATTTCAGCTTGCACAGTTATTATGAGCCTCAAGTCTGTGGAATGTTAGATACAGTATTCTGAAGAGGTGGGAACAGTTGACATTTCCTTGTGTCAATATTTTGAGGTAACATGGTACTTTGCCTGAAAAATAAAAAGATGAGTCTTCAAATCCCAACAAAGTAAGTGCTTTGCCTGTAATATGGATTTTTTGATGTCTGTATTAAAGAGCTACTTTGCAATTTCAGGAGATAATGTCATAATTGTAAATAAATAAATATGGTTTCCTTTCCCCAAATACCCAGTGACTCTTGACAAGAGTTTATCTATCATTATCAAGGCAATGAGTCTGACGTGAATTCAGGGTCTTTGCAATAATGGACCAAATTCATCATAAGATAGTATTTGCTTAAAAAAATTAAGCAAGAAAAAGCAAATGTTACCTAAAAAAGTTAGTCTGCAGTTCTCTGAGGCACCTCGAAAAAGAAAGAAACACTGGTGTAAGAAACATCAATTACAAAAGCCCCTGAGTGATAAACAGCTACTTCCATGCAAGTAGTAATTACTGTCTCCTGGAGCTGACCCAGAGAATCTCTGTAGGGAGCAAATGTAATAGTGTAGTTGGAGCCATATGCCATGGGCATCTCTATGCTCTGATGGAGAGGACTCATTTGGGAATGAGTTGGAAGAAGTCATGTGTGTTTATGCAAAACAATCTTGCCATTTTGTTATAAAGAGCTCAAATGCTATATTCAGATTCTTAAGGGAAAGGCAGAGTGGCAAGACCAGAAGTTGGGCAAAGCAGTTCACTGGTTAGATTTTGAGAGCAAGCACTCAACTAAAACAGGCATGGAGAGCATATCTAAAAGGCTTGGAATATTTGTTGCCAATAGTGCTGAGCATTTCAAATGCATTTGGCAGTTTCAACACTTGGAAGTCAAAAGAGTAACTACCTTTGTGTTGTTTAGTGGTAAATGATATAGCACCAATTTTCCTAGTTTAGGGGAAAATGATAATTTGTTGGCCCTGGCAACTGAAAATTTTGATCATATTCTGGCTTCAGATACAGATGGATCCACAGGAGATCAGTGGTATCCTCAGGATTCAATCTTTATCCATCTCTGAGCTATGCTTTCTTCTGTATTTGTTCCACTGTCAGGCAGAGTCTTCTTCATGATGGCAAGATAGCTGCCAGCACCTCCAAGTTTATATTTCTATCCTATCCTCTCAGCCATGTCAGTAGAAAAAATGTGTTTCTTTCCCAATAGTTTTAAAAGAAATCCAGAATGAGTCTTATTGACTCAGATTGATCTGGCTTGTTTCATAAGTCCGTCTCCAGACCAATCACCCTGGCCAGAGGAATATGATTCTCTGATTGGTCAGACATGGGTCACTTCTACTGCCTCACTCACAGTGCCCCCCTTGGAGTTAAGAGCAAGATTAGCCCTCTCTCCCAACAATTGCATGGGCTAACTGGTGTTTCTCCAAAGGAAAACCATAGTGTTGGTATCAGAAGAAGAAATAATTTTTTTAAAAAAGTCAGGTGTTTAATTCTCCATAGAATTAAAAGCAAAAGAGCTATTTTGGAAAACCCCATAGGACTATAAAAAGTAGACAGTGGCATTCCTCTCACATTTAAATATGTACTTATGTATATTTCTGACTACTACAACTGCCCCAGAGATGTTTAAAACACTACTGGGAACAGAAATCCCCTTAGTCATGTGAAGTTGGCTTTATATCTCTCAAAAGACATGAGATCAATTATTCCAACCCTAGAAATCACTCATTTTTTTATTGTTTTTGCTGTTTGTTTGTTTGTTTGCTTGTTATAAGGTATGAGAACACTCTGCTAAGTGCTTTACAAACATTAACCCATTTAATTGTTAA
Organism: Monodon monoceros; assembly: GCF_005190385.1. Lineage (NCBI taxonomy): Eukaryota > Metazoa > Chordata > Mammalia > Artiodactyla > Monodontidae > Monodon > Monodon monoceros. The sequence continues at coordinate 87,196,503 of NW_021703777.1, read as the reverse complement.
AACAGTCCCATTTAATTATAATTTAATTATTCTTCTTTCCCTGTTATTAAAACAGTTGTGAGAAGTAGTATTATTGACAGTTATTTACACATGAGAAAACTTGGTCACAGAAGGTTTAATGACTTGTGGTTCCACAGCCACTGTGGCAAGACTGGGATTAAGACACAAATTTCTTAGACCTTTTTTCTGCATAATGCTCATTCCCACTCTAAGTTAGCAATACCATTTGAAAAGCAGGAAAAGTGAATTCTAATTTTATTGTGAAGTAGAAAGCTATTTTGCAATCATCGTATACAACACTTCAAATCCTTGTCTTTCCTTAGTTTGTAACCCTTATACAGCCACTTGAAGAGAACTGAGAGTCATTCAGAGCTCCACAGATTTAGGTTTTATACAGTTTGGCAGCCATTTCTGCAGTATGGAAGGTGATTGTATGTCCAAAGCAGTTGGAGCTTTATGAGTTCAAAACTCATTTCTACCACTTTCTAGATGTGTGAATTTAAATAGGGTTTTTTAAGCTCTGTTTTCAATTATTTTCCCGAATATTAAATAGGTATGATATTTGTCCCTCCTTCGTGATATTTGTCCCTCCTTCTGATAGATATTTTGAGGATTAAATGAATTATACATGAAAATGGCTTAGAACAGTCCCTTGTACACAAGATGCACTCAACATATTTAGTTTTATTATTATTGTTATTGCTCCTGTTATTGTTGTTGAAAGTAACCGCCATAACATAATTACCAAGAACTAAACAAATCAGGAAGCAGAGCCTATGCCTAATAAAAAGCCTATGTGGTTAATGAAAAGATAAATATAAAGCAATTATTTTTCTGTGATTTTGAAAGCACGAGTGGAGCTTGAAATATACAAATCCAAATACACACATGGGGAATTGATGACTACAATTTATTCTCCAGTCATCAAGAATGGATTCTCAGCAGGAAAGGAAGATGAACAACTAAATGAGCAAAAGAATCAACCATTCAAATGGTATCAGCTCTGTGAATTTGTCTAGTTACTTCCTGAAACTTTGGACGCCACATTTGCTCCTTTGAGATCATCATATCTATGCCCAGTCACTTATGGAGGTTTCAATAAAATACTGTGATAGTTTGTGCTATATAGTGGGTACACAGCACAGTGTGGAGATTAACTTGGATACTCATGGATGCAGGATTCTGTCTGACTTTAATTACCCTAAATTATATTCTTTCCACTAGCACTGTGTTTCAAAATTAATGCAAATACAGTCTCCAGGTCAGTAAACTAAAATTCAGAAAGATTCTAACTTATTTAAAATATATTTTAAAAAGCTATTAAGTGACTCTAAAGTACATCATCATTTCTTTCCTCTAACACCTGTTCTAAATTTTTCTGTTTTGGCTAGCAACTTCAGCTGGTCTGTGGAATGAGCCAAATCTTTATCCCCGAATATTGCCATAAACTCCGCACAGTGTCTTTCACAAACATTAATATGCTTCAATCCATAAAGTCATCCAGATCATGCAATCCAAGCAGCAGGGCCACTTGCATGGAGCCATAAACTTCCACAGAGCCATTTTCTCCTCTGGGCCCCATCAAACATGTCTGACTTTTGGGTCATTCAGGGTATGGATCAGAGCAATATTTCCAAGTGTGGTATTGGCTTTCTCCAGAACCTGAAAACTTCTATGAGATATTGTGCTTCCTTCATCACCAAGTGAGATAGAAAATACAATCATCTGTCCTTTAGTTTGGAAGGTATGTCACAGCATGTCCCAAATCACTGGAATGCTAAAATTTTCACTGATGTATCTTCCTCATGTTATCTCCTATTTTCTCGAGGCCATGTGTCTTACTGAGGCCTCTCATCTACTTGACACATCTTGCTCATTCATGCCAGTTAGCATGATGTCATTATAGATTGGACCAGTGGGATGCTCTGAGGTATGTCAAGAGAGTCCAGCTTTCCTCAGTCTATATTTTGACAGAACATGGGAGAATTTTCACATAGCTCTGGGGCACGACTATAAATGCATACTGTTTTGATTTTTTTTATTTGAAGGTAAACTTCTTTTGATCCACCCTTTTGATAGGGATGGGAAAAAATTATTCACCAGATCAATAGCTGAATACCATGTACTTGAGGCTATTTTTATCTGTTCTAGCAAATATGCCACATCTGACACTATATCTGCAATTGAGATACTACTCAATTGAGTTGGCAGTAACCTACTATTATCTTTCAGAATTCATCTGACTTTTATAAGGTAGAGACTGGTGAATCAAATGGAGATATGATAGGATGCACTACCCTATATTCTTTAGGTTTTTAGGTAGCATTAATTTCTGTCATTTTCCTGATTTTTTTTTCTAGCTGTCTTAGCAAGAGAGAGAGTTTCAGTATCAGAGGTTTCACTTGGCCTTCCTAACTACTGTGGCTCTTATTCCACAATAAAGGAATCAAAATGAGCATATCTATGTCAATTATTTATTCAGAGACTGGGAAACAACCACTGGGTGTGTCCTTGGACCCACTGGACACACTGGTGAGCCAGACCTGGGCCAGAACATCATTTATTACTTTGCCATATACTTCCACTTTACCAGAGGAGTCATGAAACCTGGATATTAACTCGAATCCTCCCTTCTTGAAATATTTGGATAGTCTTCTTTCCCTGTTGTAAATGTCTGAAGGCCCTTTTGGGAAGTATTGTGGAAATATTACTCTATATTTGACCTGGTTTTCTAGGATCTTTTCTTCTGAAGATCTGGCCTCTCTTTCAGTCAATAGATTCCAGATGTGAAAATTGGCTTCTATTTAGAAGCTGAACATGAGATCATGACTTTCATTGGGTAGCTAGTCTCAGTCTCCTGATCGTTCAGACTTGGTATTTTTTTGTTAGTAAAGACAGACTGTGCAGTATGCTTTTAGCTATTGTTCTGGACACAGCCTTCATAGATCCCTACAGGTCAGGACTTCCTGGATGCCACTCCAGCCCTGCTGTTCATTATGATAGTAACACCCCCTTGCCTTCTGAGAATTAAGCACTACCGCCTAGCCTCTTTTATTTGAAACCCTATCATTTCCAATGCTATAAGGAGCCAACTGTGTAACATCTCCCAATGTCAAGGGATGATATCATCTCAGAGGAAAACCATCACTGAGTTTCTCAGTGATGCTGACACCCTTTTAACCAGTGAACTCTTTATTAATTTGGCAAACAAAATGTTCTCTGGGCTCCCCCATGGAACATAACCGCCCAGTGGAGTTTTCAGGTTTACACCCACTTTCACATGCCTACTTCTTGGAGCTTTCTGAGCTCCTCTTCCATGGTGTGGCATGAGTTACAGTATTTCTACTTCATTTAATGTGCATCATAACTGTCTCCAAGCTCCTAAGAGCCCTCCTAGCAGATGTTAGCACAGCCCCCTGTACCCTTATCAGAGTGTTAAATTCCACCCCCCACCCAGAAGTATGCTCACATACAATACAGCATTTACAATCAGGTCAATCTGATTTCAGACTCAGTGTTCTTTGATTCATTTCCCCTTTGTTAAAAAGGTTTGCATTTTTTCTAATTTAAATAGGTAATAAGCAGTTTACCATCTTTCTCTCAGAATGGATTCATGTTGTTTTTTAACAGAAGGTCCTAAAATACATGCTGGTGAATCCTGACCAATAATGAAGAAGGAACAATGAGTGTGAAAACTCAATTTCCTAGCTAATTTCTGTGAATTTCCCTCATATACATACAGGAAAATATACTTAATATAATTAAAAGAATTTTTATTTTTGTAAGATTCAATAGATTCCTCCTAACAGAATATTTGAAGTAAAGTGACCAATTAGTTTAATGGATTAATAAATGATTAAGTAATCATAATTATAAATAATAAATCCATCAATAAATGATTGTATCTGAAATCTATTTTTCTGGTTTTGTTCACTGATCAATATCAAGCATCTAAGGCAGTGCCTGGCACATACTACTTTCCCAACAAATATTTGCTAATGAATGACCATTAGGAAATAATATACACTTATACGATTGTGTGTGTGTGTGTGTGAACATATATATTTTAAGATATCATTTTAATACAATTAAATAGATGTTTATTTTAAAATATTTAAGCAATGTAGATATCTCTAGTAAAACGTGAAAGTTGTATTTCACTCTCAACTTAATGTATTTAATTCAGCCATTTAGCAAATAGAGAATCTTCTATGTGACAATGACTATGCTATGTGCAAGAGATATAACATTTAGCAAAAATAGAATGATCCTCCTCAGAGTAATCACTGTTACCATACTGGTGTTTATCCTTCCAGATATTTTCTTGTCTATTTTTAAATACAAAAACACCCACATATACACACACACTCACATGCCAAACAAACATTTTTTTAACATAAATGAAATTACCCTGTATATATGATTATGTAATTTCAGGTTAACATAAGGTGTTTTAAACTTCTTTACTTCATGGCAAACATACAAAATGATAATACTTATACACTGTACTAGGATGAACTGTTTATAACTTAACACATAATGGACATTTCTTTTGTTAAAGTAACCCTTTGGTTACCTAATACTAAATCATGAAATATTCTTTTAATAAGTTACTGGATCTAGTTTGCTAAATTTCAATCTAGAATTTTTATATATTTATATATTTTCTGTATGTTTATATTTATATGTAACTGTGATTGGACAGTAGTTTTCTTTCACCTCTTTTAAAATCTATATTTTTCCAGAATTGCTGTAAGGATTATGGTAGCTTTATAGAATGAGTTGAGAAGCTCTGCATTTTATCCTAATATCTGGGATCATTTTTTACATAAATAAAGGATTTATTTGCTTATAACACATTGATGACTCTCTTATGTAAAACTGTCTTGGTTTATTGCCCTTGGTGTGGGTAGAGGGTTACCATGAGATCTTGACTATTTTTCAAGTTTTTTCTATGATTTTCAGTCTGTTAACATTATTTCCCTCCATTTGAATCAATTTGGTCATTTATTTTTTCCAGAAAAATCAGTCATTTCATCTCAATTTTAAAATTCTATTTGTTAAAATTTTTCTCTGTAGCTTATGTCAACTTTCTTATTTAAAGTGAATTTGTGATTTCCTTCTTTTATTCTCTCCCCACAGTGACAGGACTGGTTAACTGCTGGACTGATTGGAGTGGGCTTATGGGCAAGCTGACTTCCCTTACAGCTACTGAATCGATCAAAACAGGTATGAAGTTTGCCCCCTCCTCCTTAATTACCAGAGAAAAGATGCCTTTACTCTGGACGAGAAACTTGTCAATCACTTTCACACTTTGAATAGTGGGTGGAGTTGCCTTTCCTTTTTCCATCATTATTATTACTTTTATTCTTTCAGATCTACTATGAAGGTCTGAAATCATAGCATCCTCTGATTGGCTTACCCTCATCAGGGTAGCCCTCGTCAGGAATACCTCTTACTTTCAGCTAAGAGTCATGTGCTAAAAGAGCCAATGTTATACTCTAGAGGAAGCATAACTGGACCAACTCTTCCATAGTTAAGCCTTAATTCCTCCCCACATCATCAACTTACTGACTGCTCATGCTCTTTCTGCACCTTCTGAGCTAAGTTTTCTCCTGATCCAAATGGGCAAGAACTGCTCTTACCTCCATAGTTATGATTTTCTCTGTTCTAATTTCTATGACAATTTGATTCCACATGCTTTCTAGCTTCCAGAATTTTTCAAAATTTCTATTTCACTGATAGCAACACTTCCTCTGTTAGGAATGTGTACAAGTTTTACAGTGTTTACCTCACCCTTGCAAATTGTAATGAATGGTCCTTTTGCCATTTTGATGGGTTGCAAAAAGCAAATTCTTTGGAAGCTAGACAGGTGACATTTGTATCATATTTGCTTACTAAATGTATCCATTCATGTGAGAATTATAAGGAATTTTATAGTTGTACTTATACAACTATAGAATGTATAAATTAAGAGTTACAAAGTAATTTAAAGTTGTATATGAAGTGGTCTTTCCTTTTGAAGAGTTATTTTCAAAATCATCTGTGTTCTAGCAATATCTGTAACAGCTTGATGTGGACCTGTTTCTGAGATGGTGATTGGAAAGCATTTCCACCAACATGCAAAGAGTTTCCAGGATCTGTCAGCACTGTCTGATTTTCAAATATGTGCATCTTTCACCACCTAGATTCCTGCTCACGATAAGTGACATGTAGATTTTTAGTGCTTCCTGCACCAGGGACTGTCTTTACAACTCGGATTGTGAAGTCCTTTCAGAATTCGGCAGCATTATTCATCTTGATTATGCCACCAGTCTCTTTGATGGGAGGCTCACCCACTTCCTTTAAGAATAAGGATGAGATTTAAGGTTTAACTTCAAACATTTAAGGCACTTAAGATGCCAGGTCCAGTTTATTTACAGCTTCTGAGCGATGTCTACTTTCTGTGTGGAGCATGAACTGAAGATCAGGATTACTTCCGTCAGTTCACTCGCCATCCCTATGTACATGCAAAGCCAGGACCCTTCTCCAGAGTCGCCTGCTGCCACAGTCATCTTTTGACATCAGATCTAAGCAAGATTTTTCAGTTTTTACTCTTTGGACTTTTAATGGTCTAACTGGAGAGCTGTTTGGACAGCATATGCAGGAACAGTGTTAAAAATGGGGCCCCTTTAGAACATTGAGTGCATACTTGCCAGTATAAAAGCCAAACTTGTATTAAGTTTTTAAAACAATTTTACTTAATCTGGTTTGGGGCCAACGAAATATGTAAACCAAAGTTGTTCATTGGGGTGGAAGACTATCTCTAATTGAATAATGTTGCTTGTATTTTATTTATGATTCTTGCTTGATTTATAATGTTTTAATATAATCTCCTTGGAGAGAAAGCATGGTCCTTTGTAGTGGCATGATGACTAGGCAAGGAGATATGTGACATGACTTTTAATCCTCAATCTGTCACTAAGAATTGTCTGACCTTTGTTATCTCACCGATCTGGACATTAGCTTCCACAGCTCTGAAACAATCTTTAAGTTTCCTCTCATTTCTAAGAATCTATTTTCTATGCTACTGATTGTTTTTTGTTTTATGATTAGGCTCTGAGAAAATTATGAAAATCCCCATACAAGTAAATAGACAATCATAATAATGACAAAAACAAAAATTAGAATCCACAACTTCATTTTTTCCCTCTAGCAAGTCTGTAGTTATTCCAGTATTGTCTACAGGTATCTGATTTTACTGGAGTGCCATATTTAAACATTCATTATCAACTCATGCAATCAGACTTAAGTGCACCTAAGTACACCATCTGTCTTTTTCTTTCTTATATATTCCTCTGTAGTCACACACAGATATCTGCTATTCTAGTAGTGTCTAGAGCCTATTATAGCTGCACCAGTTACAGTGCAATCAGCAAAGGAGGCATTCCCTTTCCAAGTCCTGATTTTCAGAATTTAACTGCACCAACATTTATAATGGCTCTACCCTTAATGTGATACATTCACGATTTTCTACACAGGTGTGTGTGTGTGTGTGTGTGTGTGTGTGTATGCCTTTTTCCCCAAAGCTCCAAAGGCAAAGTCTATCTTTGGAGGAACTGTTCAAAGCTTGGACCTCTTTTTAAAAAGGCAAAGCATGACAGAAAATGTTCTGCAAATCCAAGAGGTTTCTGGTCAGTCTGTACCGTCATGCAAACCATTTCAAGACTACAATGCAGACAGAGTGTGGTTCGGAGGCTGTCGGCTGTTCCATCACTCTAATCCCTGAGGCCAGAGCCTGGTCCTTTAAATTGGGTTCTACAGTCACATTATTCGAACAGTGTGCCTGATCTTGGCCCAAAGAGGCTCAGTTCATCCTCTGAAAAGCAAACTGGAACACACCTTTTCAACATATCAGTGATGACTTGACGGCAGTGGGACCCAAAGGTACAGAGTAGGGACTCTCAGCGGTAGGTCTTGCATTTTGGCAACATAAGCATGTAAATGAATAGGACACAGGGTGAGGATTGAGGCCTTTTGGAAACCAATAAGATCCTGAGGTTGCATTCTGGAATAATCAACTACACATTGAAATGAAATGCCCCTAAGTACGCTGACTCTTGTCACTCAGTTCTTGTATTATATATTTTATGGTCTCTTGGGACCTTTGAAATCATTCCGCCTTCATTGTAGTTCCCATCCCTGACATTTATGAATTGTGTGGTTTTAAGCTGGTTGCTTAACCTTCATTAGCGCTGGTAGCCTCATAGGTGGGATGGGGATTATAATACCCATTGTTCATAGCTTTTGCGAAGATCAGCAAGACAAAGCACAGTGTGCCAAAGGTATGCTTAGCACTGCATAAATGAGACAAGAAAAAATAATACTATAAGGCACTTACTATATTCCAGGCTCTATTCAAATAGCTTTCATAGGTTGTCTCTGTTAACCCTCACAATAACTAAGAGGTCAATGCTATTAGCATCTCCATGATACATGAGAAATTTGCAGAGAGGTTAAGTAAGCACCTGAGTACATTCAGCTTGTTCTTGATGGAATCAATTACTGAACCCAGAAGTCTGATTTCCTAGTCCACACTCTCATCTACTACCCCATACCTCCTTGAAGAAAACCAAGCAGCTAGCCAGCTGGCCATCCAGATTGCCCGATGCACAAGTATGCTAAAAAATATTGTTTATTACCTGACCTGTCCACAGTTCCCAGAGGTTCACATTGCCTCTCCTGGTCTCAGCTGGTTAGACCACTAGATGAGCTGGCTCCAGAATTGTCCATCCAGAAACAAGCCAGCAAGTGATGATTTGGCCAAATGCAAAAAGTGGTGCAAATAAGATTTTCTCACTAAGGAACTTCAAGGAAAAAAGCATGGAGAGAATTTGTCCTTAAGCAATGAGAATAAGAGTTGAGACAAGAAAGAAACCAGGGTGGATGAAATTTGTCATGGTAATATCAGTTTTATGAGCCCACATTGACTGCACTATGATACTTTTAAATACCAAAACACTGGTCTTTTTCTTCCATGATGTCATTATTTTACCATTTTAAAAAAATCTGAAACCTGAATAATTTAAAACTTTAGAAGTTACACAAAGAGACTGATGGAACCAAGCAGTACTCTGAAAGGGTTCTAACTGTATTTCTCCCTTGTTTAAAATCTTTCCCAAGTATTTTATTGATGTTTCCAATTCTTCTTTCTAAGGTGATCATCTTTTCATATGTTTAGTAATCATTTTCATACCGAAGGACCAATTTGGGTTTGTTGTTACTTCTGGAGGCCCTGATAGGGTTGGCTTAGAGTGGCAGCCGTTACCTTAAGGAAAATAGTAGGAGGGTGAGGTAAGGGGATTGGGAGAGAAGAGGACAGGGAAAAGGTGGGGAGGTCTCTGAGGCCCAATCTCTAGCTACTTCCCTAGAGCCTAACCATCTCCCTTCTTCACGTGTGTGGGTCCCTCTTTTCCCCCTGCTCCTTTATCCTCCTCATAAGACCAAGTTCATTCCTTAGGATCTCATCACTGCCATCCCTCCAGCACCATGGACACTATTATTTATCTTAACAAAGGCTGTATTTCCCAACCATCTGTCTCGGGGATACTCTAGCCAAAAGGCCCGAACAACCTTAATTTTCTCTCAAGTAGAACAGAGTGTGATATACAATGTAGAACCATATTGCTCAATGCAGTAGCCTCCAACCATAAGTGGCTGTTGAACATTTGAAACGTGGCTAGTCCGAATTGAGGTCTGCCACAAATGTAAAGTACATGCTGGATTTCAAAAACTTCATAGAAAAAAAAAAAGAATAAAAATATACCTCACTATCTTTATATTGACTATCTGTTGAAAAAAATAATTTGGAGTATTTTTAAAAATAAAACAGTATTAAAAATACAGTATTGGTACTAATTTCATATGTTAATGTGCTTCTTTTTACTTTTTCAATGTGACTCCTAAAAAAATTATAATCATATATATGTCTTTTATTATATTTATGTTGGTGTAGAAGTTGACAGTAATCATATTTCACTTTTTATTAAAAATATTGGTATTAATACAGCTATTTGGAAGTTACATGAAATAAGGATTAAAATGCTGTGATGGTGATTTTGCTTTATAACAATCTCTGTGAGGTATTATAGGCAAATCAAAATTATGAGAAACGAGTCAGTAGAAGCTCTGAAGAAGGGAAAATATAGAGAACAAGTAGAGGATCAGGAGCCTGAATTGCAAAAAGAATAGATAACAGAATAGAAACGAGCTGAGGAGAGGGAGGATGACTGATAATACTGCCTCCCAAGCAAAGGGCAGACATCCCCAACTGCAGCTCTTAGGTCCTTACTGGCATCTGGAGCCATCCTTTTCTTTCTTTCTGAGGCTGAGTAGCTTCACAGGAAACCATGTATTCTGGGAGGCAAACTTTCCTTGTCTTTATGAAGCACCTTCAACATACAATGCATCTTTCTTTTGCTTGGGGACGTAATAGTGAGCAGGTTCATTATGTAGTATTATTTTACGTAATAGTAAAAACAGGTCTTTGTTTACACTTCGAGAGCAAGAAACTAATATTATAGAAATAATCAGTATTTAAGAACTGTGAAACAATATCTAAGCAAGAAAAATGGATGCAGTGAGAAGATCTCTGAAGACTAGAAAACAGGTGGATGCCACAGAGGGTTTTTGCCAGGAGATGGCTACTCCTTATTCAGAAAGTGACAGGTGAGCTGAGATGCAGAATGTGAGAAAGAGCCAGTCATGCAAAAAGTCTGGAATAGGGAGAGAAAGGGGAGAACATTCCAGGAAGGAGGAACAGCAGGTGCAATGTCCCGAAGGCAGAAAGATTTTTAGTTTATTGGAGAAAGAGTGTGATTGTGATTAGAGGGAAAGAGAGTGGTGTGAGATAAGATGAAAGAGTCAGACAGGGGACCAAGTCGTGTACACAATTTGGGTTTTATTTGCACTGGAAAGCCACTGAAGGGTTTTAAGTTGTGGAATGACATGACCAATTAGGCATCCATTGCAGTGGTCCAAGCAAGATGTGATAGAAGCTTGGCTTTGAATAATCCCTGGTACTTTTGAGTCAACAGAATGTAGGATTAAGTCATCTGTATAGGATTTATTTGTCAAAAAATAATAATATTCAACTGGCTTTTTAATATGCTCCATTCTATTTTTATCAATAACAAAATTTATATATATTCTTTGAAACAAACTTTGAAAATATAAATAAGCACAAAAAAATCACCCATATTTCTGCCACCCTGTAAGCATGGTTGACATCTTAAGAGTGTATGGTTCAATACATTTCTAACATCTAGGTGTTTGTGTATACACAGAAATAGGATCATATTTTTCAGAAGTTTTATAAAACTTATACTGGGGATGTACTTTATATCATTAAATATTCTACAAAATCATAGACTGCATGGCAATTCAAGTGTATGGATGTAAAAGAATTGATCTGATACACTATACTTAGGGATTTAATTTGCTTCCAAGTTATTACTAGTATTATTTTAATGTTTTAATAGTATAACAAAATGTGATTATTGCCATCTTTATCAATAACTATTTGTGTTTACCCTTAATTATTTCCAAATGATAAATTCCAAACATATAATTATATCCTAATTTAAACTATTTCCACATTTTCAATGCATAATGTATATGGTAATGTATCCTTATTTCAGTTTCCCAGGACTTTTGGACACAATGGATACGATAATTTTAATTTTTTTTGCCTATTTAATAGGCAATTAATAATACATCATTATTATTTTGTTTAAAGTACATATTTTAAATTTGTATTTCTGTCTAGTAAGGTCAAATATGTTTTTCTTTTGCTTATTGGCCAATTTACCTATAGTCTCTCAAAATTGCTTATTCATATCCATTTTGCTATGGGGTCCTCATTTAGCTTGGCCTTAAAATAAATAAAAGGATAGAGAAATTGTTGTTGAGATGTTATTTCTGAATCATGAAAAAATCAGGAAAAAATTCTATTAAGTAACAGCACACCTAATGCCAAGTAATCCCTGCCAAAGTGGTAGTGACAGACACTGAAAAGATTCCACCTACAAGGAAATGGTTCAACACAAAGTTTCCTTCTATTCAATAATGTTTGCTGAGAATATTCTCGGAAGTTTTTGAGGATTCCAAAATATTATTTATGTCATATTTTATGTCTCTTATTTATAGGACGCTTCACTTACTATCTACTCAGTTTGTTCAGGGTTCTGATTTCCCTGAAAAACAGCTCAAAGTGAAATGTCATAAGTTAGAGAAAGTCAAGTAGGTAGTGAGAAAAAGATGTATATCCTACCAGGTGAAAAACCTAATAGGCTCTGTTTGAGGGGTGATAACTTAAAACTGGTTATTTTTCTAACTAAACAAATGACTCCAAGAAACTTTCTAGAAATATCTATATGGGTCAGAGCTTAGAACCATACCTAGTTTCTTGGCCATTTAGTATTTTTCACATAAAACAAATTGTTTCATCTAAGAGGCCAATGCTAGTACTTTAAGCTCCAAATAAAGGATGTTTACTTCACCTGAGTGCACATATTACTCCAGTGAACAGGTTCATAAATGATCTCAGACAAGACATAGTAGAGCTCAGTTGAAAGTTTAGGAGATTAAGAGACTAAAGACTCGGATTCATGTCCTGGCTTCTTCAGCTTCTAACTTGTCTCCTTGTGGGAGGCACTTTAACAAAGCCTCAGTTTATTTTTCTATAAGCTGTATTTATTCTGTAAAATAAATTAAGATATGTAAACTTACTATCAACTGCAGAAGGTTTCTACAAACACAGGATGTTTTTGGCCCTGGAGTGACAAACCCAAACATCTTCAAGGGGTAGGTAGTCTTCTAACTGCATGCGGTGGATCCATTGGGCTCTGCTGTCTTCTAGTTCCATAGGATTGCTGCCGTCGTGGCAATAAAAGCCAGGTGTTATCTGATATTTCCTTTTTTTCCCCAAAAAACCCTTATAAATCCTGATGAGTGTGTAAAATCTCCATCTTTAAGTATTGACAGCTGATTAAAATATATTTCAAAATGATTTTGTTGGCCAATCAAATCATACTGGCTACTCATTTTAAAAACTGTTTTATTGTCTCCAATTTACACTGCTGTTAAAGCCCCTCAAACCTCCATGTTAGCATCTTTAGTTTCAGAGTATTTATTGTACTGAGTGTATCAAATGCAGTCCAATCTTGTAGTAACCAATTATATGTAATTATTTCCACGATGAGGGTTTTTCTCTTCAGGTGGCCAATTACTTCCTATCAAATTATCACTGAAAACCATTATTTTCATTTCCATTTGTAGACATCTCAAGACTTTATTTTCTATTCGGTACAAGTAAATGAAAAGGAAATAATAACAGCCAATGCAATTATGACTGTGATCTTATCTGTCTGGATTGATTAGAAGTCCTTACTCTAATCATGCAAACTCTTTATAATGTTAAGTTTATTAAAACCTAGGTTCAGATTTAGTTTTTTCTTTAAAGATTTCATTTATTTTATCTTTTTATTTTATAAGATGGCAGGGAAGGCAGGATAGGGAAACCAAAGGAAAGCCTAGTTACCAAAGGGACCTAGTCTTTCCTGTAATTTGGCTTCACCACACTGATCTACTTTAAAACCCTTTCTCCATTTATCAAAACTCTGTCTCTGGTGTACAGTGGAGTGTTGCTAATTCATACTAATGACTGGGATACCCAGTGCAGATTATTGAATTCTGAGAATTAGCAAGTGAGCAAAGAAGGTGAAAAAAAATGACAATAAATGGAGGCCACTGCATCACAAAAGGGTCCTTTTTTCCTTTGTTTTCTTAATTATAAGCCAGCTTTTAATTAATTAGGTTAATGTATCACTGATACTAGCACAAATTATGTCCCTAGAGTTTTCCAACTTTAAAAATTAGTTAAAAATTAGGTGTAAGTTTATTTGGCAGTGAGTTGAAATAAAGCATTGGCAGAAGGGCAAGGCTAGATTTAAATTGGTATTAAATTCACAAAATTTCCACTTACTGTAATATTCTTTTTTTTTCCAGCCTTGGCATCAGTCACTGGTATTAAATATGCTTTTTGATTAGACCAGTACTCTAGGGAAGGGCTACCCGCTGTTGAACACTTACCTGCTTAAATAAATGGCAGCTGGGTGTTCACAGGAGTTGGCATGGTTGCTGCTCCTCCAAGTATTCACACAAACATCTCAGGGTGAAAACCACTCCCCACCCCATTTTTCAAGAAAACAAAAGGAGAAAGTTTGGGTAGAATTTCATAAAAATATAATTAACTTCTTTTGAATGTTAAGCATTGGAGAGCTCCTTATGTAGAGGTGATGAAAATGCAGATCAGAGAAAGAGAGTGAGGTTCCACAGAGAGGACCCAGTTTCATGCTCTTTTCAATCTACCTCCTTGGATGCTGGAAGACGCCCCACAGTCCTTCTCACATTTTGTTATTTACAATTTACTTATTCTTTTAATGAATTGGCTATAAGACCGGGATGTGAATTTGTTTTCTGCTCACGCTATGCCCACACTGCCTAGCAAAGTTCACTAGCAAATCATAATCACTCAGTACACATGCATTCGGGACTGAATGCATATATGATAGCATGAGGAATCCCAGGATCTAAGAACAGAGCTGTGGACCTTTCCTTTAGAAAGCTCACATTCCTGAGAAGGAAAAAAAAGTAAGCAAATAGGTAGGATGTTTCTATACATTTCTATACAGTAAAATGTTTCTATGATAGAGGGTAAGCTCAGATTGCCATGAAAGCACAGAGTAAGTGAAGCAAAGTTGGCCCAAGATAGTAAGGTTATGCAAGGCCTCCAGAGGGAAATGGGATTAAAGAATGAGGAAGAGTGAGTTAGACGCAGAAGGCTGGAAAAATGTTTAGGGAGCTTCACCTAGTTCATTCTGGAGAGGGGGGTAGAAAAGTAACTAGGAGCTAGACAGGAGAGTTCATAAAGAAGTTGGGATGCCATGTGAGCTACTTCAGTTTCATTTGTTTGTCATCAGGAGCAGAATCAAAGATGGACCAAAGGGGACAATGCTAGAGGCAGGACACCCAATGAGCAGACTGGCAATAGCCCAGCTGAGATTTGGCAAGGGCCTCATGGGATCAGTTGTTGCTACCCTGAACATATTTCCCCGTGGTACACAGGATTTCTAGAAAACTACCCTTCCCCCTGCTTTTAGCCTGCAGTGTGAGTGAGATGACTTCATCCTCAGCTCCAAGGGTGATTCTTAATAAACACAAGCTAATCAGCAAAGCCCACTCACTTGGCCATAGTCATCGGATTGGACCTAGACACCTGACTCAAGTGGAACAAATGTGGCCAGAGAATATCTGGGCTGGGCTTTCATTCATTTGTTTGTTTGTTTGCTTTTGTTTGTTTTTCTGCTTTAAGAGTAGTTTATTAAGAGTGACATGCTATTTTTTTTTAATTTTGTTGGAGTATAGTTGATTTACAATGCTGTGTTAGTTTCAGGGGTACAGGAAAGTGTTTGCTATATATACATATACATTCATTCTTTTTTAGATGCTTTTCTCATATAGATCATCACAAAATATTGAGCAAAGTTCCCTGTGCTATACAGTAGGTCCTTGTTGGTTATCTATCTTATATATGGTAGTGTGGGCTGGGCTTTTGGAAGAGAATCTCCTTTGCTCTTTTGGGAAAACTACTAGGAATACAGATTGTTCTGACTTATGATGGTTTGACTTATTTTTTGACTTTACGATGGTACGGAAGTGATACACATTCAGCAGAAACCTAGAAGACCTTGAATTTCGATCTTTTCCCCACTTAGGAGTATGTGGCAACCATTCTGTTTTCCACGTTCAGCAGAGTAGTCAACAAATTACATGAGCTATTCCACACTTTATTATAAAATAGGCTTTGTCCTAGAGGATTTTGCCCAACTGGAGGTTAATGCGCGTGTTCTGAGCACATTTAAGGCAGGCGAGGCTAAGCTAACATGTTTGCTAAGTTAGGTGTGTTAAATACATTTTCACCTTGGGATATTTTCAACTTATGTTGAGTGTATCTCGACATAACCTCCATGGTAAGTCAAGGAAGATCCGTGGTATTCTCTCTTCCGTGACCAAGCAAAGCAGCCTGGACATTATTGGCTGCCAAATTGTGAACAGAAAGAAAATCAACCTTTAGATTAAGGTAACACTTCAGAAAGCAAACGTGGAGAACCAACTCTACCAAACCCCACTTTAAGTCTACTCTAACTTGGGGTCATAGATAAAGAGAATTATGAATTTTTGAAAATCATTTATGCCATTTAAATGGGTTTTTCTGGAACTTGGACATTCTTTTTCCTGAAAGTATCTTAACTGCTAAAAACCTGTCTGTGGCAGCGACAATCTGGATAAAGGTAGAGATTTAGATGACCTCTTCCAGTCTCTTCATTTTTATGATTCCCTCTCATCTTTAGTTTATTAAGAAAATATCAAGGCTGCAAACAGCAGGCTGATGACTGAAGAAAAATGACATAAACATCACAAGAGTCAAATGACTCCTCCACGGTCCCCTGACAGCTTTTCTCCTTTCCTCTCTGTTGCCTGCCTGTCTCTGGCTGCCAAGAATTTGCTGTTTGCTTCTCACTTCCCTCATCCAGTCCACACTGAGAAGATAATGTGCTCAGAGAGCACCAGCACAGAAAGCAAACGTCAGCGCACATTTCCCAGTGAATGAAAATAACCTACCGGTGCAGAGTGCCCTCTGCTCTCCAGGGTTGAGACCGGGTTGGGTTGGGTGGGGAATTCTTCAGCCTTCTGGTCCTGGGATTTCAGCTAATGGCTTTGGGGTTTTGCACAAGCCACATGCTCCTGGCTTTAATGTTGCCACTGTGGATGAAAACTTGTCATGTTGGATAATATTACACAGTTACTCCAAAGCAGCTTTCTGGCTAAGTGACAGCTTTTGACATGTCTCTAATATTGACAGTAGTGGTGACTTTCAAGTGTGCTATTTATTTCAGGTAGAAAGGGAGCAGAGAGTTTTAAATAAAATAAACATGTGCAAAGGAAATGTGGCTTATGGAGTAAAAATGTCAAGGGAGCTTGAATACCTGCTCTGCTATTTTTTAGCCATGGACCATTGGGCAAGTCTGGAGACTCAGTATCTGTCTGTAGAATGGAAATGGTGATAATGTCCACCTTCAAGCATCAAAATCACATTATCCAATGTGTCTAAGCGTCTTGTGTGATGCCTGGCTCACTGTAGACGATAATGGTACATCTATTAATTGGGATTCCTGCCCAATTGTCATGTCATGTCATGACCTTTTCTAAGTAAACATCTATAATCAAGCACTTAAATCTGAGAATCCTCAGGCAACATTGGTTCTGCCATAAGGCTTAGCTACCTTGGCCACAGAGGATTATACCATTTGTAACCAGGCTCAACACAGGTGACGTATAAGGTAGCCAAGAAGTTATGACCTGGCAGGTACCTAAATTTGAACTACTTCTAAGATTTTGACAGACTCTTGCTTGAGTCCTGAAAAAATCAGAGAGTTAGTAGCCAGGGTTGAAACTGAAAGGATTCACAGAGAGAAGCCATGATGTTAGGGCAACAGCATGAAGAATCACTGAGGTTATGAGAAAGGAGAGTGTAAGCAAACTGGCAAAGTTTGGAATGATTCACAGATGGGAAGAATCCATGAGTTTATGGTGAGGGCAGCAGATAGATCTACAGAGAAGCGGACATATTAAGAGGAGCTGAGTTGCATGAATGGAAAATCATAAGTCTGAGACCAATGAACCTGTCTGTTGAGGACCTGGCAACTTCCTGTAGATCATCTAGAGGTCCTGGAGGAAACAGTACAGTGGAATTGTTAATCACACAGCTCTGGAGTCAGAATAGCTCGGCTCAAGCCCTGTCTCTGTCACTTACCAGCTGTGGGGATTTAAGCAAGTTTATCTGTAAAATGGGGAACCAACGGGACCCACCAATGGAACCATTCTGCGGAGCAAATAAGTTAATACGTGTGAAGGTATAGCACGCCACTGACACATAGTTAGTTTTCAATAAGTAAATATTAGCCATTATTAGCTATTATCAACTATGCCTCAACTGACATAAAACTGGCATATTTAGCAGCCCCTCAGTTCCAATATAACTCCTATTTCCCTTATATCTAAATGTACCTTATAATTAATATCACTGTCAAGCAAAAGAGGCTACCTAAACATCTATTATCATTTTTATTTGAAGAACAGGGTAAAAAAATAAGAGGGGCAAAAGGAGATAAAATGTTAAATACAACAGTAATGGTTACCATGTTTGTGTCCTAACAATTTTTTGTGTCATTCATTCATTCATTTATATATTTGTTTATTCATTTTCAAAGATGTATTAAATTCCTACTATGCTGGAAATTCAATAAAACAAAGCAAAACAAAACAAATTCAGCCCCCTGTATTTGTGGAGCTTTAAAATTTCATGGCATTAAGCAAATATTGAAGAAGGATCATTTTTAAGCTGACATCTGAAGATGAAAAATCTGTTTATTCCCTCACCTCATTTAGATAGTGACTCAAAGTCATCTTTTTGGTAAGTTCTTGTCTAACCAATGTTATTAGTCAGAATAAGATACGTAACGTGGTGGTAAATTAACAAATTTAAATTTAAATGGCTTAACACATCAAATATGTATTCCTTGCTCATATTATGTGTCCAAAGTGGGTTGGTCAGGCAATCTGTATCTCACACAATTACTGAGGTTGATGAAGACGCTACCATATTTTATTGGCACCATCTGGAGCATGCAGGCTCACGGCCTCAGTGGCAGAAGAAGAATGGCCGTAAAGAATGTACAGCTTCTCAGGCTTCCCTGGTGGTGCAATGGTTGAGAATCTGCCTGCCAATGAAGGGGACACGGGTTCAAGACCTGGTCTGGGAAGATCCCACATGCCACGGGGCAATTGGGCCCACGAGCCACAACTACTGAGCCTGCGTGTCTGGAGCCTGTGCTCCACAACAAGAGAGGCCACAACAGTGAGAGGCCCACACACCGTGATGAAGAGTGGCCCCTGCTTGCCGTACCTAGAGAAAGCCCTCGCACAGAAACGAAGACCCAACACAGCCAAAAATAAATAAATAAATTTATTTAAAAAAAAAGAATGTACAGTTTCTCTTTAATTCCTAAATGAAGTGACCATATCACTTTTACCACTAAGCCCTTGGCCCAAACTAGTGATATGATCCCATCTAACTGTGAGGGACTGGAAAGCCTTTCCAGCTACCAGGGAGCATAGAGAACTAGCCGTCTGTACCAGAGACCATCTCATTTCAACTGTAGCTCCAGCCTTAACCCTCCCTATCTCTTTCTCTGGTTTATTTTTCTCTTTAGTCTTTTCTACCATCTAACATTCTAATTTAAGACTGTCTCTTCTAACTAGAATGTAAGCTTTAAGAAGGAAAGCATTCTTGTCTGTCTTGTATGCTGATACCCCCCTAGCACCTAGAACAATCTTTGGCACAGAGAAGGCACTTGATACATATTTGTTAAATAAATGAATAAATGAATGTTATTAGTGAGAAGAGATGGCAATTAGAAGGGTCAAAAAGCATTAAAAAGACCCCAAGAGGGGCTTCCCTGGTGGCGCAGTGGTTGAGGGTCTGCCTGACGATGCAGGGGACACGGGTTTGTGCCCCGGTCCGGGAGGATCCCACATGCTGCAGAGCGGCTGGGCCCGTGGGCCATGGCCCCTGGTCCTGCGCGGCCAGAGCCTGTGCTCCACAATGGGAGAGGCCTCAGCGGTGAGAAGCCCGCGTACCACAAAAAAAAAAAAAAAAAAGACCCCAAGACCGGAAGGAACTTGTCTTGTTCAAGCAAGAGTTAAAAACCAACCTGGCTACAGAAGAATGGATAAGAAAATTGGCCCAATGTTTATATGCATTTTGTTAATGCTTGAAAGATCCTTCCAAGGTAAGAATTATTATATTCCTAGGAAACAAAAACTGAAGCCCAGGATAGTAAGCTAACTTTCCTAAGGTCACACAGCTGCTGAATTGAAGAAGTAGATTCAATCTGAGTTTACACATTTTCTGCTCTACCAGCGAAAGGGTCTGGCTGATTCAAACCAACCTAGAGCTGCAGGGAACTAGATCCATAAAATCACTGTTATGTGACGAACTAAGAATAATATGGACAATGTTAGTTAGATATCTGTCAATTTAGGCACCTCCCTATAGTAATACCTGATATGTTTGACATGATGAAAATATGTTCTAAGTCCTACTAACTTGTACATGTATACCTTAATACATCCTAACCAGAGCAAAAAGGTTAGAATTGAAACCAGAGGCCTGACACCAAATTAGTTGTTTGAACCCAGTAAGATAAACTACTTTTAAAAAATGGGAAAACCTAAAAATCACCCACAATTAGCATGAGTACTAAGAGGAGAAGCACAAAGCCTCAAAAAAATGAGAGGAAGTTTTACATTGGGACCACCCATTACTCACAAAGAAACACTGACATCCTTTTGTAAAATTTCTGGAAGTCATAATTCAGAGGCAAAACCCAAAATTGGGAACTGGAGGCCATAGTTGGAATGGCCTTTGTAATTTTGGTCTGTCTCATATCTGAAACTCTTTTCAATGTTTGAGAAATTCCCTAAGAAACAAATCTTGAAGGGAGATAACTTAATTCTTCTAGAAACGATAAAATGCAAAAGTCAAGAATCACTTGCCCAAACTGTTTTCGTGGGCATGTGACCTACTCTCAGCCAATAGGATGTATCTGCTAAGGACTTTTACCAGGAAACAGTAAAACTAAAACCTGCAGCATAGGGGAGTCTATTCAAGTGGAGACTGTATGTGGGCAGGAACATTCAGCTTCCATGTGTTCAGGGTCAGAGGGGCATCCAGGGTTCAACGGCAGTGACGGCTCTATCCTGGTGAGTAATGGATGGTCTCAAAGTGAAATTTCCTGCTGCTCTCCTGACCGTTTCCTGAGTTTGATTCTGCAATGTTTCTTTTATTAAATGCCTTTTCTAGTTTAATCTAACAGAGTCATTTCTATTGCTTACAATTAAGAAAACTGAATATTATGATACTCACATATTAATTACTCAGTGGATCTAGCAAGGAGGTGACACAGTAGAATCTATGAAGGATAATGATGAGAGACAGATGATATGACTGTCTCTTCAAGTGTTTAGGGCCAGAAACTTTCCTAAACACTTGAAATATATTATTCCCACATCCATTTGTGCTGAGCACTTTTATTTCTACCTTAGATGAGTAAAATAAGAGAGGCTAAGCAAAATGTTCAAGGTCACAGAGCCAGTATGGTAGATTAGATTACTGTTCCTCAAAAATTCGCTTATTCTCCCCAACCCACCTACCCATTGGATGATTGTATATCCCTACCCCACTGATACTGAATGTGGCCATGATACTTGATTTGGTCTCATAAAGGGTTGAGTATTTTTCCCATTGACTTAGGAGTTGGTCTTGTGATTTGTTTCAGTCAATGGGGAGTAACTGGCTATAACATAAGCAAAGTACAAAATATGACTGTATGTGATTGGACTCTCAACTCACACTTCTGTCTTCATTGTTACAGGAACATGGCCCAAGTAGCCTGTAGGTCTCAGAAGAATTGAAGATAAATTGAGTATGCCTGAACTAAACCAATGTTC
Organism: Monodon monoceros; assembly: GCF_005190385.1. Classification (NCBI taxonomy): domain Eukaryota; kingdom Metazoa; phylum Chordata; class Mammalia; order Artiodactyla; family Monodontidae; genus Monodon; species Monodon monoceros. The sequence continues at coordinate 87,174,831 of NW_021703777.1, read as the reverse complement.
CAATACCAAGACCAGATGAGCCCAGGCTAGATCAGCTAAGCTCTAGCTGTTCCACAGACATCTCCGTCAGTAAAAGATTCTAGTTTTTGCATCCTTCTGAGTTTGGGAGTGATTTGGTACTCAGCATTATTGTGGCAATAGCTGACTGATAAAGGTAGTAAGCCATGCAACCAGGATTCAAACCTGGATCTGGTTTGACTCATAAACCTGTTTCTTAATTACTTTGCTGTATCACCTTCCCTGCTAGGTCTGGATATTTGCACTGAAAGAATACAAAAGCAGGACAAAGTATTAGCACACCTCAGACTCTGACATTTCCATAGGCATAAGAGAGTCCCTTAACTAGAAATGTCTATGATAGTGTATCTGCCTTTTTTGGACCATAGCCTCATTTTAGTTAATTTGTCTTGGTCAGTATGTCTTACTTCTGTGTTTCTTTGTTTCATGCTGGTCTCCACAGGCAAATTATTTCCTGGTTTCAATGCTAATGGACGTAGTACAAAGATTCTAACTTCTCAGAGTGCAGTATATTGAACTTCTGCTCTTAATTCATGAAGCTCAGCAACAAAATCTGTATTTCTTTCTCTGATTCTGCTTCTGTTTCTGCCCTGAATTCTTAGTTCACAAATCTAGGTAAAACAAGAAGTACATGAGGTAAGAGTAGCTTGTAACTAACTGGTGGGAGTTCCTAAGTATATTGCTCTTCTAGTGATTGATAGTTTTGTCCTCTTTGGTTCAAGAAGCACATTTGTGCCAAATAATTCCTAAAAAGGTTTTCCCCCTACTCATGCACACTTTCCATCGTAACTGTTTCCTGCCCGCTCCTTAGAGATTATTGCATGGTCAAAATGTTGCCTTTTCCTACTGGGCTTGGGTATAACTCTTTCATGCCACTCAACCACTGTCTAAAGATTTGTATTAGCACATTTGCCTCGTGTCTCCTTACATTCTATTGACTTTGTGTAACCAAGGGTCAGATGATTAGCTGAAGGCAGCTGACCTTGCCTGATTGCCACCTGGAGTGGGAGAAGCAAGACAGAGTCGATGGTGTTTGAGCATCAGTGCTGATAACCACCATCCACTTAATATCTTGTCTGTGTACACTCTTTGAAAGGGAAAGAGATCCGTAACTGATTTGTCTGATATAAGAAACAGCTTAAAAGCACAATATCAGCTACCCATAAAGAAGAGAAGGTGTTTTCATTTCCACTTGAATGTGGTATGAACTGGACCCTTCCTCTTCCTACCTTTCAGGTAATGCCCATTGTTTATTGCCCACATGAATACGGTGCACTAACCCAGAGGAGATACAAGCTGATTTTGGTCCTTTTAGCTAGAGAGAAACAAGCCACAACTGAGTCTTTCCTGCTCTTGCCACTCACAGGAAGTCCTTGCCCAGACTGCTTCCTGCCCTGTGCCTTACCCTGTAGATGCCAAGGGTTGTAAGAGCTAGGAAAATCACACACACGCGTAGAAACACCCACCTGGATCAGCAATATCAGGCCCAGGCTGGTCCGAGGCAGAAGAGAAAATTAATCAACAAAATCCTGATTTAACTGTTTACAAAGTACACAGGATGGATGTCTTGGGACCATGAACTGAAGATAAAAACCACTTAGTTGCAGGACCTCCACCTCTTGCTATGGGAACAACCTCTTTCAGATGGTTTTTTGTGTAAGAAAATGCCCTTTGTAGAGCACACATAAGATTCCAAGTTTCTTTCACTACTGCAACTATTTTAAAGACTATGCAGGGTCTCTAGAAACATAAGAAGGAAAAAGGTGCTAATATAAAAAAAAACTGAGGCTCAGAGATATATAAAAACTTTATAAACAATATCCAATTCCCCATGCAGAAAAATGGATCTAAAGAATCCCTTCTTCGTTCTACCCACAAATCCCTAGGGACATCAGATGTAAGATTATATTAACTTCATATAGTGGCAAAATCAAATGATTCAATGAAGACCACTGCACTTGTCTGGTTGCTACCTGCAATGGGAGATGTGATCAGTTGATGAGTAATTCTCAGAACTTAAGGATCGCAGTAGTTCTGGGTTTTGTTTTTTCTTCTAACCATGAGTCATAACCTATTCTCAGGCTTATTGAGCAAAATGAAAGGAAGTATATTGAGAAAGTAATTGAAACAAGGTGAACATTCTAGGTCAAGCCAGAACGAGGACATGGCTGTGCATACAGTGTGGATCTGTACTCCAGGGAGGGGATCATGGTCCATTCCTCCGCTCCCATTTTTATAGATAAGGGTGAGAAAACAGACCTATCTATGGAGAGTGCACAGGCTTCTCAGCACTGGGAGGTCTGGATGTGGGTATGCTTGGAGTCTCTGGCACCATGAGAATTTGCGGTTCCCCTACTGGAAGGAAGAAGGCCTTAGCCCATGAAAGGTGAACTTGGACACAGCCTCTCCCCCTGGAGAAAATCTTGGGGGAGGTGGAGCTGGCCTCACCAGCTCAGTGTCCAAGCATCCCAGAGTGAGCACCCAGGGTCACATTAAACAGTTCAGCTCCTCTGGCTACACCATGTCACTGGGCTGGTGTCCCCCAGTGTGTTTAAGAAAAAACTTACTAAGTAAAGAGAACCGAACCCTGCGTGGCTGAGGCAACCTCATCAATATAGACCATTAATTAAAATAAAACCTGACTCTGAGTTGTCTTTTTTTTTTTTTTAACAGATTGAACGAGGTGTAATTTATACTGATTTTGTTTTGTCTTGTTTTGTCGCTGCTTTAAAAAATGATTCCAACGCTGCATTCCATAAGGGCATTTCATTAACCGGTTGAATTTAAGTGACTTAACTGATGTAGTTAAAGCATTCACTTTGCTGATAAAAAATAAAATGACTCAGGGCAAACACGCTGTCATACTGTTATTATTGAACATGGACTGCAAAGCGCTGGCACAGGAGATGTTGCAGAGCACACAGTTAGACGTGGTCCGTGTCCCAGGGGCATGCAATCCCAGCAAGGTTGTTATATGGTATTCATTGCAATTTGATGAACTTCATTTATCTAGACAGCCACTTATTTAGGATGAATTGGAACCTATTGAATCATCTTAATTCAGAGGCTTCTATGGCACCATGGGTCTGCAGCATCTATTAAACTTGGGAAGATTCGGCAGCCATGACACAATGAATGTTATTAGTTCCAAAAAATTGTCTAGGGGTGATGAATCATCAGCTTTAGGGACAGGTGTGGGGTGATACCCACTATCACCTTACTTCCCCCTTAGGTTTTTAAGTATGATATCAGTGCTGCAGTCACTGTTACTCTTCTTCCCCAATAAAGAAGTTATCTGTCACAGATGATGCTATTTCCCCAGTAACACAATCATTCAATTCTTGGGGAAAAAAAAAAAAAATCACACAGTCTGAAACCCTGATACAAGATGAGGGTTCCCCTAGGCACTGAGTTCTCTGAAGTGATGAGTTAATGAGGAGAGCAGAGTTCTCTCTGTAGCAGATACAGCCACTTTATGGCATCCTGTTACTAACTGAGAGTAGGAACTCCCATAAACTATACTTAGAGGATTTATTTGGATTATTTACAAGGCCAAGGGAGGAAACGGGCAAATAGAGACTTGCATCTAGAGTGAATCCAATTGCTGAACAATTGTACATTCTATTTATAGACTAGAGGGCTTTTTCGAAGACTGGTGCTATGTAAAATTTGAAAAAAAATCTTAGGGTTGTCACTTTCCAAATTCCTGGCTGCTTTCTAAATTCAGTACCAGAGACTTTTATAACCTATAGACCAAGTCTGTGTTGTCTTTGATGATAAAGCTTAAAGCTTCAAAATCTCAATGGTAGAATCTTCCAAAAAGTCACAGCAACTTTTAATCCTTTCAGGCTCGAAAACACACTAAGGGCATTGTATCAGCCAGCGTTCTCCAGAGAAGCAAACAGAAGAAACATATACATCATATGTCATTATAAAATATTTATGAAATATTATATATGATAAACATATGATTTATTCATGTATATACAGCCTATTTTAAGGAATTGGCTCACACGACTATGGGGATGGCAAGTCTGAAATCTGAATTTGTAGGGCAGACCGGCCGGCTGGAAACTCAGGCAGGAATTTTTTATTGTTACCATCTTGAAGTAGAATTACTTCTTGTCCAGGAGATTTGCTTTTGTTCTATGGCCTTCAATCAATTGCATGAGGCCCAGCCACATTATTGCTGTTCCTTCTGACTGTAGATGTTAATCACACCTGCAAAATACTCCCACAGCAACATCTGCATAAGTGTTTGACCAAACAGCTGGGCACCATAACCTAGCCAAGGTGACACATAAAATTTAACCAGCACACATATCAACTCTATTTGTTGATATCTATGCTGTGAACTTCAGCAAACAATATTTCCTAAATTGGCACATACAAAACCAGTAAGATCTGAGTTCAATAGAAGAGGATCATCTAACTTTTTCCCATATTACAGCTTTAATGAAAGGTTATTTAGATTCAGAATACATAATGCTTTTTTGTGTTGATGTCAATTATTCTGCTGAAAAGGGTAGTTCTTGTGTTTTTGTAAACCCAGTGTTGGCAAATGATGACCCACAGCTAACTCTCATCCACTGCCTGTTTTTCTATGGCCAATGAGCTTAGATTGCTTTATATGGAAATGGTTACATTATAAACAGTTATGTAAGGAATTGCAATTCAAAAATGGTTAAAATGGTAAAATTTATGTTAACTGTAATTACAACACACACACACACAAGTTATGTAAGAACCTCTTGGCCTTCAAACCCTAAAATATGTACGTACGATCTGACCCTTTAAAAAAGTTTGCCAGCTCTTGTTATAAACCAAATACTTGCTTACTGAGGGAAGTCCTAAATATCCCACCCAGTGATATGCAGCATTATTGTAACAAGTTCCTTTAATCCATCTCATAATATAATTCCTCAAGAAGCATTAAAAATAATAGATTTTTGTTTGTTTGTCTTTTTACTTAAAATCCTATCTTTATGAAGTAGACTTAAAAAACATCAGGAGTTCTGGTGTTTAATGAAAGAAACCTTCGTTTAAATCAGGAGCTTGGTATAAACATACACTACTATATATAAGATAGATAACCAGCAAGGACCTACTCTATAGCACAGGGAACTCTACTCAGTATTCTGTGATAACCTATAAGAGAAGAGAATCTAAAAAGGAATGAATATATGTATATGGATAACTAAATCACTTTGCTGTACACCTGAAACTAACACAACATTGCAAATCAACTATACACCAATAAAATTAAAATGAAAAATAACAAAGCTAATAAAAGCAATCAGGCAGCAGACTCTCAAGGTCCACCATGATCTGGCCCTCTGCCCTCCCCTCCAGCCTCACCTCCTATGGTATCCCACTCCTCATTCCATTCCAGCTCCATGGACTTTTTATTCTTTGAATACTTCCATCTTGTTCCCACCTCAAGCTTTTGCACTTGCTGTTCCCTCTGCCTGGGGCACAATCCCCCCCAGGGCCTCACATGGCTGCCCTCTTCTCATCAGGCAGATGTCAACTCAACCGTGACCTACTAAGGCAGGCTGTCTCTGACCACCCTCCTGACCCACACCCCCATCCATCTCTCCATCTCGCTATTCTGATTTAATTTTATATAGTGCTGTCTGGAATTATTTGTAAATATGTTACTCATCTTTCATCAGTACAACGCCAGCCCTGTCTTATTCATGCCTGTACCTCAGTATCTAGAACATTCCATGGCCATAGAAGGTATTCAGTTGATATTCATGTAGTAGGCAAGTGGGAAAACAGAGCACTAGCCAGACTGAGTTAATATGTCATTCTCCCTAGTGATTAGTCTTCCAATTAAGTCACCATTAGGTTAAGAGTGGTATTTAATCTGACCATTAGTTCATTTAACTAAAGGCACTGAGGACCCAACTCAGGGAAAGGACTAGGTACTGTGGATCCAACAGTGAAGAAGACAGACGAGGTCCCTGCATTCAGTGAAGTCACAAAATGATACATTAGGAACAGAGAAGTTTGAGATAATGCCATACACCAGTGGTATTATAAAACATTTTGTATATGTCACTGAAAATGTTTCTTACCTCAAATAATTTCCAAACCACTTTGAATAATCATTTTCTAGCTTTAATAACATTCACAGTGGTTTCTTGAATATGTAGGGTTTTGACACCATATCAGTGTTAGCTATAAAGGAATTATTATAAAGATTTAAGCTAAAAACTAAAGGAAAGACAGAAAAAAATATTTTGTGTGCTACAAAACACTATATAGAAAGTAATTCATTTACAACATTCAAAAATAGTGATCCTCTGACTTTATGACTACTGTTTTGATGGCAGAGATGGAAAATGTCCGTATAAAGATATACATGATGATTTTTCTGTTGTGTGGATTTCTGACATTCAGCTATAACAGCTCATTTTTGGCAAGAAAGGAGATATTTAACCTGCCTACCTTTACTTCCTCCTTTTTACGCTTTTTAAATTTTTTTTATAAGAGTTTATAGTTTAAACATGGCCAAGCCCGGTTTTGAATTTTAAAACTTCAGGTGACCTCCCAAGCCTAGGGTCCCTATTCCAAGAGGAAAGGTCAACAGTAAAACCTGGCAAAGAATCCAGTAGCATCTTAGACCAAGAATGAAAAGGAGAAGTAGAGACACTGAGTTCACACACTGTGTTTCATGTGTTGGTTTGCTTCATGGAGAATTTTGTATTTTTAACTCAGCCAGCACAAGTTTATTAAGTAGCAAAAAAAAAAAAATCAAGTCCTACCCAATAAATCTTTCTTTATGTACCTGCCAATATCTGTGTGGGTTCCCATGACCTTGTTTCTTAGAATGTATCCTTCTAAACACACAGGTGCACACAAACATACAAACTGAAGGGGAATTTGAGGGTTTCTCTCTTATTTACTTCTTAGTAAATTTAGTAAGAAAATTTGCATTCCAATTAGCCTTTAACATAAAATTGAGAATTTTGTATATATATAAATATTCTCTCTATATAGAATAGTGTGTATTCTATATATAATGTGTATATATAAATAATTTTTATATATAAATATATATATATAAATATATATTTTTTCCCTACCCTCAAGAGTCAAAGCGACAGATAGGTGTATATAACTGCCACAGAACTGAAAACCAGAAGCCCTGCCTGGGTTGTAGCACAAATAATCTTCGAGCTTGAATAACAGACTTCACTTCTTTGTCAGTTTCCTCACCTGTAAAATGAAAACATCTTATTATATCATCTCTAATCTGTTCACTTCCAATTCTAGGTTCTACCATAAAGTTTAGTTTATATAAATAAATAGCACCTTGTCTCATTATAGTAAGCATAGCCAATTTTAATCAAGGATAAACCAGAATTTTTTGGAATTTCAGGAATGACACTGGATACACATGTCAAAACATATAAAACTGCACACTTTAAATATATGCAGCTTAATGTATGTGAACTATACCTTCATAAAGCTCTAATTTTAAAAAATAAAAGAATGACAGCTCATTATCTATAAAGAATTTAAATTAACAGCACTTTGGAGGAAAAAATTAAAAATGACTTATTTTTATATGGCTATTATTTTAAATTGCTGCTCAGGTAGGTAAAAAAATAAATGTGCCCTTTAAGAGCCACTCTTTTTTTAATTTAATTTTTATTCTATATTGGCGCGTAGTTGATTTACAATGCTGTGCACAGCCCTAAGTAGCCTTCTGTACACAGATAAACTGCTTTGAGACAAAGCCCCTAAAAGCTGAATTTTGTCCACCTGTTTGATTTGTTTAACCTCTTGAATTCAGCAGGTAAATAGGTATGCATCATTTTCAAAATAACGGGTTGTTTGTTCGCCACCTCCCACCGCTGCCCCCAGCCTGGGTAGGACTATGGGGCAGAGACTCTGCTCCCAGCTTGTGAGTGGAAGAAGGCAGGCCTGTTTACCTGCCAAGAAAGGTCTGGGATGAGCTCACGACTCAGCTGTGTTACCGCAAAGCAAAAACAACTCGTTAAAGAGAAAACAATTCAGTCAAACTGAAACAAAACATAAATTTCTCTGAATTCAACTGTATTTTGAGAGACTACATTCGGTGAAACCAATTAACGGAGAGTCAGGCAGCTTTAGGAATAATAAGGAGAAAAGAAAACTGTGGGATGGAGAGAAAACACAAGGAGAAAAAGAGATGAAAACAAAAGAGAGACAGGAAATGGCAGTTTGCAGTTTCAGGATCAACATTCATGTTTTCTTATACTTTATTTAAAAAACAACCCTTCTAGGATTCCCAGGCAAAAATCTCTGCCAATATGCCAGCTCTGTGAATACAGAAGAGAAAACGGAGAAGTGAAGCAACTACACAGATTCTGTAGAATGGTCTTTACTGAACATCGAGGTGATTAAAGCAAATTCTTTTTCTTTACCTTGCATTATTCACAAAATTGTCTTAATGTTTCACTTCTCATTGTGTTGTAAACAGAGCTAAAGCCAAGTGAAAAGTTAGTCCAGTTCTTTGCATAACTCAGGCAAAAAATCTGTATTACACACATATTTGCAAATGTGTAGACTGGCATTGGAGAACTTTGTGAAATAGAAGACAAATAGCAAGAGAGGTGTCTATCAAAAGCACAAAAATGTTTTGCAGCATTTTCCTGTATCTTTCCTGAATGGCCAGGGATGTTTTAAACAAGGTTCTGCTTTCATTATCACGTAGACACTTTTCCCTCCTCAACACTGAAATGACATTCTAAATGGCATGTCTGTGTATTATAACCAGGTCCCAATTTCTCCTTGTTTTTGCCTTCCACGTTAGCAGCGAGACAGGCAAAAGATGGCCCTGGACATTGCTAAAGCAATGCAGAAACGCCTTTAGTTATTATTACCAAAGTAAATGAAGAAACTGCCGACCAGATGGGTGTATATTATCTATCCAACTAAAAAAGTGTCTTGTTAACAGAGATAAATGGTCTGAAACGGCAGAACATTTTCTTACAATTTTAAAAAATAATAGCAGCAATATTTCAGAGGATAATTCTGCAATTTTTTCAAGGTTTCTGTTAAAACCCACATTTGATATTGATAGATACATTCTTAAACTGTTCATTGACACATTCATAAATATGAGAAGTTGAAAGGGGATTTTTTTTTTAAAAACCCAACTATAATAATCTCTCTTGGAAGCTTGAAGACCAGATAGCACCCAGTAGGGCTGAAGATGTTTCATTCATTCCTGAATCAGCATTACCAAAACAAAATCGAGGCAGAGTGATGCAGAGGGGAATGTGTAAGTTAAAAGAATCAGACAGACCTGGGTCGCTCCCAGTACTGTCCTTGTGACCTTGAGAGTGTCAAATAATGTTAAGTAATCTCAGTTTTCATATCTCTAACATGTAGATAAAATCTAGGACTTTAGCATTGCCTTGAGAATTTTTTAAATACCTTATAAATTTCCTGCATGGTACATGCAAGTTGCCATCTAAATGTTAACTTCTCAATGAGCAGTATTTGTACAACACATTGGTTCTTTTCATCTTCTAGAAATGAGTTTCTAGTTTTATACAATTGGAATATTTTGTTTTCTTTCAATGTTATGGGTACATTGCTACACTTTGGATAGAAAATGAAACAAGATCTTTGGCAAAAATTTATAACACATATTATCCTCTTCTATAGTCCTTGGCCTGGTTACATCAATGGTACAGCTAAACCTAAAATCTATTATGAATATGAACACATCGCATTCATTTGCATCCAGCCATATCTATAGTCAAAAAAAAAAATGGTTATTTGCTAGAAGAAAAATACAATTAAATTCTGAGATGTTTTATTTCATTTGGAAAGCCTCCTTTCTCCAGGAACATAACAATGACTTACTGATTTATAAAGTGCTATACTTTAGAGGCAGTCAAAATGCTTTCCTGTAATTATGACACCTTGTATTTCTAATCTCCGTAATACCTAGCTAGAACATCAAAAACTGCCTTTAAAGAGGCTTTGGGTCTTTTTTTGTTTGGATCACCTCAATTGCCCTTGGAGCCACGCAGAAGCTGTGGGTAAGTTTTAATATTTCCATTTTTAGCATTTGGTTAGTTGGTTTATTTAATTATTAGGCATACTGAAGAATACAAGTGGCTTATTAGCTTGTCAAGCCCAGGAGAAGCTACAACACTGCATGTGACACCCCAGGAATAAAAAAGAAGATGAAGATGTCTTTCCTGACACTTGCAGCCTGGCTGTGTAAAGTCTGCTTTGATGAGCAGAATCAGCAGAGTTCCATTTTACTTGGAGTTTCGAGTCGGAGCTCTAAATGGTGATCATATCAAGTCAAAGCACTCTTGGAAAAAAAGAAAGCAGCATGGGTGACACTCACACACTATTTTCATTATAATAGGTCCAAAGCAAGCCACTCTTTTTTTTTTTTCTTTTTTATAAATTTAATTTTATTTTTCTGGCTGCCTCGGGTCTTAGTTGCAGCACGTGGGGTCTTCCTTTAGGCATGAGGGATCTTTCATTGCTGCGCGGGCTCTTCGTTGTGGTGTGCAGGCTTCTCTCTAGTTGTGGCATGCGGGTTTTGTCTCTTTAGTTGTGGCTCGAGGGCCCCAGGGCATGTGGTCTCTGTGGCTTGCGGCACATGCGCTCTCTCGTTCAGGTGAGGCCCACGAGCTCAGTTGGTGCACGGGCTTAGTTGCCCCACGGCATGAGGGATCTTAGTTCCCCGACCAGGGATCGAACCCGCGACCCCTGCATTGGGAGGCAGATTCTTTACCACTGGACCACCAGGGAAGTCCCAAAAGCAAGCCACTCTTGCTCCAGCGTCCCTCTGTTCTTCAGCTGAGCACCAGAGGAAGTATCTTGCTTGGACTGAGAAGATCTAGTCTATGAAAAATACATACCTCAGCACAGTGTGGAAGCTGAGACAGATAGTGGCAACTTCAGATTCATCTCTCTTAATTCATGATATAAGAGAGCTCTGTGGCATCAAGGGGACCTGAGGTTGTATTTATGTGATTAGATCCATATTTTAAGTGATTCCATCACATTACTTTTATGCCCAGGAAAACTCAGTTTCTGGGAACAGATCCTTCCCTACTCCATCTATGTGCTCCTGACTGGAGCTGCCATGTTTTTATTAACGTCACCCTCTTCCCCAATCTGGACCAATCCCCGCACTTTCCTAAGATATTTATAGATTCAGAACACACAGAGGGTGATACAGTCTCCCTCTTGTGGCCAAAGCAAAAAATGTGAATCTTGGTTTTTCCATATGCCTCCTCAGAAACGTGACATGCGATGAAAATAATAAAGTTGAAATGCAGACAGATTGCACTGTGAGACTTGCAGGGAGGGTCTAGTGCACTCACACCCCTGGACCTGGTTATTCCTGAGACTCAGCTGCGCCTCTCTCCTTGGCCTTGTTGGGTTGGTCAACTCTGCCATGATCGTACGTGTTGATAAATGACCCTCTTACAAATAGCTTGCTAGGGTTAGGCTTCTGACACTTCCAACCAAACTAATGCACTCACCAAAGTATTATTTACTCAGCTCAATTTTCTCCTAAGCAGAAATAGAACTATCACCCTAATAAAATCCTTATTACTTACACACATGTATAGAGGTCTTTGCAGAACCCTTCACTCTGACAGTCTGATTTAACAAGCTGCTTCAACTCGCTGTGTCTTAATGTCCTCATCCATGAAATGACACTGGTGAACGAGGTCAGAGGAAATAAGGGACGCACACACACCACCACACCCCATGGTAGTTATTAAGTACCAATCCTGGCATTCTTCCCAAGGACCTTCGCTTCTGTTTCAGAAGCTTTCTCAACATAGTATACAAGAGGAAATTTATTTTTCTTTATTGGACCTTAAATAATCTCAAAATAGCATGATAACCTTTCTGCTAGTCCAGTGTATTAGACCAGGCAAGTATCTGATTCCCACTTCACAGGTAAGGAGATTGAAGCACAGAGGAACATATGGCTTACGTAAAGCTGTTCACCTTGCTTTTAACCCCTCCTCCCATTCAGGAGTGGGAGGGGGAAGGAGGATTAAAACTGTGGCGCCTTTAAGCATAGTGAGTTTATTCCCTGCGAAAGGGAGCACAGTGAGGCAAGTCACTCCAGGCCTTTTGTATGTTGCCTTGGAAATTATCTCCTTCGCTTCCCCACCCCTTTCTCTCCCTTACCTTATTCCATCACATTGGTACCAGCTGGCTGTACCTCATATCAGAGGAAGAATGTGGCCCAGCCAATGACTGCTTCTCTGCACTACGATGTACCGTGGTGAGTAGCACTCTCAAAGGGGTTTAACTTATGAGTGGGAAATAACACAGGAGCCAAGGGAAACTGGCTCAGGGACCCACTTTTGAACCCAAGCAGAGATGCAAATTTGGGGTCTAAGCATGCCATTTAGTCAACCATGCAAATTGGCACATGCTCACTTGCCTGGGGCCTGAAAGAAACCAGGAGGGGGGGCCACAAGGAATTCCAATCTGTTCTGTTTCTCCTTCAACTGACTTTTGGTCATGTTTTCATTGGTATTTGCTTCTGCAGATTCCAATGGCTGAAGGGGAATATTTGTTTTCTTAACCTGGGCATCAGGAAGCAGATGTGAAGTAGAAGAAATGAGTTAAGATTGAAGGTTAGTAATGCTAAATTTTAGGAGTAAACTAAGAAGAAAAGGTTAAAAGAATAAGATATATAAAAATTATATCTATATCTATATAAAATTTTACACAACACGTGCACACACATACCTCTGAAAGAGTGGTACAAAAAGGCAATTCAACCTAGTCAACCCCACATTTAAGAATCTTTCTTTCTTTTAAAGGTTACTATTTGCAATCACTGTTTATGGGTGCAGGGGTTAGGACAACTGTATTTAGTTGCAATTGTTCAAATATATGCTCTTCATAAAAGCAACTGTCTCACTCTGACAAGGGTTGTAACCCTCATATATTTCCTATAGCTCTAGCTGAATTGCAACTATTAGGTCCTATTCACTTACACCTTCTCAGCAAAGATTCCATTTCCCAAATATTGGAATAGCGAGTCAAATAAAAGCAATATTGCTAAAGAAAACAACATGAAAAGAGCCTTTCAGTATCTAAAAAAGCTGGGGAATGATTTAAACTAAGTAGTTGGAAACGTATCTCCATCCGTGGCTTCAACTACAAAGGTGGTGATGGTAGGGAATGGGGTGAGGACAAGAGGGGTAGGAGCTTGGAGCAGGGGCAAGGAGGGGAGAAAATTCATTGAAGTAAAGAAAGAGAGTTGGTACCTGGTATTTCTTCTGCAATCTAATGCTGTCAGGCCAGCATCATGCACAGTTACCCAGGTTGAACACATTGTTATTACGGAAGCAGAGCTCCCTTCTAGGATAGATTCAAGAGCTAATAGGTGAAACCAACAGCAGGGAGCATCCGTTTTTTTCATTTCAGAGCAAGAGTCCTAGCAAAACTGGAAAAGTACATGCTCCAGATTTCTTAGGGGGGTTGTAGTCTAGGAGGGGGTTTCTATATTTTCCAATTTTTAAAGAGCCCTAAGCTCAATGAATCTCCATGATTCCTTCCAACATGTGACTTGTCATAGCAACTTCACCTTCTAAAATGTTACCAGTGTGAAGAGACATGGAGAAGCACAGTGCCACTTTACCCAAGACATCTCCTATCAATGGCCTTATTCTTTTTTTTTTAAAGTATTATTATTTATTTATACATTTATTTATTTACTTTTGGCTGTGTTGGGTCTTTGTTTTTGCACGGGCTTTCTCTAGTTGCAGCGAGCAGGGGCTACCCTTTGTTGTGGTGTGCGGGCTTCTCATAGCAGTGGCTTGTCTTTGTTGCGGAGCACAGGCTCTAGGCACGCAGGCTTCAATAGTTGTGGCACATGCGGCTCAGTAGTTGCAGCTCGCGGGCTCTAGAGCACAGGCTCAGTAGTTGTGGCGCATGAGCTTAGTTGCTCCGTGGCATGTGGGATCTTCCTGGACCAGGGCTTGAACCCATGTCCCCTGCATTGGCAGGTGGATTCTTAACCACTGTGCCACCAGGGAAGTCCCAATGGCCTTATTCTTTGAGTGAGACCTGCGTGGGTGTATGTGTGCATCCTGGATCCTGGGTACCCTGAGTGGTTGCCCTGTTACTTATGCCCTAAAAGAATAGATGACCTGCTTCTTCTCTGTCATTGTAAACTAAACAAATGATTGGAAATGACAAGTCTGCCAAACATCTGGGGGTCATACAGTCAACTCACAGAATCTTTAAGGATTTCTTTGAGCAGGGATCAAGATGTATAGAGTATGAATGGTGGGAGCGTCAGAGAAAGAAGAGACACTCAGGATATTTGTTAAGCAGCAGTGGTAGGTCAAGCAATTTAAATTTGTTATCTCATGAAACCTTCACAATAACCCTGCAAATAAAATTGGATTATTCATATTTTCATTGAAGAAACATAAGACTTATCAAGAATCTCCAACATCCCTGACTGCAGCCTTGCAAGGTAAACTCAGCTGTCCTTGACTCCAAAAGCTCATGAACCATGGAAAATGCATCCACCTCTCCCCCAGCTTTATTGAGGTATAATTGACAAATAAAATTGTAAGATGTTTAAAGTGTACAATGTGATGATTTGATATACATATACATTGTGAAAGAATTCCTCCCATTGAGTTAATTAACACATCCATCACCTCACATATTTACCTTTGTGTGTGTGTGTGAGAAAAATTAAGTTCTACTCTCTTAGCAAGTTGCAATTATACAAGACAGTGCTATCAATTATAGTTACCATGTTATACATTAGATCCTCAGACCTTATTCATCTTATAACTGAAAGTTTATACCCTTTTACACACCTCTCCCTATTTCCCCCACCTCCCAGCCCCAGTGCAGCCACTTTTAAAGTTGTGTCACCTTCTCCTGAAATCCTATTTTAAATAGCAGACACTTCTGGGATGAAGAGAGGGCTCCTGTACACTAACGTGCTGTGGGTCCCTATGGTTTAGTACCAGGGCTTTTGAAGCTCTTTTGAGTATGATGCACATAAGAAATGAATATTATTGTGACTCTGTACATATATACCTGTTACATATGTGTTTTATAACTGAAAAAAGTCCCCAAACAATATTTTCTGTTGTATATGCAATGGATTCTGATGTTTAATGTATTTTTAGACTATGTTGCTATGAACCCACTAGCACAGTCGTTGTGAATGCACTATGGAGTAAAACCAGCTGGGATCAGATCTGAGTCTAGACATGTGCTAGCTGTATGAACTTGAAAACATTACTGAACCTATAATAATAGTAACAATTCATAGGGATTATGATGGTTAAGTTAATGTATCAATTTGACTGGGGTAAAGATGTCCAGATAGCTGGGAAAACGTTATTTCTGGATGTGCCTGTGAAGATGTCTCCAAAAGAGATTAGCGTTTGAATCTGTAGACTGAGTGAAGAAGATCACTTCCATTGATGAGGGTGGGAATCATCCAACCCACTGAGGGCTTGAATAGAACAGAAAGGTGGGGAAAGTGTGGGCATTTGGTCTCTCTGCTTAAGCTGAGACATCCATTGTTCTCCTGCCCTGGACATCAGCACTCCTGATTCTCGGGTCTTTAGACTCACAGTAAGATTTCAGCCATCAGCACTCCCATTCTCAGGCCTTTGAACTTGGGCTGAATTATACCACTAGCCTTCCTGGCTCTCCAGCTTGCAGATAGCAGATTATGGGACTTCTCATCCCTCATAATCATGTGAACCAATTTCTATAATAAATCTATTTTATGTATCTATGTCTATATCCCATTGGTTCTATTTCTCTGGAGAATGCTAACTTAAAGATGTTGTGAAGATTAAATAAATAAATATTACATGAAAATCACTGACACATTAAAAGTACCCAATGAATGTTAACTCTTATTCTGTGAAGCCCTTAGCATAATGTGACACATTGATGGAGCATCTTTACAGTGACTGACGTACAGAAAGTGCTCAACAAATATTAGCCATTTGTGGTAGTGTGTTCTTATTATAGCTACTAAGTATAGGACAGTATGATAAGAGTTTTGCAAGTAAAAACAAAAGAAACTGGAGACTATTTAAATCAGTGAGAAGAAAGAGGAGATCAAACGACATAAAGACTTTTGTGGAGACAGAAACATTTTTTACTACTTTGGCATCAGAACCCTAGCCATTTCCTTTTGTAACAATATAAAATAATATGGTGTAAGTATTTGTCTGTTCTCTTATTTTAGACTATCTCACTAGACTGTCAAGTCTTTCAGGACTGAGGCTGTGTCTTTTTTTTTTTTTTAATAAATTTATTTATTTATTTTTGGCTGCATTGGGTCTTCGTTGCTGCATGCGAGCTTTCTCTAGTTGCGGTGAGCGGGGGCTACTCTTCGTTGTGGTGTGTGGGCTTCTCATTGCGGTGGCTTCTCCTGTTGTGGAGCGTGGGCCCTAGGCGCACAGGCTTCAGTAGTTGTGGCTCACAGGCTCAGTAGTTGTGGCTTGCGGGCTTTAGAGCGCAGGTTCAGTAGTTGTGGTGCACAGACTAGTCGCTCCGCAGCATGTGGGATCTTCCCGGACCAGGGCTCAAGCCCATGTCTCCTGAATTGGCAGGCAGATTCTTAACCACTGTGCCACCAGGGAAGCCCAGGCTGTGTCTATTAATCCACCACTGTTAACCTAGAGCCATGCCCTTTACATAGAAGTCACTCTATAAATTGCTATTGTTGAATGGATAAAGAAATGAATGGACACACATTATTAGTTTATTTGTATCCATATGTCAAAGTAATTGTTCAATTGATTAAAACCTATAGTCTTGTGGCTAGTGGTTGTATTGAACAGAGCCCTCCCCTAAACTTTACTCACTACCCAGTTTTTAACATCATGTTGGTATTCATGCACTATGAGAGAGAGAACATACAATGTGTTTGTTCAAACCCTAAAAGAAAAACTAGATTTGGGGAAATTTTACCTTTTTCTGTGAAGCACATCATTCCAGCTTTGGGACATCTCTTGAGAACTCTACATGCTCTTGTGAGGTAAGCTTAAAGATGAAGTTGAGATCTCCAGTTGCCCAGGCTAGGAAGTTGGTCACGCATGAATTCCCACTCCCTACACTACCCCAGAGCAGGGAGCGAAGTTGAATGAAATGACATCACTTAAAACTTCCATTGGTGCGTTTTTTCTTTTGACTTCCTCTATTGGTCTGGGCAAAAGTACAGAAGAAACTGGTAGTAGAAGAAAAGTACTGAAATCCAAGAGGGAAAAGACCTATGAGATTATGACACATTGTTCCCTGTTGATGCTTCCAGCTTCTTTTCATGCCCAGTTGGCATTATATCCTTAACCCCTCTCATTTCCACTTCTGTTAATAGAAGAAAATTCTGTTAATTCTGTTCATTGTGCTAGTGCAAGGGAATTACAATGTTGAAATTCTTCAAAACGTTGAGGGATCATGATTCAAGGTACGATGGCCCTGATTCACCTCTCAAGTGAGAGATGGCAGGACGAACAAGGTCTTGAGATGAATAAGCCAATTATGTAGTATTGTTGAATGCCTACTGCTTGCCTAATATTATCCAGGGCAAAACAGAGGAGGAAGAAACAGAAGACTCAGTCTTAATCAAGAGCTATGAAATTTTCTTCCTAATAGGACAAGATTGACTAAAACATGAAGGACAAAAAACCCTGAGGGTAGGACTTGTTTCTTATTTATCTGTAATTTCCTGTACCTAGCACCAGACCTAGCACACAGTAGGTAAATGCTGGTAATTAACCAATGAGTAGGTTAAAGTGGTACAAATGTAACCCTTGGAATTGGACAGACCTAGATCTCAAATCTGTCATTTTCTAGATATGTGATTCTGCACAACTTACTTGATTTCTCTAAGTGCTGGCTTTCAAAACTCTCCTCATCTTATCCTAAACATAAACATTATGAAGATTAAGTGGATCAGAGATAAAACATCTAGAACAGTGCCTGACAAGGAATGTCTGCTCAATACACGTTTATTGCCTTATGGTTGTGGTGACATCATGCCTTAGCCCATACTCAGCAGGGCGAGCTCCCTTTTCTATACACGAAGATGCCAGGACAAACCAGGGTGCAGAGCAGAGTTCCTATGTTTATCCAGGAGTAAGCCTGTGGGCTGTCCCCAATTTAACTATGCTCATCAAATATCTCCCCCACTCATGTTCTACTGATCTCAGATTCTATCCTTAGCTGTCTCTTGGGTAATACTGATCCGTGGCATAATAATAAAGGTAGCCTAATTTGCACCTAGATGAAGAACACAAGGCCCAGTCTTATCAGAGCAACGCTAACAGGTAGTAGAGTGATACTGAAGAGCTCTAAGCCATGAGGCAGACACCAAAGTTTACATGGTTGAAAGAGAACACACTTCTCTGACAAATCTTGAGTTCAAGTCCAAGTCATGCACTAGATATATGCACTAAGGCAAATGGTTTATTCTTTCTGAACCACAGATTTAAAACGTAGATATTACCTAAAAGTTTATTTTAAGAATTATGTGACATAATGTATAACGCGTTTAATATGGTTACTGGCACAGAATAATTAACCAATACCTGATTTGAATATTTTTTCTCCTCTAAACTTGATATTAGAACCCTAACAGTGGGTGCAGCCATTGTCCTGCACACCCATTCTGTCTTCCTAATGTATTTCTAAAAATACTGTAATTTCACATTGCTTCAGTGAGCACTTAATATTTCTCGTCCTTTTGAATCATAAGCCTTTTTAGTTTGTGAAGAACTGATCATTTCTGTCACCGGACCCCAGAAACTCTCAACTCCTGAAATAGTAACTTTCCTTCTTGAGCTAAAGAAACGTCATCAACAGCCATTACCAACTGCGGCAATGACTTATTCTTTCAAAGCCTCTAGAGGGCAAGATCACTATAATTTGCTCCTAAATTTCATCTGACTTGTGATTCCAATTTAGCCAGAATTATGAAATGTCCCTTCAAATTAAGTAAACCACAGCAGTCCTTGTGCTATCTACAGGATGACAATGTATCCCATTAGCCCTGCTCTACAGATTTCAATGAAATCCAAACCCATCTGTAATGGCCCTACAATTGGCACTATTGTCCTTGATCAGTACCAAGAGTCTATTGATGGAAAGGAGCCATCATCAATCAATAGAGCGTTAACTTCCCAAAAAAGCCTATGGTTAGCAGTTATTTATTGAGATACTGACAGTTTCTAAACCCAAATCAAGGTATAGAAAACAGAAAATTAGGGGACTCCACCATCATTAATGAGATATCTCTAGAGAAGGTAGAAATATTACATAAATACAATGTGATTCTGTGTTCTTAAATGGAAATAACTGTATTCGAGGACCAGAAAGTAAAGCATTTGATGTCATTATCCAGGAAAAGAAGTTTTCAGACAGGTTAGTTAAAGAAGTGGATAGTGCCGTATGGTATTACAGAGGGGGAGGTATTTCATACATCTAATCTATGCCAATCTGCAGAGCTTTCTTGTTTATATCACACAATCCTTCCTACAGCTGTATAAAACAGTATTATCTCAATTTTAAAGATGAGTGAATTGAGGTTCAGAAAAGTTGAATAACACATCTAAGGGCACAGAGGTAGAGGTGAAGGAATTGGGATGGGAACATGGGTCCGTTTGGCTTTAGAATCCATGCCCCAGGCTGACTGTGAGGCATAAAGCATCAGAAGCATATTGCATTGAGGACAAGGACTAGAGAGGGATAATTTTCAACTCAATGTTGAGTTCAATTAAATTCTTTAAGCATTCTTTTAGTAATTGTAATCACAGACTTTTATCAGCTGCCCTAGAGAAGCTATATACCTTAAGGTTTATATCTGTGGGTTCTAGAGTCAGATTCTCTTTGTATTTGTATCTCTGATATGCCTCTTACTAGCTGTGTAAACTCAGAGAAATTAACTCAATTCCCAGGTTTCCTCATCTGTAAAATGGATATAAAAATTACCTTGTACAATTTCCATGGAGATTAAACGAGATGGCTTATAAAAGCAAAGTACTTTGCCTGGCATACTGTGCATTCAACACATGGTGGTGGTTGTTATTACCCTTTTAATACAAAGCTATCTTATAAATTAACGCAATGTTAGTGAAGCAGTCGAATCCTTCGGTGGAAATATTATTTCTTGTTAGAGGAGAACAGAATAAGAGTGGACAAATACCGCTTATTCAGGACAAGGAAAAAGTTGAAACCAATCATCATACCTTAACCAGATTTATAGAGAAAACAGGAATATGAGATGGATTCCCCCATGGTACTGCTGAGAGCCATACATGAGACAGATGGGGGAGTGGGGGAGGGCAGGCTCTTACCTGCCTGTGTTAAAATTTTATGTTATTATTTATTCAAAATATCAGAAGGCAAAACTTTTACTAAAGCTTGTGACAATTAACACTGACTGAGAAAATCTAATGGGCAGTAAACATCCAAAACCACTTAGAAGGTGTGGACCATCCCAAGAATTGTATTGTTCTCTTTCAGAATCTGGTCTTCCAATTCTTTAAAATTGTTGCTTAGCTGGTAGTTTAGGGGCCTCACACCCTTTTTAAAGAAGCAGCTCATCCAGGATAGTTTCCTCAATTCAGATTAATCATTTTGTTGGGGAAAAAAATTGCCACTTATGGCCAGAAAAATGCTTACAATTCCACCCAAGCTCCTGTAATCCATGCTGTCCTACATCTTCTGGGCACATAATCCAGATCACCTGAATTTGGCCATATTTGATCAGAGGCAAGAAACGGGATCACAGTGGTAGAAATGAGGCAGAAAAGAACTTCCAGAACACTGAGAAGCAGTCCCCACCAATCCTGCCCCCAGCCCAGTCCTATTTCATGTTAAAATGAAACATTCACATCACCCTTTTGGTCATCAACTCCCCATACATTCCCGTCATTTCATTTCCTAAGCAGAAGGTAGCTATGTGGACCTCTACTAAGCCAATCTATTTCTCTATGGAGAAATTTCTATTTCCCATGAGGTACGTGCAGGAAATGAATTCATCACCTTCAATAGATTCCATATAAAGATGAGAGAGGCATCAGCCTGAGCTCAGATGCCAAAGACCTTCTGTACAATGTCCCCAACACACAACCCTGGAATCCCTGAGCACTCTTACTTCTCCCCAGGCCAAGGTTACTCCCTTAGCCAGCACTTTCTCATCCTCTTCTGGGTTCTTTGCTTTTCTACTTCCTTTCCTTCTCTCTCCTTTTCCTTTGCTGCAGGCTCCAAATGCTTCCACAAATCCTTAATACGTTTCCTATTCTGTACCTTCTTTTTAATTTGACTTCTTCCTACCCTAGTCCTCTGCCCAGTTTTATATGCTTCATTCTCACTGGGATCTTCTTCCCTTGGAAACCTCTACTTGGCATCTCTTCCAAAACTTACTTTCAGTTTTTCAGTGCTCACAGGAAGCAAGGTAAGCTTGGAGGGCAAGCCTTGACATTCAAAGCATCCTGGAATATTTATCCCACCTGGGTTCTTAGTCCCAAAAAGTTTGCCTTTCTTTTCCTTCTTAGCATATGGCTGCAGTGAGGCAAAGGAAGACAGTATGATTGCTGATCTTGGTCTTACGAGACTGATAATTTCAGGGGAACAGCCTGTTTGTTTACAGACAGACAGGGCCCTTGGGGTGGTTACCATTGGTGGTTGCTGTGGCAGCTTCAATAACACCATCGGCAAGGATTCACCTCCACCCTGTCTTTTCCCCACACCTCCCTCCCCTCTTTACCCAGACGCTGGTTACCAGGAAACAATAGAAAACCAAAATGTTATGTAGACCTCTTCATTGATAGAAGAGCTCATTTGCTATAGTTAAGCCTATAGTTGCAGAATTAAACTCACCTACTTGCCTGCATTTCTAAACACCTCACACTGTCAAAGCCCAGGACAGATGAAATCTGCTTCACGTTCAATCATCCTTTATGTTGGCTGTGTACCTGACACCATTGTAGTCCCATAGGAAAAGCCAGATTTCCTGATCAGCTATGGCTTGGATCCACCTGTGGCTGACACCAAGGCAGCTCAGTGTGATAGGGTTAGGATGATCAAAGAGCTGGCTGCCACTAGGTGCTACGCCTGGTTTCTAGTGTGCCTGGGAATAAACTGAATCCCTGAAACCTCTGCCTCGTTACCTAACACCAAAGGCGGTATCAGATCATCTGACTGGCTTTATCCTTTCTGTTTTTTCCTTCTCAGTCCCAACAACCTAGCCCTTTTCAACCAGAGAAAACTCTACTTTCAGACACGTGTATCAATACAAACTGATCTCTTCCATTTAAGACTGTGACACCAAAGTTTATCATGCCACACCTGAGTCTTTTTGTATTTGACCGCTGAAATATTGGAAATAGTTGAATTGGCTTGAAGAAAGATCAAGGTGGATTAATACTAAAAGATACTCTAAATTTGATGCTTTGGGCTCTGGATCTTCCTTGAAAGGAAACTTATCAAGAACAAATTTACTTCTAGTATTTTTCAGTAGCTTAAGAGAATATAAGTAGAGAAGCTTTAAAGCAAGTCACCACTTTTTAGGTGAAAGTCTTAGGAAGCTATGCTTTTCATCTCACATCCTCCTTACTCTTTTCCATGACACAGAGAAGATGGGAGCAAGCAGGAAGTTCACCCTAACTTCACGCCAGTAAAATATACTGAC
This sequence comes from Monodon monoceros, assembly GCF_005190385.1. NCBI lineage: Eukaryota > Metazoa > Chordata > Mammalia > Artiodactyla > Monodontidae > Monodon > Monodon monoceros. The sequence continues at coordinate 87,152,117 of NW_021703777.1, read as the reverse complement.
TAAACAATTTAAAGACAATCACAGGGTCCCAGGCGACCAGGACTCTCAGTTTTAAATGACTGTGGACTCATTTAGGCTTTTATTCACAGAGGGGCAGAAGTCTATAATGGATCATGCAAGTCAGAGCTGAGTAATGGTTCACCATGGCCTAGTTAATAGTTAGACAAGCTGTTCCCCATTTGATTAGGGTTTTCTTTTCCATTGCTATAATTGTATGATAATTAACTCAACAGAATTACATCTCATTTGGGGGAAATATGTACATTTGGAAGTTTTAGGAGTAACAGATCCCACATGCCAAGGAAAATGTCTGAAATTATACTGTGGGTCTCTTGCTTAGCCATAAAGATTGAATCGTTAGGCATGCGCCTTGTGAGTTTTTGCCTCCAAAGGAGCTAGTGAGTTTCCTTAGCTCTGATTTCTTCCAAAGGCTCTATGCACAAAAGTACTGAACTCAGACAGCTGTTGATAGATTAGAATTGCCAAGTGGCAAACAGCATGAACATCTAATGTAATCTGACTTTGGAATTCAACATGAGATGGAGCACATGAGGCTTCCCTAAAAGAAAAAAGCATCCATTAATACAGGCACCACCCCATGATCAGGTGTTTTACATAATGGAAGGAAAGTCTTTTAAAGCAGATGGCAAGGTATCAGAGTGGATGTCCAAATTAAGCCATTTATAAATTGGTCATACTGATAACTGTGGAGATCTTTTCCCTCCTCTAACCACCTATAAACTTATCTCTATCACACATCGCAGCTAATAATCATTTACTGTCTTGTGGTTATGCTAATTTCTAGAGTTGCTTGTATCTTTAAAGAGAGAGAAGACACTTTAGAGCAGAAACTCATCTTTGTTCTCTCCAGATCTTGCTAGTTTAGTGCTAGTGCACGATCTGTGCCTAATGCATGGGTTGAGTCACCCTTTAGGCCTCCGTGTCAATGTCATTTTTTTCTAAGAAGCCACACTTGACCATCAGTATTGAGTAAGTTGTTTCTACTCTGTGCTTCTAGAGCTTCCTGGACTTAAATTTATCAAAACTAGGACTCCTGTATTAAAATTATTGTCATGCTCGTCTTGCTGGTCTACAGTTTGTTTTCAATACAAACTTTTGCGAGAGTAAAAGTTCTAACACATTTACCTTTCTCTTCTAGCAAACAGGAAGAATCGCGCAAAGATCCTTGATAAACAAGGTGTATCTACCAATTTATCTCCTGGCTAAAACTTGGCATTATTCTCCCACCAAGTTCCAGTAGTCTTACCATATTAGGATTTAGAAAGCTAAACATACTCTCTTAGGCTGTCAGTAATGAGCTATCTAAATGTGGGCAGTGTGGAGAGTGGGGAGAAAAAGATTCTAAGATTTCTGAAAGGCCAGTATGACATTGCTTGATGAGGCAGATAGCGAATGATCACCCTTAACTGCTGTCCGTGCTAAGTGTTGCTTCTTCCAGGGACCTTTGGATCCTAGACTCACGGGTAAGATTGACTGATGTGGTACAGTCAAAACAGCATTGATTTTCCTGTTGTTTGTCTACCAGAGAATTTTAGGGACCTAATATCCTTAACTGAAATCCTTGATTTGGGGGTAGATGAATGTTCTAGAATCACTGATGTGTGAATCACCCTGTACTCCTGCTTCCCTCTCACACCATGAATTTTCTCTCATTGAATTTTTCCTCCCTCTTACCCATTTCCATCTCAGCAGGGAAGTTCTTCTTTTTCTCTCTGGTCTAAACCTGGATATAAATCCCTCTCCTTATTTCTCCCTAGAATAATAGGCTGACATTTTGAACAGATACTTTATGGAAAAATAACCTGATCCAACACAGGTATAGAGTTCATTATACAGTTCACGTTATCATGTCTATTTTTCGGATTCTATACAATGTAGGAAATGCAGTGAAGAGTATTCACACCCCGAATCCCTACCCTAACATAATCCCCTCCTGAAAGTGCTTGACATAGCAGTCACTATGGTTCTTCCTCCCAGCCTGGCTGCCCATGTTGCCCGAGGACACCATCTTGCCTCTCCAGCACCCACGTGTAGAGCTACTTATTTATTATATCCTCCCAAGGAAAAATGTCAACGCATTAAATGACAACACATGGGAGTTAGAACCTTGCAGACACCTAGGGACACCTTCCCACTCAGTTCCTATTTCCCGGTGGAAGGTCTAGTCTGGTACATAGAAAAATAATTTGCAAGGAGGTATCCTACCTGTTATCCCCTTGAGCAACCTGGTTCTTCCATTTCTGCATTATCATTCATTGTTCACACACCTGGACAATTCTAAATGACTCATTGAAGGGAGTACCATCATCTAAATACTGAAAGAAGTGATATTTCACTAAGACACCTAGCAGTATAGTTACTAGAACGTACTTACAGGGACTTCCCTGGTGGTCCAGTGGTTAAGAATCTGCTTTCCAGTGCAGGGGATGCGGGTTCAATCCCTGGTGGGGGAACTAAGCTCCCACATGTCTTGGGGGCAACTGAGCCCGCAGTGCTCTAGAGCCTGTGTGCCACAACTAGAGAGAAGCCCGCGCACTGCAATGAAGATCTCGCGTGCCGCAACTAAGACCCAACACACTTGACGCAGCCAAATAAATAAATAAATATTTTTTAAAAGAACATACTTACAATAAGCATGTACAGTATTTTTTTATAGATGTATTGGGTTTAGAGACACTATGGCAGTGACACTTGCAATCAGTCTATTAATTTAAAGAAATGTAAGTGTTAAACACACGACTACCTATAATAGTAGACATTACACTCTCTACATACTTGTTAATGTTTCTGTCTCCTTAAGATCAGGAACCACTTGAAATCAGAGATTATGTCTCTTTAAAAATTTTTCATTTCCTTCATCCAACACAGTGTCTGACACTCTGTTAGCCCTCAGTAAATGTTTGATTAATTAGCGAATGAATACCTGAATTAATTAATTGTCTGATACAAAGCAACTTTGCTTTCTATAGTAAGTACTATTTAAATTTAGACTAAGAAAAAGAAGCAAAACTATTATATAGAGAATGGATAAACAACAAGGTCCTACTGTATAGCACAGGGAACCACAATATATTCAATACCCTGTGATAAACCATAATGGAAAAATATGAAAAAAAAGTGTATATATATATATATATATATATATATAAATCACTTTGTTGTACAGTAGAAGTTAACACAACATTGTAAATCAACTCTACTTCAATAAAAGAAAAAGAAAAAAGAAATAAAGAAAAACGTAAGCAATCTCAGGTGAAGCTTAGTGATTGAATGTCCTAAACGTATATGGGAAGGTGATGTTGTTTTGGAAGCACAGGCAGAAGGATGAAAACCTGGGTTTGACAATTCTGGCAAGTTGATTTCCTTTTCTGAAAATCAGAGATAATAATACTTACATTATAAGACTGATAAATAAAATAATGTTTACAAAGACCTTAGCATGAGCCTGGTACACAGTCAGCACTCATAAAATGGAAGCTTCTGCTGTTGTCATCCATGTGGCAGTGTAAGAAGGCAAGGCACAGCTAAAGAGGTTCTTAGTTAAGAAGATGCCTAGATCTAAGCAAAACATTGTCTGAGGTATCCATATTTGCATAGCTTATCTCCAGACCATAGCCTAAAGTTACCAAATATTTAATCTCTAGGGATATTGACAAGAGCCAAATGGGATCCTTTAAGCAGAACTGAAGGTTTTGAATGGACAGAAATGACCACATAAAAACTGGGCTCAGTAAGAGCAAAGGCCTGTGACCCTAAGGCTGTGTAGAGAGGCATCATTCTCAGCAAGGAACACCAAGCCCCCATTTCCGCGCCAATGGGTTTATTCTAAGCCCCAGTGGACATAGAAAGTGTGTTTGGTAGTAAACACTCTCTGTCTGAGTTGGTGTAAAGTCAACAGGGGTGTGGTTAAACCCATGAATGGGGACAGCTGTGGACCAAACTGGGAGGAGCTGGGGAGAGCAGAAGCAGGTTGACAGAGACCAAGATGAGCACAAAGCACCCTGTGCCTAAGGGATGGCCATGGCGTTGGGGTGGTGGTTTGTAGCTGAACTTGGACAAAGGAGAATCTTGTGTGGGCAGGCCCTCTTCATATGACAAACACTCTGGGCATCCATCAAATTGAAATCACATTCAAAGTGAAATCGTGTTTGTGTGACCAACAATAGTGCATCAATCAAAATGTACATCCAAGCTCAGAATGTATTGAGAAATCAGAAATAGAAGATAGTGGCAAATACCGATAGCAATACAATGTAGAAGGCCCAAGCAAGAAGATTTTGAGAAAAAATACCACAGAAAAACAGGGTTATGGGCATACATCATGCCTCAGGGTTAAGTTGTCCTAAAGAGACATGTCCCCAAATGCATTCTTCCTAGTTTTAAACTGTGAGAAGCTTCAGGGAAAAAAATTGTTTCTGTGCTCAAGTAACTGAGAAATGCTATAGCCCTTTTTAGAGGGCTTTCATATAACATTAGCATATTAATGACAAGAGAAATCCTGCTAAAAATCATGCTTGTATTTATTTTTTTGTGTGGTACGCGGGCCTCTCACTGTTGTGGCCTCTCCCGTTGCGGAGCACAGGCTCCGGACGCGCAGGCTCAGCGGCCATGGCTCACGGGCCCAGCCGCTCCGCAGCATGTGGGACCTTCCCGGACCGGGGCACGAACCCGTGTCCCCTGCATCGGTAGGTGGACTCTCAACCACTGCACCACCAGGGAAGCCCGCTTGTATTTATTTAATCTAACACTTCCCAATTTTCTGCGGCCACCATTTCCTTTTCACAGTACTTAATATTCTGTGAAGTAACTTTGGGAAGTTCTGGCCTAGGACCAACCATGTTAAAGCAAGTACATGTTTTTGATTTCCTCATTTAAGTAACAGAGATGCCAAAAATATGAGAGCAAAGTGCAAGGATCAAATAAGGTAAAGTATGTTAAGCACCAAGAAAGCAATGGACCAGCTACATGGTATCTAGAAACAATGGAAGATAACAAGGAGAGCCATTGAGAATAATGGTAGCCGAGAAGGATAATATTACTAAGACAGTCAACGTATCATTGAAATATTAGAACTAATACTCTTTGGAATATATAAGCTATGTATTTTGCAACTGTATCCTGTATCCAAGAATGTCTTAAGCACATCCTACTACAGTCTTATATTATAAAACAGCATGAACCATTCCTTTTTCCCTCCTCATATCAAATATGTCTGATCACTGTCAATTCTCAGTTTAGAAGATCTCTCTCTCTCTGTGGTCATCCAACTCCTTTCCTGCTTTCAAAAGCAGCACCACTTTGTATGGAAACTGGGAAACAAAAATTTTAAAAAATGCGTATCCTTTTTCTTTCCTTCAGGTCTCTTCAATGGGTGGGATGACTCAGGTCAAACAGAAAAATCTTGGAACTGAAATTTAGAGAAGAATGAGAAACAAGAAAGATTCCCTCCCACCAACACACCCTCAAGATAGACATCTCAGTGACAAGGTCATTATAGGCCTTGCACAGTGTTGATTTCTAGAGATTCAAATGTTGAGTTTTTAATAGGCCCGGCCTTCTGCCAGAAGTCAAGACTAGGCCTACATCCATTTGCCTGTTTCACATCTCCAGTTGGATGTCAAAACAAAATTCTTAATTGAACCTCCTGCTGCCTCCAGGCTACCAAACTTCTTCTTCCATTGTCATTCAGTAAATACGATAAGCAGCAACCCAAGTCTATCATTGCTCAACCAGAAGCCCTGGTGTCATCTTTGATGTGTCTTTCTCTCACACGTCACTTCCAATTCTTTAGCCAAATCTGTCAGTTCTATCATCAAAATATATACCAGGTACTCACCTGCTAGCCACCACCATCTCTTACCCAGATTACTACACTATCCTCCTAACAGACATACCTGTGCTTCCACCCCATGATCCTTCTCACATATTCATCTTCTAATGTGAGCCCTCGGCAGCTTGCCAGCTCACTCATGGTATAATTCAAGGTCCTCACCATGGCCCCAAAAGGCCTGCATTCTTTTTTTTTTTTTTTTTTTTTGCGGTACGGGGGCCTCTCACTGTTGGGGCCTCTCCCGTTGTGGAGCACAGGCTCCGGACGCGCAGGCTCAGCAGTCATGGCTCACAGGCCCAGCCGTTCCGCGGCAGGTGGGATCTTCCCGGACCAGGGCACGAACCCACATCCCCTGCGTCGGCAGGCGGACTCTCAACCACTGCGCCACCAGGGAAGCCCAAGGCCTGCATTCTTTAACTTCTCACCCCATCTCATCACACCTCTGACTCTCTTCCCACTCCTTCTCCTCTCCATTCACTTATCTCTGGCCTTCTTGCTTTCCCTGGAACATTCAGGAGTGCTCCCACTTCTTAGAGCTGTTGTGAGGATTAGATGGTTGATATATATAAAGTACTTAGAGCTGCATCTTACTCATAAGAGGTCTGAGTTAACATTGCATCACCACTATTTAAAACCCCTATGTATTTCTTTTTACTTTATCTTTTCACCACATCATGTATCATGGGTAGTGTTTTATGTCCCCACCACAGAGCATTTCTTCCAAATATTCCTTCTGCTCAAATATCCTTCCCCCAGAAAGCTACATGGTCCTCAGCCTCACTGCCTTAAGATCTCTACTAAAAGCATCTTAACCATAAGTCTCTCCTGATCACACTATATAAAACAGCACTCACAGCACAGGATCTGGTGAAAATATAGAGCGGAAAAAACAAAAAGTCAAAGGGGCTCCAAATAGTTATGACATAATGTTAATTGAAATTTATTATAAGACATGACTCCAAGAGCTTTACATGAATTGATCACTTAATCCTCACAACAGCTTTGTGGGACAGATAACATTATTAATCCCATTTTTTAGAGAAGAAATTTAAGACACATAGAATTTACTAACCTGCTCAAGGCCATGCAGCTCAAAATTATGCGATGATGTTAGGATTTGAACCCAGGCATTTAAACTGATAGCCACTGTGTTTATCTACATTACAACCTGGTGTCTTCCTGATCTTTCCATTTTAGTGTCCACAGAGCTCTTCTTTCACTGATTCAGCCATGTTTTGTTGAACTCCTACTATATGACATGGTGTAGGGATAGGAAAAGATAAAGGTAAGAAATTAACTTGGAGATGTAGCCAGGGCTCAGATTGCACGTGGCTTAGTAGGTATTGTCTTAAATGTGATGAGAAACTATTGGAGTGATATGACCACATCTGCATTTAGATGGAACACTCTGGTTGCTTAGCGGAAAATAAGCTGTAGGAGGTGATAGAGAAAGCTGCAGGGTCAGTAAGGAGGCTCTTGCCAGGTCCCAGTTCAAAGGAACCATGACGGATGGTTCCTTGAACAAAGATGCCTATGGTGGAACTGATGAGAATCGGTCAGATTCACAGTATATTCTGAGGGAAAACTAACAGAATTTGCTGGTGGTTTGAACATATGTCCCCCATTCTTTAAGTTGTACCGTTATATTGCACAATATGAATACTCCATTGTTATTAGCCATTCCTCATATTGAAGGCACCTCCCTACCTTTTTAAAATCACAAAGTGTGCTAGAATGTTTGTCTGTATTCATGGTTTTTTACACACGTGTGATTGTTACTATAGGGCTGTGAAGTGAAAATGCTGAGTCACAGAGTCCATGAAAGTTTAATCTTAACAGATATTGACAAAAAAAAGTCTCTAAACCATGTGTACCGATCAGCCTGTGCCAATTGATATTCCTCTACTTCTCTCTTTAAAATGTGTTGACAGTGTGATTTCAATGTGACATTGAAAACAGGCCTTCTCCCTATTTTCCCAGTCTGTCTGCAGGTTATGCTGGGACGCAACCTCATCTATGTACCAGTGATAAAATGATCCTCATTACATCACTGGCCTCCCCTTGCTCAATCAATGCCCAAGCAAACTGCCACTTCTATTTGCAGCTGTCTGTTCTGGGCAAAGCTGAGAAATCACAGAGAGAGAAGAGGTGTGGGCCTTTCCAAGGAAATTGTAACTGCTGCATTTAGCTACCCTTGTAAATACCTGGATACATGAAGAGCCTTCCCAAATCCGGTTATTTCCTTGTCAAGAACGTGTCTTTTCACAGCCCTGGTACAAGGTCAGGCAGTGCCTTCAGGGGCTGTTAAGAACAGGATGCCCTGTAATTAACTGATTTTCTGCAATACAGTAGTAAAGCATGTGTTTCTGTAACCTTGAATATCACCTAGTGCAAAGGTGCTCATTGACCTAGAAGTTGAGGGCTTTCAAGAAAAAGAGATAACTGTGCCCAATAATCTTTCTTACCCTCTGCTACCCAGTGCAATCACCCAGAGATTGCCTATCACAACAGACTGTAGACTTTCTGATAAACAGTGTTTTGGACACTTTCTAAACTTTATCTCATTAACTCTTTCAAACTCACATGCCTGGGAGCAAGGCAGGCAGGGATATATTATTCTAAGTTTACTTAAGGTCAACCTGAGGAATGGAAAGGTTAACTGACTTGGCCAAGGTCATAAAACAAGCTGTAAATAGAATCAAGAACAGAATTCAGATCTCTGGAAATGTTTCCAGTCTAGTGTGGGAAATGTTAAAGCACTGTTCCTTTCTATAATCTTATACCCCAAGAGCAATTTTGCCTTTCTAATTACTCTCAATTATGTTTTCATATCATGGCATGCACAGAAAATGACAGCACTTATATGAGTCATGAGGGTAAATGGATGAAAATGTCTGTGGTGCCAGGTGACCAGCTTGGAGCCCCAGTCATCCCAGGTCCTGCTAGACTCTTTTGAAGAGTGAAGGCATCAGATCTCTGCCAACTATAATCCATTTGGGTCAAACCAATAAGGAATCACCCAACATTCCTATAAAGTTCAGCTTTGTGCAAAGAACTACTTTGCTCTGCCTTGGGACAGATGTAAAAGTATGGCAGGACCTGAAGAATTGAGACTTTGTGTGTGCTGGGCATCCTGTAGGCCTGGGATTCATAGTAATTTCTCACTGGAGCTATAGGAGACCAGGTGTTTGGAAAAGGGAGCTAAGGGCTAGATCACTCCAGATAAGAGAGGAGGAGCTGCAGGAGCATGGGAATGGCAGTGGGACAGAAAGCAGATACCTGAATTAAAAGAAATTTCCTAGGAACTGGTGACCATCTATGGATGTCTTCAAGATGATTAGCCTTTTAAAACTTCTCTCTAATGTTCCTTTCTCTATACTTAACATATGGTCTCAAATCTTATGTAGTTATTTTTCTAACACAAAACTTTGATCACACTTTCTGTGAAAGCTTTAACTGTTTCTTATCTGGCATAAGAAAAAGTCCAGACTCATTACCTGGGCATACAAGATCCTTCAAAACCAGGATCCAAGAACAAGCCACCAGATTTCTCTCTCTCCACTGCCTATCTCAAAACCAGGGCTTCCAGACACACAAAAGAATGATCCTTCCCTTCCAAACTGAGCTTTTCAATACCTTCTGGATGGTCTTTGCTCTTTCCCTTACCTTGTTCTCTGCCTGACAAAATCCTCCTCGAGATCCTACATGAATGTTACTTCCTCTGTAAAAACCTCCCCTAATCTACCAAGCATGTAAGTTTTCTCCCTTCCTTTTCCTACCATAGAACCTTGCTATTCTTGCATATTAATTAGTGATCTGTATGAGTTCTGTCTCTTCCATTGGGCAATGAATTTCCCCCCAAGGTCAATGCTAAGATTTAACACCCAGCATCTAGCATGGTACCTGGAACATAATAGGTACTCCAGAGTGTTCATTTGAAGAATTGAATAAATAGATCTTCCATGCTGAACAATGTTTGTAGACTAAGAAAATGATTATTCCTTTTATTGTTCAACATCCTACTAAAAGTGGGCCTTATTGGTGCTGTCATACATGATTTTGAATCTCATTTTTGACTTAAGATTTTAAGTGACTTAACATCTTGGAGCCTCCTTTCTCCCACTTATAGAATGAATACAACAATAACCTTACAAGGTTGATGTGAGAAACCAGTTTTATCCTAATACTTGCCATATGTCAAGATATTTAGTAAACATCTCTTCCTTTCTGCTTTTCTTCATTGAAAGCACTGTAAATGTTAATAAATATATATATATATATTTTTACAATTCCAGTCTTTATTCACATCTTAATCTACTATTTTATAAAGGTCACACATTTACTTTTGAAATTACTTATCCATGTGAACATAACATATTAAGGTACATATGTACAGCTGTGTCTTCAAGTATATAAACAAAACTTTTTTAATGGCATCCCCAAGAAATCTATTATTGTTGCTAAACACTCATACAGGCAACATATGAATGGCTAAAAATGAGTAATAGTAATAAGCTTATTGCAGTAATCTTATAGTAATAACCTGAGAGGTAATAAAATATGGGGGTTAAGTGCGTGGGCTAGGAGTAAAGAACAAACTTGGATTTTAATTCTGACAATATCCCTTACAGGAGAATCTGACTTATGACACTTCAGTTTCCTCAACTGTATCATGGACATAATAAAACATATTTAACTCAAAGAATTATTGTGAGGACTGAAAGAGATAGAGAATGTAAAGCATGTGGCACAGAGACCAGAACATGGTACGCTCAGTGGCTCTAATTTTTATGGTTGCAATCATTATTATTATTTCTCCGACTTCACCCAAACCTACTATTGCAGACTTCCAGGACCATGATAATCTCACACATACTCTGAGCATCCCACAGGTCGTCCCCAATGTGCCTATGAATGACATCTCAGCCTTCACCCAATAAGGAGCATAGAATGGGCAAATAGGGCCTCTTGGTGAAAAAAGAGTGTGACCATGGTAGACCCATACAGGAAGCTGTGTGACTCTTTCTTATTAATTCCCCGGGTGCCAGAAATGCAGTCACCCACCCTCTGACCCTCTACCACCCCCCTCACCTCTGAGCACTACCTCAGCAGACACAGCCATCTACAAGCACTGTCACCCCGCATCCCCCTGCCACCTGGGTATTTCCAGTGTACAACAGCTCTTGATGTGCCAAAGTAGCACTGAGTGCCGTGCCAACGTGGAGAGGATGCTTTGCCACCATCTGTCTTGTTACACTTGTGGCATAGACACAAAAATGGTTTTTTCTTGAGGTTCAATATTTTATGGGGTTTTCAGTGTGTGGGAAATAGAGGTTCATAGGCTACGGTAAAACCTGAATGACTGAGGGTTCTTCTATTAGAATGACTCTTATTCCCTTTCCAATAACAGAGTCAGATTACCAGACACAGCCAATTTGTCTTTCTCTTCCCTTCAAAGAGAAAGTCACTCTAGTTAGCACTCTTCAAACTCTCCCTCCCAAGTTCTATACACAGTGAACCCGAACCCCATGTGTCTAGGAACAGAGCCAAAAATGGCCTGACATGAGAGCAAAATCTCTTTGATGTGCCATCTTTTACCTTAGGGAAAAAAATCATATGAATTTGGCATCCTCTTTGTGGTATTATAGTAATCTAAAATAATGGCATTCTTCCTCCAGATTTTTTAGCCCATTTCATGGCTTTGGGTTCCCTCTGGAATTCCCAACCAACCTCAACAGCACTCATATCCCATGTTAGGATCCCTGATCAGCCTTGGAATAAATGAGTTCTCTCTCAGGAGACGCCTTCTTTGTTAGTACTTGGTGGAAAATAGATTTCTGGCATGCTCTTTTCACTCATTTGTCAAACATGCCCTGACATGGCTGAATCCCAGCCATAAACACAGTGTAAGGTTAAACTTGACTCCCCTGTTCCCCAAGACATTTAAGCCCTGCCTCAGAGACATCATGAAGAACCTCAATTTTTATCCTACCATCTGCCTATGCATTTGCTGGGTAAATGTGAGGTTCTGTTGGCTGAGTAGTCAAAAGCAGAAGGTTTGCTGTGCCTGATTACTGATGGAAACCACACTGCTTCAAAGTATGAGCAGACACAAGGGAAGCATTTGATAAATGTGTCTTAAAGATAATGACTTACATGGAAGTTTAGCTTTCTGCGAAGAAAATTTGGGTTATCCAAAGACATTCAGGGCCTTCCAGAAAATAAAACCCATTCAATTAGTTCTCTCCATGTACTTAAGCATATAAAAGTAATGGATCCATATAAATTATTACATTCCATATTCACACCAATTAAAAATTCCTCAGATGGTTCAGTCAATGGCCCATATGTATTATAGTTCTAGCGACTCCCATCTCTTTTATAGATGCAAGTCAACCATATGCAGTGACATAGGCTGTGCCAGAAGTACCAAAATAGCCTTTGGAAATGAATGCCTCTGCATTGTGGCTCATAAAAATACCTGTTCATTATAAATGTAAGTCAACCCAGCCCAGTATTAGTTGAATGACAAGAAGCTAATTGCTGAAATGCAGCGAGATCCAGAGCTAAACGCAGTGGGCAAAGACTTAATGGAAAAGTAATAAGGTTAGGTCACGTTACTATTATCTCTAAATTCATGTGGTTTTCCATGAAATAAGTGGAGCTCACTGCAGTCTTCTGAGACCTGGAGGTTTATAGCCCTCATGTTGGTTCTGCTTAAAAAGGCCAACCTCCATAAAAAGGAATGAAGTACCGATACATGTTACAACATAGATGAACCTTGAAACATTATGTCAAGTGAAATAAGCCAGTCACAAAAGGCCACATATTATACGATTCCACTTACATGAAATCACCAAAATAGGCAAATCCATAGAGACAGAAAGTAGATTAGTGTTTGCCAGGGGCTGGGGGAGAAGAAAATGGGGCCTGGCTGCTAATGAGTGGGCGTTTCTTTTTGGAGTGATGAAGTGTTACAAAATTAGATAGTGGCAATTGTTGCACAACTCTGTGAATATACTAAAAACCACTGAATTGTATGTTTCAAAAGAGTGAGTTTTATGGTAGGTGAATTATACCTCAATAAAGCTGTTATAAAGGAAAAGCAAAAGTTCAACCAGGGTGTAATATGAAGTGGAGCCTAGGACTGGGGAAGGATGAACCATGGCCAAAAAAACTCCTCAGAAGAGCTATACTGGACCCATCCATTCCGGACAAGCTTCCAGAGTGAAGCCCAGCATCACTTTCGAACCTCACAGATTTCATTCCCCAAATCCATAGGGTGATAGTTTTCAAGTCACTAAGATATCTTCATTCCCTTTCTTTCTTTGTTTTTTTCCCCCCCCTTCATTGAATTTTCTAGTAATTTTGAGTCAGGTGGAGAGGAGTCCGCTCTGCTTATGCTGTTCATTATGGAAATTGATTTGACCCTCATTTGCATCTATTTGCACCGCCATCAAGCTGATTTAGAATCCGAGGGTGGTTGCAACCTCCTCGGAAGCTGGCAGATTTGCTCTAAAAACAGAGCCCTGGAACTTTCTAACCAGCACTGAAGAGCTTGTTCTCTTGCCCTTTTGATTTCTGAATAACATGGGCAGAGTTTCAGAGAAATACAACTCGTGGTAAAGGAAAGAAAGGAAACCTTTGTTGCCTCCTGCTATAAATAGCCTCCATCCGCTTGCCTTCCCTCCAGGCTGCTAGTCAACCTTGCAATCCTGGGTTGCACATCAGAAACAAATACGTTGGTCTGTGGAGCAAGTGGCCCCAGGCAAGCTTGCAGCTGGCAACTGGCAGCAGAGGAGTTAAATCTTAAACAGTCTAATATGACCTGAGCGCAACAATTATGCTTGCAGTACTGACCCACATGTTCCTCACGAGCCGCAGGAAAGGACAAAGCGCAATCCTGCATCCTGGACCAACTCATCAAGAGTCGTGATAGGAACTTAGGAGAATTCAGACTACCCCTGCCTTAGACATGCTTGCCTCTCCTCTTTAATTTCCCTTTCCTCTACAGGCCTGGGCTGATTTCTTGCTTTCCATTTAACTCCTTCTCACACCTGCTCTGTCTGGTCCCTTCCTTCATCCAGCAACCAACAACCTCATCTTCTCTATACAGCCTGCACTCTCTTATTATGATGGCATAGCTTGATTGCTATCCGTGATTGTAAAATATTGAATTCTCATTGTAAAAAAAATTTCAGTTTATATAAAAAGGAAAATAAGAAGGTATAAAAATTAACTCTATTTGCCACTTAGAGAGAAATTCACTGGTATTTTGAATGCAGAGTCTTCAAATTCAAAGAGAATATATATTTTTTTAAATGAAACCTATGAGACATATCTATTTTTCACTTAGAAACCCATCTTGTGCATCTTTGCATTTCAATAAATATAGATCTACACTACCATTTTTAGCAATCTCTATAAATGTATCCATGATTTGCACACTTAGTCTGTTTCTTCTTGATTCATATATATATATATATATATATATATATTCATAGATAATGTACACATTCACAGTTTTTTTTCTTATCCCCAAATTTATCCATGAGGGCTTCACTCTATCCACAAGTTATCCAAGTTTTCCTAGTTGCACCTGCCATCTGGACCTCCTACTGTGCCAAACTGTCTGCTCATCAGAAGTTGCCCATCCTAGGCCTTATTCTTCACAACCGTATTCCATTTGATGATAACTGGGAAACTGCAGGGAACAAAGTGAGCTAATGGGTTAATTGGTACAGTGGCTTTTATTTGGTTTCAACAGATAATTGGAGCAGGATGAGCTTGAGAAATAACCTGATATGGCACTTCCCCAAGCTGTCAGTTCATAGGGAAGTAGGATGGAGTACAGGGGTTAGCGTAAGTATTAAACAATTCTCTGGCCCCTACTCCAGAGCATCCGATGTGATGAGTTTGGAGTGGGGTCTGAAAAACTAACATTTAACAAGCACTCCATGTAATGATTTTGATCAGTCAAATTTCAGAAACGCTAACTTTATCCAATAGCTTTATCTTTCATATGAGGTCATACAGGACCAAAAATATATAATTTGTCATGTCTACATGAACAATTAAGGTAAGACTTGAGGTATTGCCTATATTTTCCTATCTCCAAACCTGTCATCTTTTCACTGTGCCAGAGCATCTTATTCTAAAAAATTTTTTTATTAGAACAAAGGACTTCTAAATAGAATACTGTAACAGGAAGTATTTTTGCCTGGTACACAGTGACAGTTCTGGTACTCAAAGTGGGCTAAAGGGAGATTGACTTTGAGGCAAAAAATGTGCTTTTACTGCCACTTAAATCATATAGAACGCAAATGGCTGTTTACATTGTGTGTGTATGTGTGTACATATGCCTATATACAGGTCTTAGAAAAAAATACAGTGAAACATAATTATAGAACCAACAGGATCAGAATAAAGGCTTTAAAGACCTATTTCTAGAACTATCTCCAATGGAAAAAAAAATACCAGTGCTAACGCAGAAAGACTGAATCTAATCAAAAGCAAAGTTTCCTTTGATTTGAGTCTGTCGTGATCCATGCAGAAAAAAATGCAAATCTTTCAGCAAGATTTTCAACTTTCACTAGAAATGCATAACACAGAACATGCAGAGATAGAAAGAAGACTTCTTAAAAGCAGTATTCAATAGTGGGCTACTTATCTGGTCTAGTGGCCAATTCAGTTTTGGTGTTTCTATATAATAAGTATTTGGCAGGATTCTTTAATTCAGGATCATATAAAGATCATAAAAGTGGTCATTTAAAATGCCCTAACCTCATGGAGTAGGAACTGTGATGGAAACCTTCCATTTTCCCAAGAAACAGCAGTGCCTCCAGTGAGCACAACTTCAAGTGGCACGTTCAGTTGCCTACTTTGCATGGGAGGAAAAGTAACCATATCAATTTCCCAGGTTCCTGTCATGGGTTGAACTGTGTCCCTCCAAAATTCATATGTTGAAATCTCAACCCTCAGTGCCTCAAAATGTGACCTTATTTGGAAATGGGGTCATTGCGTATCTAATTAGTTAAATGAGATCACAGTGGAGTAAGGTGGGCCTTTAATGCAATATGACTGGGGTCCTTATAAAAAGGGGAAATTTAGATGCAGAAACAGACACACACAGGAAGAATGCCATATGAAGACTGGAGTTATACTGGCACAAACCAATGAAACCCCAGAAGAAGCTAGAAGAGAGGCCTAGAACAGATCCCAACTTACAGCCTTCAGAGAATATGGCCCTGCTGACACCTTGATCTTGAACTTGTGGCCTCCAGAACTGAGACAATAAATTTCTATTGTTTAAACTACTCAGTCTGTGGTACTTTGTTACAGCAGTGGTCAGAAACTAATACACTACCCTTCAGAGCACAGCCTTCAACCAGATGACACTTTTTAAGCCAAGGACAATCCAACGATAGGCTAATACCCACGACACTCACTGTTTGGACCATACAAAAGCTTAACAGATTCTGAGACCCTAATGGCAAAGGACTAACACCTGCAACAAGGTTCAAACCCTGATTCTCTTGAAATAGAAGCTGACTGTTCCCCTGAGTTATTTCATGATCCTTGTGCAGCTGCACTAACAGAGAGAAAAGGGTCATTGTACCTGCGGGGATGACTGATCCTGAGTCTTGGATTGTTGCTATTAAACATTACAAGGAGGACCATATATGAAACGTAGGCTGTCACCTGGAACACCTCTTAGTAACCCCTTGCCCAATAGTAATAATGAATGGAAAACTGAATCAACCCCCGCCTCACATTCTCTCTAAATTGTAAGATCCGTAAGGATGCAAAACCATGTGAACAAAGGTTCAGGTCACCACCCACCTGGGCAAGGTGCTGCCAGAAGTCATAAGGAACCTGAAATGCATAGCAGAATATGATGGTGACGATGGTGATGATTACCAAATTGGGCCTCATGACCAGCTACTGAAGCAGGACAAAAGCCACGGAACATTATGATTATTTACTTTTTTTTTTCTACTACTTTATATGATGACTGGTGGCTAATGTTTTCAGTTTCAAGTAGAAGAATGAAGGAATCAACCATCACCCCTACAATGATACAGTAGCAACTTTGTCTGTCTCCTGTGTTTAGGCCATAAGATTTTTAATGGATGAAGGACAGGAGTGGCTTCTCAGAGGCCAAAAGGATTGACTGTGCTCCTGATCTCTCCAGATCTGCTCACTGCTCTTCCCAACCCTGCTATTTGCCTCAGGAGGCTGACCTATAAATGTTGCATCAATGGGCTTTCATCTCTCTGGGTTCTTGTTGGGATCGCCCAGTGGGAACACTGGCAAGAAACAAGATACAGAGGAGACAAAGAAGTCATGATATTTCCCTCACTCCTTCTATTAAGTCAGTGTCTGACTGGCTGCATTCTCATCAGATCATAGGGCCCATCAAGTGGCCCTCACCTCATATTTCTTTCTTTTGAGTTTCAGTAAGTATTCTCTTTCTCTTCCCCTTTATGCCTAGAAATGGTAATGGTGCCACAACCATCCCACTCACACACACACAGTTTAATAGTCCCTGGTAACTGATCTCTATTCTTTGTGGTTTCCCTGTATCTTTGAAAGCTCTTTATTAAATGCTCTTCAAATGAATCTATTTGAGTATGCCATCATTTGTTTGCCAGGGCTCTGATGAAATAGAAACTCTGACTTGTTTAGCTATATGTATAATGTATACAAATTCTATTTAGCAAATTTAAAGTGCATCTAAAATTGAATTCTCATTTTAATTTCCAAGTTTTCCTTCCCAAGAAATTGATGAAAACCCCTAGCTGGCTATGGTTCAGTCCATTATAGACTTGTGCTCTGTTGGCTGTGGCCGTGGTCTGTTGATCCTCAATGCTGAGAACTGGGCTGCCTTTGTTCCGTGGCAGTATGCGTTCAGTTGTCCCTTTCTTATATCCAAACTAGTTTTCAATCCAAGTTGCTTTTTTTTTTTTTACATCTTTACTGGAATATAATTGCTTTACAATGGTGTGTTAGTTTCTGCTTCATAACAAAGTGAATCAGTTATACATATACATATGTTCCCATATCTCTTCCCTCTTGCGTCTCCCTCCCTCCCACCCTCCCTATCCCACCCCTCCAGGCGGTCACAAAGCACCGAGCTGATCTCCCTGTGCTGTGCGGCTGCTTCCCACTAGCTATCTACCTTACATTTGGTAGTGTATATATGTCCATGCCTCTCTCTCTCCTTGTCACAGCTTACCCTTCCCCCTCCCCATATCCTCAAGTCCATTCTCTAGTAGGTCTGTGTCTTTATTCCTGTCTTACCCCTAGGTTCTTCATGACATTTTTTTTCCTTAAATTCCATATATATGTGTTAGCATATGGTATTTGTCTTTCTCTTTCTGACTTACTTCACTCTGTATGACAGACTCTAGGTCTATCCACCTCATTACAAATAGCGCAATTTTGTTTCTTTTTATGGCTGAGTAATATTCCATTGTATGTATGTGCCACATCTTCTTTATCCATTCATCCGATGATGGACACTTAGGTTGTTTCCATCTCTGGGCTATTGCAAATAGAGCTGCAATGAACATTTTGGTACATGACTCTTTTTGAATTATGCTTTTCTCAGGGTATATGCCCAGTAGTGGGATTGCTGGGTCATATGGTAGTTCTTCTGTAGTTTTTTAAGGAACCTCCATACTGTTCTCCATAGTGGCTATACCAATTCACATTCCCACCAGCAGTGCAAGAGTGTTCCCTTTTCTCCACACTCTCTCCAGCATTTATTGTTTCTAGGTTTTTTGATGATGGTCATTCTGACTGGTGTGAGATGATATCTCACAGCAGTTTTGATTTGCATTTCTCTAATGATTAATGATGTTGAGCACTGCAGTACTTTCAAGTTTTAGTTGTTAGGTTTCACTTGGACCATTTACTTGTTTACCTATGGTATTTCTAGACTTTGTTCTCCCTCTGATGCATTTTGAAAAATTCTGGCCAGATATTATTTTTACCCAGGTAATGGCTTTATTTCTACCTCTCTCTTTATATTGTCCTTTCTCCTTCTCCCTTTCAATCTCCCCTCCCCTCCCCTCCCTTCCCCTCCCCTCCCCTCCCCTCCCCTCCCCTCTCCTCTCCTCTCCTCTCCTCTCCACACTCTTGTTCTATCATTGCACAGAGCAGCAGTGGGAAAGCATTTCATTCTGCTTCTTTTGTGGAAAGAGTAACTTTTGTATCAGGAACTATACTGCAAGGAGTCACACCCTGTTTAACAGTGGCTGTAGCTTCTTAGGGATGTTAAACTATTACTTGTGTAGTTTCGGGTAAATTAACTACAATCTTGCCGCTACTGACTTTATGTAGGAACTCTTTTTTTTTAATTTAATTTTATTTATTTTTTTATACACCAGGTTCTTATTAGTCATCCATTTTATACACATCAGTGTATACATGTCAATCCCAATCGCTCAGTTCATCACACCACCCCCACCCCCTGCTGCTTTCCCCCCTTGGTGTCCATACGTTTGTTCTCTTCATCTGTGTCTCAGTTTCTGTCCTGCAAATAAGTTCATCTGTACCATTTTTCTAGGTTACACATATATGTGTTAATATATGATATTTGTTTTTCTCTTTCTGACTTACTTCACTCTGTATGACAGTCTCTAGATCCATCCACGTCTCTACAAATGACCCAATTTCGTTCCTTTTTATGGCTGAGTAATATTCCATTGTATATATGTACCACATCTTCTTAATCCATTCGTCTGTTGATGGGCATTTAGGTTGCTTCCATGACCTGGCTATTGTAAATAGTGCTGCAATGAACATTGGGGTGCATGAGTCTTTTTGAATTATGGTTTTCTCAGGGTATATGCCCAGTAGTGGGATTTCTGGGTCATATGGTAATTCTACTTTTAGTTTTTTAAGGAACCTCCATACTGTTCTCCATAGTGGCTGTATCAATTTACATTCCCACCAACAGTGCAAGAGGGTTCCCTTTTCTCCACACCCTCTCCAGCATTTGTTGCTTGTAGATTTTCTAATGATGCTTTCTAAGGTGGTGTGAGGTGATACCTCATTGTAGTTTTGATTTCCATTTCTCTAATAATTAGTGATGTTGAGCAGCTTTTCATGTGCTTCTTGGCCATCTGTATGTCTTCTTTGGAAAAATGTCTATTTAGGTCTTCTACCCATTTTTGGATTAGGTCATTTTTTTAATATTGAGCTGCATGAGCTGTTTATATATTTTGGAGATTAATCCTTTGTCCGTTGATTCATTTGCAAAGATTTTCTCCCATTTTGAGAGTTGCCTTTTCACCTTGTTTATGGTTTCCTTTGCTGTGCAAAAGCTTTTAAGTTTCATCAGGTCCCATTTGTTTATTTTTCTTTTTATTTCAATTATTCAAGGAGGTGGATCAAAAAATATCTTGCTGTGATTTTTGTAAAAGAGTGTTCTTCCTATGTTTTCCTCTAAGAGTTTTATAGTGCCGGGCCTTACATTTAGGTCTCTAATCCATTTTGAGTTTATTTTTGTGTATGGTGTTAAGGAGTGTTCTAATTTCATTCTTTTACATGTAGCTGTCCAGTTTTCCAGGAACCACTTATTGAAGAGACTGTCTTTTCTCCATTGTATATCCTTGTCTCCTTTGTCATAGATTAGTTGACCATAGGTGTGTGGGTTTATCTCTGGGCTTTCTATCCTGTTCCATTGATCTATATTTCTGTTTTTGTGCCAGTACCATATTGTCTTGATTTCTGTAGCTTTGTAGTATAGTCTGAAGTCAGGGAGTCTGATTCCTCCAGCTCCGTTTTTTTCCCTCAAGACTGCTTTGGCTATTTGGGGTCTTTTGTGTCTCCATATAAATTTTAAGACTTTTTTTTTCTAGTTCCATAAAAAATGCCATTTGTAATTTGATAGGGATTGCACTGAATCTGTAGATTGCTTTGGGTGGTATAGTCATTGTCACAATATTGATTCTTCCATTCCAAGAACATGGTATATCTCTCCATCTGTTGGTATCATCTTTAATTTCTTTCATCAGTATCTTATAGTTTTCTGCATGCAGGTCTTTTGTCTCCCTAGGTAGGTTTATTCCTAGGTATTTTATTCTTTTTGTTGCAATGGTAAATGGGAGTGTTTCCTTAATTTCACTTTCAGATTTTTCATCATTAGTCTATAGGAATGTAAGAGATTTCTGTGCATTAATTTTGTAAAATGCAACTTTACCAAATTCATTGATTAGCTCTAGTAGTTTTATGGTAGCATCTTTAGGATTCTCTATGTATAGTATCATGTCATCTGCAAACAGTGACCGTTTTACTTCTTGTTTTCCAATATGTATTCCTTTTATTTCTTTTTCTTCTCTGATTGCCATGGGTAGGACTTCCAAAACTATATTGAATAATAATGGTGAGAGTCAACATCCTTGTCTTATTCCTGATCTTAGAGGAAATGCGTTCAATTTTTCACCATTGAGAATGATGTTTGCTGTGGGTTTGTCATATATGGCCTTTATTATGTTGAGGTAGGTTCCCTCTATGCCCACTTTCTGGAGAATTTTTATCATAAGTGGGTTTTGAATTTTGCCAAAAGCTGTTTCTGCATCTATTGAGATGATCATATAGTTTTTATTCTTCAATTTGTTAATATGGTGTATCATATTGATTGATTTGCGTATATTGAAGAATCCTTGCATCCCTGGGATAAATCCCACTTAATCATGGTGTATGATCCTTTTAATGTGTTGCTCGATTCTGTTTGCTAGTATTTTGTTGAGGATTTTTGCATCTATATTCATCAGTGATATTGGTCTGTAATTTTCTTTTTTTGTAGTATCTTTTTCTGGTTTTGGTATCAGGGTGATGGTGGCCTCATAGAATGAGTTTGGGAGTGTTCGTTCCTCTGCAATTTTTTGGAAGAGTTTGAGAAGGATTGGTGTTAGCTCTTCTCTAAATGTTTAATAGAATTCACCTGTGAAGCCATCTGGTCCTGGACTTTTGTTTGTTGGAAGATTTTTAATCACAGTTTCAATTTCATTACTTGTGATTGGTCTATTCATATTTTCTATTTCTTCCTGGTTCAGCCTTGGGAGGTTATACCTTTCTAAGAATTTGTCCATTTCTTCTAGGTTGTCCATTTTATTGGCATAGAGTTGCTTGTAGTAGTCTCTTAGGATGCTTTGTATTTCTGCGGTGTCTGTTGTAACTTCTCCTTTTTCATTTCTAATTTTATTGATTTGAGTCCTCTCCCTCTTTTTCTTGATGAGTCTGGCTAACAGTTTATCAATTTTGTTTATCTTCTCGAAGAACCAGCTTTTAGTTTTATTAATCTTTGCTATTGTTTTCTTTATTTCTATTTCATTTATTTCTGCTCTGATCTTTATGATTTCTTTCCTTCTGCTAACTTTGGGTTTTGTTTGTTCTTCTTTCTCTAGTTCCTTCAGGTGTAAGGTTAGATTGTTTATTTGAGAGTTTTCTTGTCACTTGAGGTAGGCTTGTATAGCTATAAAGTTCCCTCTTAGAACTGCTTTTGCTGCATCCCATAGGTTTTGGATGGTCGTGTTTTCATTATCATTTGTCTCTAGGTTTTTTTGATTTCCTCTTTGATTTCTTCAGTGATCGCTTGGTTATTTAGTAACGTATCGTTTAGCCTCCATGTGTTTGTGTTTTTTACATGTTTTTCCCTGTAATTCATTTCTAATCTCATAGCATTGTGGTCAGAAAAGATGCTTGATATGATTTCAACTTTCTTAAGTTTACTGAGGCTTGATATGTGACCCAAGATGTGATCTATCCTGGAGAATGTTCTGTGCGCACTTGAGAAGAAAGTATAATCTGCTGTTTTTGGATGGAATGTCCTATAAATGTCAATTAAATCTATCTGGTCTATTGTGTCATTTAAAGCTTCTGTTTCTGTATTAATTTTCTGTTTGGATGATCTGTCCATTGGTGTAAGTGAGGTGTTAAAGTCCTCCACTATTATTGTGTCACTGTCGATTACCTCTTTTATAGCTGTTAGCAGTTGCCTTATATTTTGAGGTGCTCCTATGTTGGGTGCATATATATTTATAATTGTTATATTTTCTTCTTGGATTGATCCCTTGATCATTATGTAGTGTCCTTCCCTGTCTCTTGTAACATTCTTTATTTTAAAGTCTATTTTATCTGATATGAGTGTTGCTATTCCAGCTTTCTTTTGATTTCCATTTACATGGAATATCTTTTTCCATCCCCTCACTTTCAGTCTATATGTGTCCTTAGGTCTGAAGTGGGTCTCTTGTAGACAGCATATATATGGGTCTTGTTTTTGTATCTATTCAGCAAGCCTGTATCTTTTGGTTGGAGCATTTAATCCATTTACATTTAAGGTAATTATTGATATGTATGTTCCTATTACCATTTTCTTAATCGTTTTGTGTTTGTTTTTTTTTTTGTAGGTTCTTTTGTTCTCTTGTGTTTCCCAGTTAGAGAAGTTCCTTTAGCATTTGCTATAAAGCTGGTTTGGTGGTGCTGAATTCTCTTAGCTTTTGCTTGTCTGTAAAGCTTTTGATTTCTCCATCAAATCTGAATGAGATCTTTGCTGGGTAGAGTAATCTTGGTTGTAGGTTTTTCCCTTTCATCACTTTAAGTATATTATGACACTCTCTTCTAGCTTGTAGAGTTTCTGCTGAGAAATCAGCTGTTAACCTTATGGGAGTTCCCTTGTATGTTGTTTTTTGTTTTTCCATTGCTGCTTTCAATAATTGTTCTTTGTCTTTAATTTTTGCCAGTTTGATTACCATGTGTCTTGGTGTGCTTCTCCTGGGTTTATCCTGTATGTGAGTGTCTGTGCTCCCTGGACTTGGGTGGCTATTTCCTTTCCCATGTGAGGGAAGTTTTTGACTATAATCTCTTCAAATATTTTCTTGGGTCCTTTCTCTCTCTCTTCTCCTTCTGGGACCCCTATAATACAAATGTTGCTGCATTTAATGTTGTCGCAGAGGTCTCTTAGGCTGTTTTCATTTCTTTTCATTCTTTTTTCTTTATTCTCTTCTGCATCAGTGAATTCCACCATTCTGTCTTCCACATCACTTATCCATTCTTCTGCCTCAGGTATTCTGCTATTGAGTCCTTCTAGTGCAGTTTTCACTTCAGTTATTGTACTGTTCATCTCTGTTTGTTTGTTCTTTAATTCTTCTAGGTCTTTGTTAAACATTTCTTGCATTTTCTTGATCTTTGCCTCCATTCTTTTTCCGAGGTCCTGGATTATCTTCACTATCATTATTCTGAATTCTTTTTCTGGAAGGTTGCCTATCTCCCCTTCATTTAGTTGTTTTTCTGGGGTTTTATCTTGTTCCTTCATCTGGTACATAGTCTTCTGACTTTTCATCTTGTCTATATTTCTATGAATGTGGTTTTTGTTCCACAGCCTGCAGGATTGTAGTTCTTCTTCTTCTCAGCTTAAATTAATTCCCAGACTATCCTCCCCTTTTTGTCCTCTCTCTCTTCCTCTTTGTCTCATTCTTCTTTCTTCTCTCAATTGATAATGAGTGGAGGAATAGAGAAAATGAAATTGATCTGCTAGTGTTAGTCTCCTGCAGAGGCGGGGGGTGGCTGTGGCTCACCATGAGGACAAGGACGCTGGCAGCAGAAGTTCTGGGAAGTACTCCTTGGCGTGAGCCTTTCCAGAGTCCTATGTAGGAACGCTTCACAGAATATACCAGCTGTTAATGAGATACTGCATTTGCAGCATTTCATCATAAATAGCAGATCCTTGAGGATAAGAAGGAGTGTTTTGGTGTATGAGGCAACCCACCATCACCATCATGAAAATATTTGAAGAGATAACATTTTTTAGAAAACAATCTTTTGAATCACATTTTGTTGCTAGATGCAGGCTTGGGGTGGGGTCTTGGGTTTCCATGATAAGCAAAAACTACTCTTCCAGTGTCTGTGACTCAGAGCCTTTTCTCTCCTCTTGAGTTGAAGTTATTTAATTCATCTCTGCTCAATTCAATTCCATTCAATTCAACCCTGAAGGCAGAGATGGATGACTTATATGTACTTGGTATTGTGAGAGATTCAGTGATGGGAAGTTGCTATCATTTTATTCTTAGCACTTTCCCATTCACAAATTTACTTCCTCTTGCTCATCATCCATATTTGTTCATCTCCCATGTGTCCAGGTCCTTCATACTGTGACTCGATTGAGCAAAGCCTCATATAGTGCCGTGCTTCCATCTATACTTGAACCTCAAGAAACAAAAGCTCTTCTCTCATTATTTTTAAGCAAACACCCCTCCTTTGCATGCATTCCAAGAAAGACATGCATTAATTGTTGTAGAAAGAGCTAATAAATTCATCCCCACTATTATTTTATCTAAGGTGGAATAGGAATGGTAAGAACTAATTTGATTACATCTCCCTGGGGTAAAATTTTGCCTTTGAGCATAATGCTCTAAGACAATGGAGTCTATTATTAATACAACTTAAAGTTTTAGTAGAAAATAAGGTGGTAAAACGATTGGTTAGGGAGTGGTCCAGATGTTCCATTGATTTTCGTTTTGTCAGTAGGATTCTTTCTCCCACTGTTACTACATGGAGATCTCCTCCCAGAGCTCTTTTTAGTGAAATCCTTGGAGGATTCTGTGTTTTGCATCTGTAATTGAGGAAGTGGCTGGATTAAAGGGAATAAACTCTGTGAAAGGTGATGCTGAGGAGAAAATAGTCCAAACCCATTTACACAACTGTGCCATCATGCTTCTTCAAGAGCACTTTTTTTTTGGCTGTGTTGGGTCTTCGTTGCTGCACATGGGCTTTCTCTAGTTGTGGCGAGAAGGGGTTGCTCTTATTTGCAGTGGGCAAGCTTCTCTTGTTGTGGAGCATGGGCTCTAGACATGAAGCTTCAGTAGTTGTGGCTCGTGGGCTCTAAAGCACAGGCTCAGTAATTGTGGCACATGGGCTTAGTTGCTCCGTGGCATGTGGGATCTTCCTGGACCAGGGCTTGAACCCATGTCCCCTGCTTTGGCAGGCAGATTCTTAACCACTGCACCACCAGGGAAGCCGCACCAAGAGCACTTATTTTTAGAGCTTTGTGCTCTATTTTTTCTACACACATCGAGGTGTAGTTTACAAACAATAAAATGTATTCTTTTTAGGTGACAGTTCTATGCATTTTGATAAACTTATATAGTCATGTAACCACACAAAAATCAAGATGTAGAATATTTCTGTCACCCCAAAATATTCCCTTGTGTCCCTATGTAGAAAAATCTCCTTTCTTCACTTCCAGGCCCTGGCAGCCTCTGATCTAATGTGTGTCCTTTTAGTTTTGTCTTTTCCAATATGTTATGTAAGGGGAATTATACAGTATTGTAGCCTTTTGAGTCTGGCTTCTTTCAATTAGCATAATGCTTTTGAGAGTTATCATTTCTATTCAATATTTTAGTACTTCATTCTTTTTTTATTGCTGAATAAAATACTTATTATAGTATTTTGCTGTATGGTACACCACAATTTGTTTAACCATTCACCAGCTGGTGGATATTTAAGTTGTTTCAAGTTTTGACAATTATGAATAATGCCACAGCATGTATTATTATTTCTCTTTGGTAAATACCAAAGAATATTTTCATAGGTTGTATGGTAAATATCTGCTTAAACTCATAAGAAACTAACAAACTGTTTTATAAAAAGCCACACCATTTTGAAGTTGCACCAGCAGTATATTAGAATTCTAGTTTCTCCACATCGTCACTAACATTTGTTATTGCCTTTTTTAAAAAAATTGAGCCATTCTAATACTTGTTGTATTTCTTTGTAGTTCTGATTTGCATTTTTCTAACAGTTAATGCTTTTAAATATCTTTTCATGTGTTTGTCATCTATATACCTTCTCAACTGAACTGTAGGATCAAATGTTTTGCCTCTTTTTTAATTGGGTTGATTATTTCCATATTATTGGGTTTTGAGAATTCTTTATATTGAATATATTCTGGTTATTAGTACTTTTTCAAATTATTGTCTTTTTAAAAAATGTCAGCAATTTCCTTACAAACATTGTAACCAGAAGAATAATTTTCTCATTCTTTCATTACCTTTGGAGGATCATTGATTCACAACTATTATACTTTTACCTCAATCTTCTAATCTTAAAATTTTGATCTTGGGTCACTTTGAAAGTTATATAAAAACTAACAGTCTACTGTCTCTCCATAAAAATCTGTATATATACAAATTTTTTCATAGCTTTTTAGGAGTCCACAAGATACCTACTCCTGAAGTTGCATATGGACCATGAACCATGAATTCCAGATTAGAAACTCATGTGTGCACCCTGTTAATGCCAACTTGGATCACTATAATTATCTTCCTCTTTATCTTAGATGGACACAAGCTACTGGGTGATGCTGGATAAATCACACAACTGTGCAAATTAATACACTAAAGATATTCTTTCAACTATTTCAGCAAGGTCTACACAGCTATACAATAATATTGCATTAGTCTCTGTAGTTCTATGTTTAATTCTTACCGAAGCCAGTCAACACATGTTCTTTATTGCCATTTCCTTCACTCTCTACAGATGGTCCTGCTACCTACTTCCCAGAAAAATAGAAGAAATCAGGTGTGAATGAGCCCCCACTTAATTTAAACTTACACATGTACACAGCCTTTCTTCTCTCTAGTCTCAGAGAGAGAGGTGACATTCTTCCAGCCAATGCTAGTCCTTCCTTTTGGGCTCTTGATCCTACTCTATCCTACTCTAGACCTTGTTCATATACCCATCTGGTCCACCTATATTATTAATGTTGCCCTCTTAAATTGTTACTTATTCTCAAGATTTCATTATTTTTTATTTGAAAAGAGAAAAAAGCTTCCTCGATGGTATAACTCATTTTTACTCCTTTCCATACTCTACCTCATCCATTTCTCTTTTTTCATAACCATACTTCTGAGAAGAATATGTTACACTCACTACCTTCAATGGTTCCATTTCTCAAATCAATCCAAACTCCTGTAGCATCTCTGATACTCCATTAAAATTGCTCTTCACAAGTAATGAATAACTTTACATATGCTCTAATCATAAAAATCAAATTGGTTATTTTCAGTTATTATAGATGTCCTCTTGGAAATATTTGCTGTTGATGACTGTTTCCTGGAACTCATTTCTCTCTTGTCTTTTATAGCAATATTCTTTCCAAATTTCTCTGTTAGTGTCTAAACTTTCCGCGATCTCTTCTCCCAAAAAGCACCACTATGATGGGGATCCTCAGGTCTCTCTCTCTGTTAAGAACTTTTTTACCTCAATACACAGAGTGTTTCTGGATGATGAAACTGTATGATACTTTCAACAACCAGTTACCTATGAATCAATGAATCACAACTCTTGACCTCACACTAGATCACTTTTAGAAGTTCCACTAAAAACCTTTTAAGCATTCTTTTCATAAGCCGCTTGAACCCAACCTGTCTCAAGTAAATGTAATCATCGTCACCCTCCCCAAATTATTCTCCAAATTTGTTTTTCCCTCTCTTGCCCTAACTCAGTGATTATTCCCACCATTTCCCTGTTGCCCAAGAAGAAAACTGAGTGTCACACTAAGTTTACTCTTTTTCCTAAAATTCCCATTTCTGAGTAGTCATTTAGTCACTCACACATTCATCTGTGCAGTAAATATTTATTGAGTGCATACCATATGCCAAACACTCTGCTAACCTTTTGCCAGGTTGAATCAGACATTATATTTGCTCTCTAACTGCTTACATTTTTATGTTGCAGATGCTATATACTATATATAATGTGAGCTCAAAAGTAGGATTATCTTAATTAACTTAAATGTGGGAGAGTCAGAGAAAACTTGCCAGGGGTAACCCTTGAATTGAATGATAAAGGATAAATGGTAATTAGCTAAAGAAAGGAGAAAACAATAGTCCAAGAAGGAATAGCCTACTTCAAGGCATGGCAATATGGTTCTGCTTCCTATGTCACTCCCTTTCACTTCCTCTCCAGATGCACTGCCAAGTACTTACATACAGCTGTTCCATCATATTTTTTACCAATACAATTAAAAAGTGCTCCTAACAGGTCTCATTGGCCTCTAGTATATCTTCCTCCAATCCACCTTCCACACGGCTGCTAGAATGATCTTTCTAAAGTGTCCCTCTGAGCATACCTCTCTCATATCTAAAATCAGTGAATAGCCCCCAAGTTTTTAATTGCATCCAGAGGCACAATGAATTCGCTTCTCACTACCGTATGGATCCAATAAGCTACTATCATTGGACACTGTACTGACCACTCAGCTTGCTGAATATGCCAATGTTCTTGCCAACTTTTGAACTTTTCCAAGTGCTGGTTCCTTTTTTACAATCCATAGCAATGTATGCATATGTTTATTATAGCATATATCATGTCATATTATGCCTGCTTACTTGTCTATTTCCCGTCACACCTGGAAAGCCTTGAGGAAAAGAAAAATTTCTTACTCATCCCCATATACCCAGTGCTCAGCATAGTCCCTGACATATTCATAGGTGTTGAGAATATTTATTGAGTGAGCATTAATTAATCAATTAATATTAGGTACATCCGTTGATTAATGAGAAAGATTTCATAAAATCTTTCTCATTAATTTCACATCTGAAAATATGTCTTTCCTACAA
Organism: Monodon monoceros; assembly: GCF_005190385.1. Taxonomy (NCBI): domain Eukaryota; kingdom Metazoa; phylum Chordata; class Mammalia; order Artiodactyla; family Monodontidae; genus Monodon; species Monodon monoceros. Next base: position 87,122,636 of record NW_021703777.1, on the reverse strand, counting down.
CACTAAAGAATCAACAAATATTGCCAAGCTCTTACTATGTAGTTGCCGCTGTGTCAGGAACCAATGATTTAAAAATGAAAAACACAGTCCCTACTTTCAAGGGGATCGTAGTCTATGAGGGAAGATAGACATGAACACAGGCACCTATAAAAGATAAGTTTTAAGTGCTATGATAAGGGAAATAAAGAGAACTATGAGAAAAGGGGTAGAAGGGCATCCAACCTGAATTCTTAGAGTAACTTTCCAGAGCCAATGAGGTTTAAGCTGAGACCTGAAGAATAAACAGGTGGATGAGATAATTATTCCAGGCAGTGGTAATTTCATGTGACTGTCCTGGGTGAGAGGAAAAATCACTAGAATTTAAAGACGTGAGATTGTGAAGGGCTCTCAGAGTTCCCAGGGCTTAAAGAAAGGGACAGGAAAGATCAGGTTATGTTCAAGAAAATCACACTGGCTGCAGGATAGAGATTGGTTTGGAAGAGGGCAAGAATGAAGGCAGAGAGATCAGAAAACGATCTATTCCCATCATCTGGGCAGGGGATGATGGTGGTATAGTCAGAACTCTGTTGGCTCCATCAGTCTTTAAGAATGTGCTCTGTGATCACAGATTTTTAAAAAGCTGTTATGCATCAAAGTGCCTCTAACCTCCTTCCTCCCTTACTGGGAAATGACAAGAAGCCTGTGAATAAAGGCAAGAAGGAGCTCCTTTATCTGAAGATATCCTATGTCTTCATCTGGATGCCAATTTAAATGTGTGAGGGAAACCTTTACAAGACAAGGTGTGAAGAGCTGAAACTCAGAGATGATGACAGATTGATGATTAGGCTTTGGCCAGCCACACCGCAGAAATGTTACAGAATACAGTGTGAACAACAACCATAAAAGTATGTTCCACAGGCAAGAAAAAACTGCTCTCAGTGCGCTGCTGAAGATGACTGGCAGTAAAACATGAGTCTATTCAACTGGACAAAAGTTAAATTCAGTAAGGAGGCAATAGAAAGCCAAAAAGGGGCTTCTATTCATGTACTTTCTGGTTATGAAATGGATGATAAATGAGGTTTCTCTGGTTTTACGTCACAGCCTAGCAGGGGCATCCAGGCTGAGTTCAGATTCTTCCAAGTTGCTGCTGTCATTTTGTTTTCTTAGAATCTGGCTTCAGATCCTTCTTCGCTTAAAGAAAAAGTAACTTGAAGGGGAGAGTAGGATCTCAGTGTGGTGAGACAGAATGTTTTCTACCACACTCTTTTCTCAAAATAAATAACTGCTGTCAGGAAGAACTCCCCTCAATTTCCCCACCGAGTCCCGTATTTCAACGCCTCGCAGCCGAGTTTCCACTCGGCTTTATAATTGCAGAAAGGAATTCAAGTATACTTTAAGCACCCTGATGTCCTAATACCACCCAACCTTAGCCATATATATTGGGCTTATTTCAAGAAAACGAGAGGCTCCCCCTCTTCTATATTACCAACTATGAAAATGTACATTTTGCTGGCATAGGTTTCCCATAAGCTCTCAGTCACTCAATTAGATGTTAAAAATATGGCCTAAAGTCTCAAGTCATATTTACTACAGAGGAATGGCCATATATACATTATATTACACAGTCCACGTGGAAGGCGCATGGCAAGCTCTGCCTGGTTCACCTTTTTAGATTCCTCTCCATCCCGTTCACTTTTCTCTATCCCAGTGGCCACTGCCGTAGTTCAGGCCACTATGATCTCTCACCTGGAGACTGTAGCTGACTCCATTCCAAAGGACTCTGCCTACCATCTTGCCTCATCCAATCCATCCTCCACACTGCAGCCAGAGTGATACTTCTAGAATGCAAATGAATGAAACATGTCACTCCCCTACGTAGCACTCATCAAAGGTTTCACAGTGTCATTAGGATAAAGTCCAAGCCCTTCAGAATGCCTTTTGTAGCCTGGCATCCAGCTTTTCTTTCTTGCCTAATCTCTCATCCTCTTGTCCTTCCCTCTTTATGTTCAAATTAGGTAATGGATCCTTTTCTAGTTCTTGAACATAATTTTATTCCTACTCACTGAACTCTTAGTAACCATTTGTTTTTCACTTTAAATATCATTGAGCAAAGCTTTACTGCCCCTTAATAAACAACGTCAAGTGCCCCTGCCCTGAGTTAACACTGTATCTTGCATCTTATTGCTTTACCCAGCACACTTTATCTCAAGTGATGATTTAACTGTCTGATTCTCCTGCTAGACTGTAAACTTCCAAAGAAGTGAGCTTTCGAATTTGTTCACCATCATATTCCCAGCAGCTAGCACAGCAACTTGCAAATCAATTTACTGAGTGAATGAATGGTTGGATGAGTGGATGGATAAATGGACAGATGAGGATGAGCCTGCTGGAGAGCTTGGTAAAGAAAGTGAATGGAGGGCTTCCCTGGTGGCGCAGTGGTTGAGAGTCCGCCTGCCAATGCAGCGGACACGGGTTCGTGTCCCGGTCAGGGAAGGTCCCACATGCCGCGGAGCGGCTGGGCCCGTGAGCCATGGCCGCTGAGCCTGCGCGTCCAGAGCCTGTGCTCCACAACGGGAGAGGCCACAACAGTGAGAGGCCCGCGTACCGCAAAAAAAAAGAAAGTGAATGGAGTCTTTTGTCCCTTCTATAAAGTGGAGATGATAAAAAATATCAACCTCATAATCATTGCCGTGAAGGTTAAATGAGATATTTATTGAATATTATATGTAAAGCATTTAGAACTGTGCCTGGTGTGTTCTAAGCATGCCTCCAAAAAATACTAGTATTGAGAGTCATAATGTTATGTTCCCAAGAAATATGATAATAGATTAATGGGTAAAAAATTTAAAAAGCCAAAAAGACAATTCAGGAGTAAAATCTAGATAAGTTCTCACTGACATTTCTGTCCTGCCCCTAATTACAAAACACCTTTGAGACTTCCTGACAAGGCCCAGCATCTGTGGTCCCAACTCATCCACATTCAGCAGGCAGACACAGAGTACAATGGAGCACTTTCTGCCCTAGGATCCAAGTTCAACCCTTATTACTAGACTTATTTCTGCCTAATTCCTAACCTCTTAGACTCTGGACCCTGTCTGTGCTCTGAGATCTATGACATCTTCTTGCTTGCCCTTGTATTAGCTGACCTTTTGGTCTTTGGTCCCGTGACCGCCTGCGCTGGTGGTACCTGATTAATTGGGCTTATGTTCCTGACCCTTCCTTGTTTGGCTTGTATCCAGGATGGGTCAATGGCTTTAAGGACGTGCCCCTGGGCAGTGCACCATGCCAAGACACACAGGAGAGGAATACCATGCCAGTTGGTCTACATTAGCATAATTCTCTCTGAATCCACTTTCAACCAAGTCATTCTTTGTCTGAAGCCAACCTATTTTTTACCTTGGCTTTATTTTTATTACTTCCTTACCAGTTGCCCTTTCAACTTGGTGTTGTCCTTTTTAAGGCTTTGATTAGCTTTCTCCTAATGTGACATTTCCTTGGAAAATGTTTGGCTTGGTCCCGGGATCCCGCATATAACTGAACATACTTCTGTGCTGCTCTAACTGGGTATAAGCCAGAGGTGATATACAAAATATTTAATGAGGCAATAAGGAGTCAAACTGAATGTTGGCAACAGGACTGGAGGAGGATTCTGGAAAGTCCTCATACTATGTCAAGCATTAATCCTTTGGTAGCTGGATCTGAGGGTATAGACTGGGGACTTAGGGAAACAGCCACTCAGCAAGATGTATAAAAGCATTCCAGGGCTTCCCAGGTGGCGCAGTGGTTGAGAGTCCGCCTGCCGGTGCAGGGGACGCGGGTTCGTGCCCCAGTCCGGGAAGATCCCACATGCTGCAGAACGGCTGTGCACGGGAGCCATGGTCGCTGAGCCTGCATGTCCGGAGCCTGTGCTCTGCAATGGGAGAGGCCACAGCAGTGAGAGGCCCTCGTACCGCAAAAAAAAAAAAAAAAAAAAAAAAATTCAACAACCATGATAACTATACCTCAGCAAAGATTTTATCTAGGATGGTGTTTTCTAACACAAACACAAGCCTATTTTCTTTTTTTATATCCCCACAAGGCATTGCCTATTAGACTAATCTTTAAACTTAGGCATTAGGAGATAGGATTTCTCACAAAGACTATGTCTACACATCTATTTGGCTTTAGTTTCTTCATATGGAGATTACTAGAAGCAAAGTCATCCCCGAGGTTACTATGCTTTTGAGGAGATGATATTGCTCAGAAAAGCTCAAACTTGTGACTGTTTAATAATTTAAGCCCTTGAAACTTCACGAACAAGAAATGAACTAGGAAGCTTGTACACGTCTCAGGAAGATCATTTTCTCCAGAGTCTATTTCAGATTACAGCCACGATGGATACTAGGGATCATATTAGAAAAGGATAGGCTGACTGTCTAACAAAAAAATTGTACTCCACTGCCAAGGGGAAGCCCTTGCCATTTGATGTGTGTTATAGACCAGTAATTTGTATGTAACACCCAGCCTTCCTTTTTCCAAGATGGAAATTTTATTGTAGTTACCCTGTTCCTTCACCACGGTTGGATACTGGAGGAAGGTAACAGAATACTTGTCTTTCAGTTAACAGTCACCAGACCAGGAAATTCACTCCTGGATCTGATAGTGAATACTGGACATCACTCTCAGAGATAATGCACTTGAAGCTAGGTTCTAAAATGAATGAGATTAGGGGTTAATTCCTGTGGGACAAAGATGAAACATATCTATATGAAGAAGGCTATATGAAGATTCCCACTAGTGTAAGGGGCAGATTATGTTAGAGACTACTGATTGGTTAGTTAAGTACTTACCTCTAACCTTCTTCTTCCTTGCCCCATCTATCACAGAGTCCAGAAAAGCTAAATATATGCTTTCCCAGCTTCCCTTGCAACCAGGGTGAGCCACATACTTCTAAACACAAAGAGATGAAGGTCAGAAGTAATATGTGAAGGTTGTTACTGATCAAATAAGCAGACACTACTGATTCTTTACCACCACTTTCTTCCTAACTTTAAGGTAGACATGAGACTTAGCGGTGTGGCATCCATCTGATAATCATGGGAAAAAACCCAAGAGAGTTAAAGTACAAACCCTGACACTATTATGGTATTGAACATGTCAGCAATAATCAACCTTCTGATTCTTGTTAAGTGAAAAACATTTATTCATATTAATTTACATTGCTATTGATTGGATTTGCTGTTGTTTGCAGCTGAAAGCATCTTTACTAACAAAGTCCTTTGTAACGTAATTGAAGTCTCCAACATCATTAAACCTAGTGAAAACAATGGTAAATTTTGCACTGTATACCTTTTGCTTTCTTAGGTTGAAATCTGTTTCCTTATGGTCCATGTGGGCTATCTGCTCTCTGCCATGAAATCTGTCAGGGTACAACTTTGTAATAACTCCAACTGGGCAAACAATACATGGGCCAGATGGCTATGATGATACATCAATCTTTCCAGAAGTAAATTTTATAATAACAAGTTTAGAAACCTACCCAAAAAATTATCAGAAGAAAACTAAACATAATTGAAGTAATAATTAGATATGAATTACAGTGAAAAATTCATAGAACTCAAGCTAGCACTTGTAAGCATTATGTTCATGATAGGTATTTCTAAATGATTACGGAATATTTTTTCAGCGATACCCCTTAATGTCTAAGAATCCTTCATTAGGGAAAGTTCTACATAACCAGTATCAAGTAATTGGTGCTGACACATAATGTGAAACCTAACTATTTGTTAACAATTGCATACACACATTTTGTAGGTATGGTTCATGATACAAACACAAATCCATGCTCACCAGGAACTGATAATATATTTTGGTGGGCAGAGAGAGGGTACCAAGTGAATGTTTCAATTTTGTTTTGCACCCTCTTATTTCCATTGAGTCCTAATTAACCTTGTCATTCTCATCCTAGTCAAGAAGATATACAGAATCTCTTTGAGTTTATTCAAAACTCCATTATTATGACATTGTATTCACTGTATTCATGACTAGAGCTAGTAAATGATCCTGCTGCTTATTGCTTTTATCTCTGTCCCTTTATCTTTGCATCTGAACATTTAAAACTTCAAAACTATTCTTACTGTTATGTGTAAAAAGATGCTTCCACTATCCTTTTACAAACGATTATTTATCTGCCCTTTTGGACAGACTACAGCCGTTGATGGAAAAAGTTTGTTTCTAGATATGACTTTTGGAAGACAGCCCCTCCCTCTCCCCCATGCAGGAAAATAGCTCCCTGCTTGAGTGACCTTCCATTTCCAACCAATTGGCAGTTTCCCGCCAGTTGTCAAATCTATCTGGCAACTTAACCTAAAGGATAGATGAAAAGGAGCAGGGCTATTAGGAGTTAATACTTAACACTTTCCTGCATATGGAATGTAGTGATTTGATCTGGGCTACAGTGAAAGAGTGCTAAAAGATACCTCCAAAAATACCAAAATAGAGATGTTACCCAGAAGCTCAGGCAATTGCTCTTTGGTGACCTGAAAGAAGGAATAACATGAGAAAAGCAAATGAGAAAGTGCCAAGAAAAGAAAATATAGATTGGGGGGGAACAAAACAGGACAGAAAATTAAGTTTAATGACATTTTAGAAATAGGTATATGTGCATGAAAAAAATAATCTAAAAAAAATTGGCTCCTGCTAAAAGCAACTCCAGAAATACAAAGAATGTGAAAAATATAGAAAGGTTGACTTAAAATCAGCTGGTGTCAGTGAGAAGGAATGGGCATGGAAATTCCAGCTCCCCATGATAAAATGGCATGATCTTGAAAAATAATTGTAAGTTCTTTCATTGCAAGAGACACTGTGAACCCTCCTCAAGAGAGGAAACAAAAGCCCACGTGAAGCAAAGACAGGAAGCAAATGAAGGAGGGCACTTTGACTTTGATTCAGTCATTCATTTATTCAAATATTTAGTGAGTTCCTACTAGTTCTAGGCACTGCTTTAGGTGCTGAGTGTACATCAATTAACAAGAGCCTCAAAACCCTTGTCTTCATGAAGCTTACATTTCTAGTGAGGCAAACAGAGATGATACAATAATAGGAAACATAGAGATAATCTCATGTCATTCCCATGGTGCTGCCATTGGGATAGGCCATCCCACCTTTGTCCTCAAAACTTGCTCCTAACTTCACCTTCTGCATCGAGACATAATATGACAGACATACATTAAATCAGGGCTGAACAATATCAGAAGAAAACAAGTCCACTAGTGGAAAGCAAGAAAGCGCATTGGTTGGTGGAGAGGAGGCCGGCCTGGGTGTCAATGCCCCTGGGGCCCACTCACATCCCTCCCTTCCCACGGTTTAGTTATGGGGACCACAAATCCCTGTTGTGTCTACACTCATGCCTGTGGGGTTCTGACACACACAACCAAATGGGCATGACTTCTACACAAGATACAAGAGCAATAAGCTGTCCTCCACCTTATTTCATCATTGGATAACATTGTGTTAACATGCATCTGATGTTAAATAATGGAGCTCTCTGTATGCTGACTGTTTTGGTTTTGGTTCTGGTTTTTGCTGCTAAATGTTGTTTCTCATTTAATTGTATTCCCTTCCAAAACGATGCTGTGTTATCTATGCCAATCTTGATATAGTATTTGTAAGAGGTTAATATAAATACAATCACACACACAAAACTCAATAGAAAATGTTTCAAACTTGTTTTGATTTGAAAACTGTGGTCAGTGTGAATGTATCCAAGAGAAAAAACTGCCCCCAAATTAAACAATTGGCACAATGTTGTTTAAAAAAAAAAAAAAACTCGTGTCATTCCACACTGTGTAATTATGTAAAATGAAGCCTAAGTATTTGACAACTTCTCAGATACAACAGACCTGTCGTCTAATAAAATCAGTGTAAGAGATAAGTTATATATTTGCGTATACATATTGTCTTGCCTTTTTTCATGTGTCAGCATCCCTCCCTATAAGAAACCATGCTTGCTTGGTGAAAGGTAGAAGCTCAATTTCCTGATCAGGAGAGGTAACTTGGACTAGGCGCCCTGTTGCATGTTGTTCCTCCTAACTTTGGCTTTAGGCCAAGGAGGATTAAACCCACAAGGAGAAGGGAGAAAAGCAAGGTATAGAAATAGAAAAATCTCAAAGAAGTTAGTAACAATGATCAAGGCCAAAACACTGAGAGATAACATCTTTTTTTGAAGGTGAAAAAAATAAGTATAAGAATGTGCTAAGAAGTTATGTTTTCATATAGGGATGGTTGTTCTAGGTCATCCATCCATCCATCCATCCATCCATTCATGTATTCTAAACAGAGTAAGGCATAGGCAAATTCATCTTCACTAAGAAGGAGATGCCCAAATATGAGTTGACTTGCAAAATCACATTCAAATCCCATGAAGTTTATTCTGCAGGCTTTGTCAATAGAGCTGATTCTTGGGGGTAAAAACTGTGACATAAGCCATATTTGTCTTGAGCCCAGCCTCTTTTTATCTTCCTGTGCATTGCCACATCTTTACATTTCCTGTTTAACATATAGGCTGGGGTGAGCAATTTCCCAAAGTTGTTAGATGTGCCTGTTTGTGGAAGAGTCAAACCAAAAATCCTAAAAAGAGAAAACTTCCTCCTGTCAGAGATCTGGTATAGTTTTGCCATGAATGATGTAGAGACATTCCATAAAGCATTAAAGGAAGCCCTGGGAAATTTATGTTAAATACAATCAGTCTTACATAGACATATATCTTGAAGTCCACTCTTTGACATTTCCTCCTTAAGACAAAAATTAAATAATGACCCCCTATAAAAACATTAAAGGGCTCCTTTTACTGAAAAAAAAAAAAGGCAAAATTACATGGCAGATTTTAAGCTCAACTTGTGTTTAGCCCACCTTTAATTCCTTTGACACACTCCCAGCTCTACCTTAACAACAATAGGAACAATTCCGTTAAGCTAGAGATTTATAACATATGACAAATCAACCCAGATCCTTATGAAACTAGAAGTGAGTCAGCAACATTATATCTGCTTGAAATTCAGGGCATTTCAGAATGAGGGGGAGAAATCTTCAAGAATTTCACAGAGAATGTTTTACTCCCTGAAAAATTGCTGAGAATTCCTCATAGGCAAAGAGGTGACTGAGGTTTGTTAACCCCCCTATGGCTAGGTGGCAAACGAACCCAGGCTTTGTGAGCCAGGGCCAGACAGCTGACAACAAGAAGGGCCACATCCTCAGGATATGTAGTTGCTACCACACAACATTTCTTAAAAAGGGATTAACCTTCAAAGGCTTCCGTCCTCTTCAAGCAAATAATCTCTACTCCTTAATGCAGGCCACGCGGCCCTTAGTGAATAGGCTTTTGCTTGACCATCCACACGTGTCACCCACTCAGTCTTCCTGTCCCTCTTCTACATACCCCCTGCTAATTTCAGACATATTGAAATTCTTTCATTTCCTCTAGTGCCCTAGTTCTAATTATTATTGAGATGACTCATGATAGATTCATAATATAAAACAGTTATCATACATAATAACAACAAAAATAGAGTCTCCATGCATTAAGTATTTACTGTGTCGGACATGAGTCTTGTGCTTACATATAGCGTGCTAATCTTCACCCAAACCCCACAAAGCAGGCTATATCTATTTTTGAGCCCAGGAACCTGCATTTTGAGAGGATGGGTAATTTGCCTAAGGTAACACTGAACATATATGGTAGATGTGAAACGTTAGTGAAGGTCTATTGATGTCCAAGCACACCATCTTCCTCTGCTCAAGACTCAGTACCATGCCTAGAAAGTCTTCCTTGGATGCCCTCTGCCCCTACTTGCCATTGGAAAGCAAGTAAGGATGCTACAACTTACAAGTCTGCTTGCATCTCCTTCCATTAGAGTGCAAGCAACAGCCCGGCCCTCTTCTCTCTCAGTTATCACATTACTGTGTATGAGCTTGGGGCTCAAAAGGTGTTTGTCACCCATGGCCAGCCATAAATGAACGAATGATTCAAAAGATGCTGCATGACGATTCGGGGACCAGGTGAGTCGCAGGAAGTAACTATCTCAAGTCTCTCTGAGAACGCTAACTGGTATAACCAGATGTGGCTAAAACCCAGGGCTTTGTTTTCTGAGTCCTCCATCTCCCCTTCCCAGCCCAATTTACTCCCACAGATGATCCAGGAAAAGACAAAATTATCACCCTACAAGGAGATTTAATAGTGATCATGACAGGTGGCTGCTGAGGGGCCTGTGTGAAGTCATGATAAAGGCTGTTAGGAGGCTTTATGGAATTGTAACCCAGGAGAAATGTGGCTGGTTTCATCCTGCTGCGGTTTGGGGACCTATGAGCAAATTTTACTGGCTGACCTGAACTAATGAATTGATTTTTCTTTTCTCACAGACCCCTTAGCAAGAGTGGAACAGAGGAAAGACTGGAGGCCTGGAAGATGAACAGAAGAGATGGCAGAGCTGAGGGGAGTCTTTCCTTCCTTCTTCAAGATGAATGTGTCCTCTGGAGACTGAGTCCTGGGGGAGGGAGACCCCACCACCGGGGCCCAGCTGAAGATGAACCCGCTGTATCCCCTGGCTTCTGCGAGTTGGGCATTTCCAGAGCAAATTATAGAGGAGGTCATAGAATCAGGTCACAGGTGGGGATGCTAATTTCCTGCTTCACTTTCAAGAGTGATAAATGACACATATGAAATCTCTCTCTCTCTCTCTCTCTCTCTCTCTTTCTCTCTGCTTTTAACAAGGAATCACTATAGCACATAATCACTATAGCATAATATAGAAAAATATTGCACTATAGCTCTCCACACACTTGTATACTAGGTAGGATATGCCTTCAGTCAATTACATGTCTTACTATCCTACTGTCCTAAGAGGACTAAGTGGGCATTGGAGGGAGTGTCATCTATCTGAGTGCAGGAGCTCTTCCAAGGTATGCCATTTATTTAGTGATGAAAGCTCTTCCTTGGCAGAGGTGGTTATCACAGAAGTTGCACAGTCATTTAATTTAAAAAAGGATAACCGTTGTTTTTTAAAAAAGCGTTACCTGTAGTGATTTCTGACCTGTGACCATGATTCTCTATAATAATAGCTATTGATTGGTGTAATCACACTTAACTCACGGGGACTGTGAGCTTTTGATGAGGGCATGAATCTCCGGCAGCGCTTGAACAGAGCAACAATCATCTCATCGATGCTTTGTTATGATTAACTACTATTAATATATCCCCAGTTTACAGGTAAAGAAGCTGAGGGTTAGAGGAGTTACACGCTTGCCCAAAGTCACACAGCTAGTAACTGATAGAGCCAGGGTTTGCTTCTCACTGGGCCACGTGAAGGCTCTATCAAGGCTTCTTGACAAGAGACATGAGTGCAGAATCTGAGGAGCAGAGAGGGTTCCTGCAACTGCCTCTTTCTCTCCCATAACTCAGAGGAGAATGCCAAGAGATGCTTTCCGATAGCTTAAGTAAGAGGAGGGTCCCACGCTATGTGGTGAGCAATCAGCAGTGGTCCAGTTTCACCAAAGACTTCCCCAGCCGTTGTCTCAGAACCAAGTCACTCAAGCTGGGAAGTTGTGGTAACTCCTTGGAACTCAATTTCATTCTGACACCCTATTCATCTTCCAGCTTATTTCCCATCACTGACCCTGATCTGATTAAAAAGACCTTGGAAAATATCAGTAATGACACTCTTTTTGGACAAGTTACTCCAGAATGTATTTAATATCTTAAAATTGTCATTGATTGAAACTGGTAATTCTAAATGAGCAGTTGAAAACTAATATCCCTCTTTTTTTTCTTAATCTTTTTTCTTCCTAGCCACTGGTTACTTGATCTTTTCAAAGTTGTCTTCCTAAGCATTCAACAGGCTGTAAAAATGTTGAGAGAGAAAAGACAGAGAGAAATGTCCCATAGCATAGAACCTCTCTGGAAGCATGAGTTGTTTCCCCACTGAATTTCCTACATAGAACAGAGCCCAGCGCACAGCAGTTGCTCAAGAAGTGTTTCACAAATCAGAAAAAGTTTTTCCTAATGGATTCTTATTATCCAGAAAATTGGAGACCTGAATCTCAACACTCAGTAGTGGTTTTCCAGAGGGGCTCCTGTAAGCAAGGACCTGCCACCTTGTAGGTAGGATGGGTGATGTTATTCAGTGAGAGAGGCAATGAAGTTTTGTCTACTTCAACCATTTCTCTCTTCCAGTCATCTTTTACCAACTGAAATTTCCATCTCTGATTCTGCATTCAGTACCGAAGGAAGGGCATTGACTGGAATTAAGAGCTATTAGCCCAGATAAGTTCATTTAATTAGCAAATTGAGACATGGGTCCCTAAAGGACAAACATATAGGGGTGAGTGAGCCCCAGTTATAGGAGAGAATCAAAAGTGCTTGACCGAAAGGGTAGAATGATTTGTTGCTGTTTGTGCAGGGAGAGCTGAGAGGAGCATGCCAAGGGGAGGGTCACCCAACCAAATTCACCAACTTAAGTAGCCCTCGCCGAAGTGCCAGACGAGTGACATGGGTCTGCTCCAAGAAAGCCATGTTTGCACAGTCCATGAGAGACATGTAGCATTATAAGACAATCATGAAGGAGGTGATATGGGTTTATGTGTATATGTAGAGCTGATTCACTTTGTTATACAGCAGAAGCTAATGCACCAGTGTAGAGCAATTATACTCCAATAAAGATGTTGGGGAAAAAAAAAAAAACGACAATCATGGAGTTGGGGTCTGGAAAACTTGAACTGGCACTCTAGCTCTGTATAACCCCAAAGCTTAGCTGCCTGATTGCCAAACCATGCCCTTCATCTTAAAACTCTAAGCAGCCTTTTACCGGAGAGGGAGATTCCCAAGCTGCAAATAGGAAGCAATTCCTTAAGAATAAAAACCTCCGTGTAGGTAAAAATAAATAAATGAATAAAATAAAAGCCCCCGAATCAAAGGAAAACTTGGTGGGCACTGGTTCTAAAACACCAGAGAAAGTGACTAGAGGGGAAGCTTGATCAACCACCATCACAGAGTCACAGAGTAAGGGAATGTTATCGCCTCATCTTGGAATATTCTGGAAGAGAAGAGGTTCCATCTCTCCCGCTATTTTATTCATCACCTCTTCAGAAGTATTCAAATGAGTTGAGACAACTGCTTCACTTGGCATTTGGATCCATCTATTAGCTACTCAGGGCCTCGAGTGCTTAGTCATTTCTCAGCTCATGTCACTGCGGCTTTGTTCTCACATTTGACACTGACTCCAATGACCTTGTAGCATCTGCCCTGCCAATTCCCTGAAAACCCTGAGCAACCTGCTCCTCTGAATGCTCCTCTGAATGTCCTTTTCTCTCTCTCTCTCTTTTTTGACAAGGAAAAGACCTACCAGGTTTCTTGAACATTCCTGAGCAGCTAATTCCTGGAGTCCTTGTCTTCACTTCTTTCCCTCTGCACCTTACTGGCATTTGCTCCAAAATCTGCTGCTTTTCCAACAATGGCCTGGCATGGAGCTGAGGCTTTCAAATGTTAACTCCCTGGCACCAGTTCTGTAGGTGCTGGCAGAACTCTTCCCTGATTTGCACACAAACCCTTTCATTTTGATGCATCCGGGTCAGCTCGGCTTTTTGCCTGGCCTACAAGGTGGTTAGGAGGCCATGGCCCAGGGAACAGAGTACAGAAGTGTCCTCTTCCTTTTCAGATCATCTCTCAGCCACTTTCATCTGAGTTTGTAGAAATGCACCACCCTTCCAGGCTCTTACTTAAACCCTGTGGGCAGAGCCAGAGGGTGGACTCTCGCCTAGATACCAGCTTTTCAGACTTCCTTCAGGGAGGTCTGCACGGTCTCCAGCTTGCCTGTGCGGTTCTCATGCCCTTGCTCAGGGGAAAGCTTTTCTGAATCTTCTATGATGGAAAAACCTTTCCACCCAGGAGCCACTATCAATATGTCTATTTTAGTGGAACACCAGGGGGCTATCTGTGATGTCTACTCTGGGGTGAAGGAGTAGTCTCACCTGCCTGACATCCATTGGTTTCCATATTCTCTGCCTGATTCTTATGAACCGAATGTAAATGGAGCATGGTAAGGGGAAAACAGGAGAAAAAAAGATACGAGTGAAAGAGATAATCCATTCATTCATCCATTTATTCACTCAAAAAGCTTTTCTTGAGTGCTACTATATGGATATGGGAAGGGTGCTGGGGATTCAAACATAAATGACACAATCTTTGTCTTCCAGAAATTCAAGACTCTAGAGAAGAAAGAGAAACCATTCCAATAGCAGAGTCTGTTACTTAGGAGAAGTATTGCACCAATGTTGAAGGAAGATTAGGGGGTTAATAAAAGCTTCCCAGAAGAAACAGTGTTAGAGTTGAATCTTGATGGACATAACAAATTTTATAGTGGCCTTGCTGTGGGTCAGACACAGTGACATGTGCTAAATAAATGTGAACAAAATAGACTCTGTCCCTGACGTTGTGCAGCTTAAATTCCAGAGCAGGGCATAGAGAGGTGTGGTTGCAGGATGGGGGGAGGAGCTTAGAATCTCTGTAAAGGACAAACATTAGCTAACAATGATTGAATGTTCCTATGTGCCATATGCCATACTAATTGCATCATATTTAATCTTTAGAATAACATTATGTAGTGGGTATTGATATTTACATTTTAAAGGTGATCTAACCAAAATTAAGCGAGCACAAATAACCTGCCCACCATTACAGAGCTTGTAAGTACGAGATCTGGCATTCAATCTTAGGTGTGTCTTACCTCAAGGCAAGAGCTCTTAACCGCATGGGGAAAAGACCCTCAGGCTCTCTGACAGGGCAGGAGAGGGAGGGCATTCCAAGTAGAGGGAATAGCTTTTGCAAAGTTTTGGAAATAGGACAGAATTGAGGGTGTATATTCCAGAAACTACAAAGGTGGAGTAAGAGTGAAACTGTAGTACAGGGGAGCCATGGAGCTGGGAGCATGGTAAAAAGTAATGGGGGATGGTAGGGGCCATTCATGGATGAAATTATACTCAATAATAAGGCCTTTGCGTTTGTTTCCAGAGAGCCATGTGAAACCATCAGTGGGTTTAAGAACAGGGTAGGATAAATTTAGAGTTTTCAAAGCACTATTTTGACTGCTAAATGGAAGCTATAGTGGAATTGGTTATAACTGGAATAATGAAGATGAAAAATTTGAGAGCTTTAATAGAAGTAGAGGGCTTCCCTGGTGGCACAGTGGTTGAGAGTCCACCTGCCGATGCAGGGGACACGGGTTCGTGCCCCGGTCCGGGAAGATCCCACATGCCGCAGAGCGGCTGGGCCCGTGAGCCATGGCCGCTGAGCCTGCGCGTCCGGAGCCTGTGCTCCGCAACGGGAGAGGCCACAACAGTGAGAGGCCCGCTTACCGCAAAAAAAAAAAAAGTAGAATAAATAAGACTTGGTGAGCTTAGATTTGGTGAAATTAGATATGGTAATGAAAGAGAGGGAGGATTTATGATGACTCCCATGGTTTTGCCAGGGAATTTCGAGTTGATGACAATCTCTGAAAAGGGGAATATAAGTCTTTTTTTAAGGAGTAAGTTGATGTGTTCAGTTTGGGACATACTGTGTTTAACTTCTAGGAGAAACTCAAAAGGAAATGTCCAGTAGGTCTATGAGTCTGAAGCTTGGGAGAGTGACTTGGGTGAGAGAAATTGATTTAGAAGTCATCTTCCATGGTCTTCAGGCATTCACTGTTATCGTGGTCAATGATACATCTCAAGAACATGCATCAAGAAGAGAAAGATGATTAAAGAAAAAATCCAGGGGAATATCAACATGAGAGAGATAAGTAGAAGAAAAAAAAAAAACTAATGAAGGAGACTACAAAGGGGTGGCTAGAATGGAAAGAGAAAGATGAGAGGATAATGCGCTAAGAGTATTTTCCTATTTCCATAGCATGTTAGAACTGGAAGCTATCTGTCCCTTTCACTTTAAAGATGTGAAAAGTAGTGCTTGGGATACAGCTGGTGACCAGAACTGAAGCCCAGAGCCGACCACGGTTTTGTGTTTTTGTTTGTATTTCCTTTAGTCTCACTGTCTAGCATAGTGTATAGGAACTGAAAAAAAAAAAAAAAAATATATATATATATATATATATATATATACAAAAAAGCAGTGTCCTTTTGACGTCAGATTTCATCACAGCTTTCCAATTTTTCAAAGGCATTTCAAGTACCCATTTGGACCACTAAGAAGAAAAGGGAGTATGCTCATCATTTCCCCGGTGGTTTTACAGAGATTAGCCCGGGAAACGTCATATCAACCCCACAGAATGGGCTTTGTTTTCCCATTTTCTCTTGAAGAAACTGAGGCTAAGAAATGTTAAGAAATAAATTTGCTGGGATCACACAGCTACGGTAGACAGTTATTTCATGGTCAGATTGCCCTAATTATTTCTGTCTGTCAGTTTCTCGGGGATTCGGTGCTGACTCCATGTGCAAACTAGCCAGAAGGGACAATTCTAGGGGTTATCTTAATAATAATAATAAAAGGGTAGATTGATTTAAAAGCTTTGTTCTCTGCATTGGGACACTGAGATGAATTCTAAAGTGGTGCCAGAGCTTTGAGGAAATTAGTGATATCTTTCAAAAAATGCCAATAATTGAGAACTAGCTCCAGAGTTATTAACGGAGTCGGCACTTTCTACTTTCAGAAAGAGTCTATCATTGTGCTGGGGCCTTGGCCTCTTGTGTTGGAAATGAGTCAATGTCGTCAAAATATGACAAGCTATTTTTATTCCTCACCCAGATCAGCCATAGTTTAACAACGCATTTCCAAAGTAAGGCTGATGGAAGCTCCACCTGAAACCTGTTCTCCCAGATAAGTATCTTCATCCCATTCATCGTTTCAAGAAAAGAAATCTTACTGCATGGCAGCATTTTCATCCGCTTTGGTTTCAGCTAGAGATAAATTGTGCTTGCTGCAAACTAATTAATATCAGTCACCTGGAAAGTAGAAATTGGGAGACAACAGGCTTCTCTTTCTTGATAAACAGATTGCTGGGTAAGGGATGCACATGGATGTGACAATTCATTTGGCCGTAGAAATAGCAGAAATGAGACTTTTTGGATAGATATTTGGAAGGCATGGGGAGGCAAACCTCCCCAGCTTTTGCCATTTCTGCTCAGGTGGGCCTTTTGTGCTAAGTTTCAACATTCCCTAAGTTGTCTGGATCAGCAGAAATCTCTATGCCCCCAGAGAAGTTTCCCTAAAGCTATAACCAGAATGTGAAAATAATGACCAACTCCTGGGAAAGCTCTTTTTGCACCCCAGTCATCAGCAGCCCCCTTGCCTGAACCAAGTTCCCACTTGGCCAAAGAACCATAAAGGATGGCCTGGGTGATGTGTAATCCAAGGATTCCATCAGAGCTATGCTGCTAGCAAAGAAAAGCAAAGTACGTTTAGAAGCAATAAACAGATTCCTCCCCAGAACTAGCCTGTGGTGGCCGGGGGAGGGATGGGGGAGGATGAGTTGTAAAGCTCTGAGGAAAGAGCCCATGTTTCTCATGGACCCCGTAGAACCAGCTCGTCATGACTGCCCTCAAATGAAGAAATCACATTCTGTCATAGCAGGCTCTAGCTTCAGGGGGTGGTTCTTTGAAAGAGGCAGAAGAGGGAAAATGCCACCATCTGAGTCTTCCTTACACCCAATTTCTCAGAGAAGTCTTGAGGGATCATTTTTCCATATCAAGAATCATAAATTGCCCTTTTTATAGGAGCTTGAGACGAATGATCTTCCAGAAACGATTCAGAGCCAGGGCATTTGGGGATTCGTTTAGCGAAAACTGAAAATTCTGTCAACTTTTCATTCATCTATCCAGTCAGGTGTATACACAGAAGATGTAAAAATGAAGAAGTTAGTTCTGCAAATCTGGGGCAGAAAGTGGGGAGAGAAAGGTATGGAAAGTTTTTCTAGAAAAGGCAACACTTGAGCTAAGTCAATGAAAGATGGCAAGTATTCACAGGCAGACAGATTAGGGAAACCTTGAATGTTCCCGATTTGAGGAGAGATTCTGGGGAAAAAGAGAGTTTTACTGCTTCTGCTTCTCCCACTGCCCAGTTCCACATTTCAAGGTCAGTTCTGTTACTAAAGATCCCACGGAGGGACTTCCCTGGTGGTCCAGTGGTTAAGACTCTGCACTCCCAATGCAGGGGGCCCGGGTTTGATCCCTGGTCTGGGAACTAGACCCCGCATGCCGCATCTAAGAGTTGGAATGTTGCAACGAAGATCCACGTGCTGCAACTAAGACCCAGCACAGCCAAATAAATAAATAAATATTAAAAATAAATCCCATGGAGCTTTCACTGTCCATTCTCCCTTACGAGAAATAAATTTGCTCCTGTAGATATTGGGACATTTCTGAATTGTTCACTCATTACATTGTATATGCATTCACTAGGCTGCAAATTCCTTGAGGACAGGGTATCTCATTAATTGGTTTTTGCTACCTCTGGTGAGGACAACAGTGTCTGTGACATAGCAGGTGTTTCTGTAACGTTTGTCAAGTACTCTGTATGTCTCCACACTTGATTGGGAGTTTCTTAAATGTAGAAACTACATTATTCATACCTTCCAGGTCTAGCTCAAAGTACATATTAAATAAATATTTAATGAATGTCTAAATAAGTGAGAAAGAAAGTCCTTAGATATTGAGAATACAAGTGAGTATTACATCTTCTTATAGGAACTCACTCAAACTTCAGCACGATAATGGTGGCAAGGACACACTCACTGTGTGTCCTTCTTCTGACCACCCAGTGTCACTGTCCTTCCTGTCTTCCTTCAGGGAGGGAGGACTTGGGTTTTCCAATTTCTCTCACTTTGGGTCTAACACAACCACCAATTATCTTGAAATGATCTGAGCAACAGTGAGTTAGAACTGGTAATGGCCATAGTTTTTCATCTTTCCCAAGAGTACTTTCAGTTTAATTAAAACCTATATGAACCACCAAGTGTTGAATTTCCAATATGATTGGTCAGCCGTAGAGGAGATATTTTGGAGAAAGGCATCTGCCGTGAACCTCTCAACTCATCCTGTGAATGCAGCTGCCTAATTAGTAGTTAATTGTTCTGCATGAGTTTGTTCTTGTCAATGTGTTGCTGGTTCATGTTCTGATATTGTATGGTGCCCAGCAACTTGTGATGTCACTGAAATAACAATGACAGCCTGTATTCTTCAGGTCATCGTGCGACCTGAAGCCAGGGACTTATCCACTATGACCCTGAGCGTCCTTGACTGTGTCCCCTAAGACTCTCCTCCTGATGTTAATTCCATCATTCTTTGAGTTTTATTTATCTTCTCAGATAGAGTCCATGAAGTCAGTGGATATGGTATTTCACTTCATCTTATTCGTAAGTTTCACTTGGGAGAGGGAGGGACGTAAGAATTGTGTAACTTGTTACTCATGGTGATTCATTAAGCTGCAGAGAGGTTCACAGCCCATCCAAGCTTCTTAAACAACCCATCCTGTCCCAGCCCCTGGCCTGATCATGTAGAGGGTTGGAAAATTCACAGCCACAGAAAGCTCTGGAAATGGAATAGCATCTGTATATATGTTGGGTGATGGGGGAGACATGAAGAAGAAAAAGAGACATATCCGATGGGGGAGTAGCATCTTCTGCCATCCAGATTTACTTTAGGACCACCTCCTTCTTCAATTTAAATATTCACTGATTGTGTACAGTGGTCCTCAATACAGAAAGGCCACCCCCTCAAGGAAAACCATGCCCTCCAAACAGATACACAAACCACATTCTAGCAAGATTCTCCCAGAAAAAAAAAACAAAAACAAAAAGCCCCTGCATTTCCTCTATTAAGCTCAACCTCCTTTCATCAATTCCTTTCTTCCTTGGCCCATGAAACGAATCATGAAGAGATTATTTTCTGGGAAAATTAGTAGAAAAACCCTGATGCAGACAGTTTCCCTTCTGATTGCAGTCTGACTTCCACGTATTGAATATCACATCAAGTATTGGTTCAGGGGTTTCAAAGGAGAGCTCAGCAAAAGAAGAAAAACAGATAAGCCTACAAAGTTTTTCAATGTACCTACTGCAGAGTTATCAGGTCATAGATCTAAATGTCAGCACTATATGCCCGATTTGCACATTTCAAACCGATTTGGTAATTTTTTTTCATTTTTGTCTGCACGCATGAAGTGCTTTAGAATACTGAAACAATTTAGAATCATATTTAGTTTGCAACAGTTCAATTAACTTAAGTGCTGAAACATGCTCCCCAGCTGGTAACTAGTTTAATCGGTTACTATTACAAGAAATAATTTCTTCAGTGCTGGGGCTTCCCAATGTCCTCTTTGGAGAGGGCACGGCCATTCACAGGTATGTGGGAATGGGAAGGTTAGGACTCTGGCAAAAATCTCTGATTTAACGGAGAAGAAAAATCAGAACCCATTCTATTATTTAAAAAACAAAAAACCAAAAACGTAGGTATGGGTTTCCAACTTCTCCTGTGATTTTATGACCCCCTGTTCCCTTGGAATAACTTATAACCACTCAATAAGCAAGATGAGGGTGTGGGTCAAGGGTCGAAGACTTTTAAAGATATTGCATAAATGCACTTAACCATGAGCCAAAGTGATAAATAGGAAACCAAGATGAATGTCAGGAATGCTGTGAAGAATGATTAGCTGGGACAGTTGAGCAGCTGCTAAGGCAACTCCAAACACCTGGAAAGAAGGATTTCCTTCTGGCTTACAGCGAGGCTGAATTGTTCTAATTGCATTTGCATTAACAGGCACCACTGGCAAATTGCAAAAAGGATACCGTACGGTGGGAAAACATTATGTAAATTTTCAAAAGGCACAACATAATACTGCATCTTGCTTTTGGAGACATGGAAAGGTAGTTAGGAGAAAAAGAAATGGATGGGAATAGCAACACGCCAACCACAGGAGACAGGTCACTACTGAGGAGGGAAGGAGAGAAAAAGAGATGGGTATGTGGTTTTTTTCAGAGCGATCTTAAGCATAGAGGGTAAAATGTTAAGATCTCATACATGAGGCTCTATTCGATTATTTTATGCACTTATGTGTCTGTTTGGTATGTTTTCTAATTAAACCTTAGAAACATTTTAAAAAGAGTCTGTGACAATATCCATTTTGTAGCCACTGTTAAGCCAGTCGTTGCTGGAATGTTTTCTCTTACCCTGGAGACTGATAGCCCTAGACTATTTTTTTAAGGTTCATGGAATGCCAAAGACCAAAGTCTGTGATGAACTACCCCTCTTTCCCTCTTCATAATTTTTTTCTTTTTATTTATTTATTTTTTATTGGAGTATAGTTGATTTACAATGTTGTGTTAGTTACTGCTGTACAGCAAAGTGATTCAGTTATACATACATATATAGATATAGATATAGATATACACACACACATTCTTTTTTATATTCTTTTCATTGTGGTTTATCATAGGATATTGAATATAGTTCTCTGTGCTATACAGTGGGACCTTGTTTATCCATCCTATATATAACAGCTTACATCTGCTAACCCCGACCTCCCACTCCAGCCCTCCCCCAAGCCCCCTTGGCAATCACCAGTTTATTCTCTATGTCTGTAATTCTGTTTCTGTTTCATAGATAGGTTCATTTGTGTCATATTTTAGATTCCACATGTAAATGATATCATCTGGTATTTTTCTCTTTCTGACTTACTTCACTTAGTATGATAATCGCTAGTTGCATCCATGTTGCTGCAAATGGCATTATTTCGTTATTTTTGCCCTCTTTATAATTTTAACTGACCTCGTTGAGCTTGGACACTGGATTGGAAATGTAGCCCAAATATTGCAGTGTTAGAAACTGAGCCCTCTTTTCTCTACTATTGATTCCAGGTACAACATGGACACTACCCCCAAAAGGCCATCCATAAACTCAAACTGTGAGTGTCTAGTGATTGACTGCTTTCCACAGTAATCTAAGACCTTACTGTAGAAATGTTAGCATTGGAGAGAGAAATCCAGACAAAATACACCTGAGAAATCTTAAGAAGGTCCTCTATCATGAACAGCTGACATTCAAGATAAAAATGACTATACACACAGGAAAGAGAAAGCACTCAGTCAAAAGGGGGCTAGTGATTATGCCTTCAGCTTGTCACATAGCTTAGCTTTAACCGAGAAACTTTTAAATAGTGTTGGGAAAACCGTAAAGAGCTATCAAATATTGATTATTTTTGTTATTGAATACCTAAGTGGTAATGGTGTACCAACTCCAATTTAATTTTAATGCAGGGAGGAGGTCTACTTTTTTTAAAGTTGATTGGCAGTCCTTTCAAATCAAATTGTTTATCATGGGATCACAGCACTTTGCCATTCCTGCCCATTAAGTATGAGAATCTCTGGCCTCAACCTCATAGACATTAGTAATACCGCAATATACCTTCCAGAAAACACAAATACACATGCACACACACATATACCTATGCATATACGTATACACATGTATACACACATATGTACATACACACATATACATGTATACATATACAGTTGACCCTTGGACAACATGGGTCTGAACTGCTAGGGTCCACTTATACTTGGATTTTTAAATATGATGCGACGTGGAACCATGGATATGGAGGGCTGACTGTAAAGTTATTCTTGGATTTTTGACTACACAAGTTGTAGGCACTCCTAACTCCCCATGTTGTTCAAGGATCAACTGTACATATATACATATACACTTGTGTATGTGTACACACACACACACACACACACACACACTTTCTCTCTCACACTCCTGCTAAGAGTGCCCTGCTGTTGTTATTAGTAAACACACAGTTTAATTTTTTCTTACTATATTGTCAACTAGTCCCTTCTGCTCCTAGTACCTAGTATGGTTTCTGGCCCATTGGAAGTGTTCAGTGAATGCAGAATGAATGAATGCATTACATAACATTCATTCATTCTAACAAGATGGTAACAACAAAACCACACAAACTTTTCAATCACCCCCAACAGAAAAATGTTTTCTTTGGGGCGTTAATATTTTATCGGAGGCATTATATATACGAAATAGTCAATTAAATAAGTTTTAGGGTCAACTGGACTTTACCCAAATGTTGGCAGCTTCTCTACACCTCATTTCTCATCTATAAGCCGAGAATAATGGTACACTACCTCATTCTTTACTTAGGAGGATTTATCAAGAAAATTCACATAAAGAGTCAAGCAAAGTGACTAGAAGATTGTAAGCCCACAATAAATGTTAGTTGATACCACCACAGTCATTATCATTAACCTCACTGTTTTAATCACAGCCTGAATTTGCTGGACTTTCGAATGGAAGATAGATTTTCATATTAGCCTTCTTACTGCAGCAGAAAGATTCATTTAATTTGAAAATTAAGATGTTAGAGGAAGAGTCTCAGATTAAGTAACACCGTTATCTGAGGTGGAATTGCTGAGCAACCAAAGAGCCAGGTGTGTCAGTAAGACCAGATTCCGAGAACAGAAGCCTCCAAGTTGATCAAGTTTCCAAATGGAGATGGTAAGGCTAAGTTTTTAAGAGCATGCAAAAAAAAAAGCAAATGATGCCTTTAAATCATCCCATTGCCATGAACTTAAATGTCTCCATGGTATCTAACAGATATGACTTTTGAGGGGGCTCAGATTTAACCTTCAAAATGCTGCAAGTCTCTGATGCTCCCTTGCTGCAGGTGGCGACTCCGGGGATGGTAAAACTGAACCAATTAGAAGGAAGAAATGGGATCTTCTGCAATGCATCATTGGAAGGTGAAGAGTCCTGTTTATTGTATGCACATGTGGTATCATTTTATCATTCCCCAAAAATAAAGTTGAAAATTTCTCTCCAAAAACCTCATTAGGGAAACCCCTAAGAGCCTCCCACCAATGTTAACAGCCCAGGCAGTAAACAGGATTTTAATAGCTCCTCCAAGCAAACACCAGGTCGGTAAAGGCCGACTGCTGTCTAGCTGACACAGAACCACACACACATATGGAATCGGCTTTGTAAGGTCCATTCTCTTATTCACAGTTCCACCGCCCTCGCAGTACGATTGCCCCTTTTGTTTATACAATCCCATAGACTGAGTTGGCATAAAAGGCAAATAAGAAACCAAGGGGAATCTTTGCCCAAATCTTGCTCTGTACCCGAAGTTCAAATGTGTTTAGTTAACCTTTTATTTATTCCTTCTCTTTCCTTCAGCTGAGCTTTCTAGTTTTAGTCTTTGCCATGGTGAGTCATGGCAGAAGGTGGCTCAATGAGACCCTGGCACCATGTGACAGAGGAACTCTTATGAGCTCTCCGTGAATTGTTTCATTCAGCAGGCACACACACCGACACTCCCTATGGATGCCACCACACCTGCCATTAAAAATGGGAAAATGTCAGCCATAACACACAGGTACTTCTCAACCTCAGACACAAAGGCCAAACATTTGGTGGAGAACTCCAATTTTTGCTTTCCTTCTAATCATTTTCCTACTGGATGGTTTGATAGAGATTCAGATGTTCACCCTGGGAAAGGCAGCTCATTGGATAGTACCAGGATGTTTTGTAGCCAGATAACTGGAGGAACATTAGGCCATGTGTTGCCCTTGATCATGAAGTTACCTGACACGAAAGTAACATGGCCACGTCACATGTTGTGTCACCCAATTACTAACTTATCCTTCTCCGGCAAGCAGAGTAATTAACCATCATTCTGTGCACACACGTTCCTACCAACAAATAGTGACATGCTTACGGAGGGCAATACCTCTAAGTACTACAAAACATGAGTCATTTGATTAAAGGGTATAGCAATCAAGCTGAAAACCTGCCAAATGGTTAAACTAGGAACAAACACAGCCTCATTTTCTTTAAGTCTTAAGTGTGCTGTAAAGCTCTGGTAGGAATAAGAGACCTGGTTGGAAATGAAGTATAAGAGCATTGATATGAATGATTTTCAACACCACCAAAGTACCTGTGAATTCCTTTAAATGACCTGCTGGAGAGTATTGTGTGGTAGCTGTATTACTATAGTCCCCCTTTTTCTCATCAATTAGTAATGTTAAAGAGAAGCTTGACAACAGAGTTCCTAACAACAGCAAAAACAAATTCTCTCCGATTAAGCAGTCTAATAAGCTACTTAGCATTTTACGACTTAACATTCTTTCCTTCCCATTTAATTTCAGCTTTCACTTGGATGTCATCTGGTTGAAAATCCATCACAGAAAACTACATGGAAGAAAAGATAATGTTGCTAAGTGCTCCCAATGTTCCAAAACGAGCAGAAGCACATTTTTTCTAAATCAACCCAGGACTTTGCCTAAAAATTCAGCTTCTTCCTACTAGAAATTAATATATGAAAATGGTCAATATGCAAATTTAAATATCACACTGGCTACTCACCTTCAGTAAGTGTTATATGCATACATTTGGAGCAATACAATATGTTAAGGTTCTTGATGATAATAATGCCTTGGTGTGCATATGTGCATGTATAATTATGCTCATTTAATTTAATCAGGAAAATATTATAGGATCATTTGGTTTTCTCCTCTAAAGGTTCTCTCACTTTATTCAATTAATTAATTCCACTCTGCCCCTTTTATAAGTCAGCCGATGGTAAGTAATGGTTTCAGGGTTAAAAGGAATATGGTCACATTCCTGTAAGAATGATGGACAGAAAGGAGGCATAGGGGAAGGGGGTGGCCTCTTGTCCTTATCATACATCCTAATCAAGGAAAAGTGTTAGGCTTTTCAGTGGGAACCTGGTCCTAGAAATATCCAAATTTTCTGATCATTTCTTCCTGCAAGTTTCCAGCGTCCCTGAATGCTGAGAATTTGCCCCGGGGGCAGTCAACTGGTTACAACAGAAGCCCAGGAAACAAGCTCATGTGACCCACACATTCCACATGCTTGACTGGAGTGGAGCTTGTGGGACTTTGCAGAATTACTGGAATCACATGGGATATACTGAGGGGAGCAGGAGGGTAGAGGACATTTAACTTAAACCATGAACTAGAAGAGTAGATAACGTCACGGTAAGTAGAATACAAAGGACCATGTTGATTGAAAGGGAAGAAACATGACACAAAGGTCATTGCATATTATCTTTCCCCCACCAAGGAAATCTTATTTTCTTTCTCATAGAAGAAACTTTGTTCCTTTTCCCCAACATGTTAACAGAGACCAGTGAAAAGAAATAGGCTGCTTTGTTCCCATCAATAGAATCTATACAGCATCTTTTTCCCCCGGGATTAATTCAGCTTTTGATTAAATCTTTCCGAGATTTAAATCATGATGTTACAAACCTCCGAGGAGCTCCTCTATGAGTTGTGACCTTATTTATTGCTCTCTGCTGTTTGATAAAGTGTGAAGATTGATTTATAATAGTGTATACTGTGTTTGAAAACAAGGAATGGTAAAGAGAATTGCAAAATACAAGATTAATATAAAGTAAACATTGCAAAAATTACGTCTTGGTTATAATACGCTATAATTAATACTGAGTTACAACTGTGTAGCTAGTAACACTAGTGTCAAATGAGTATAACAGTGCTCTCAGAGTTGTAAATTATATCCAATGATTAGCTAAATAAGGCTACAATTAAGAGAAAACTGGCAATGCTGAAAAAGGATTTTGAACCAATATCACATTGTATACTTTAAACAGATTAGTTTGGAGGACTTTTGAATGGAAACAAACTCCTTTTAAATAAACTATTCATATCCAGTGTTCATTTATTTTTGTCAGCCTAATTTTGGATTCAATAATTATTTTGCCATTAGTGTCATTAAGGATGGAAGCGATTTAATGTTTGAGGACAACATCAAATGAATCCTTTATCTCTAATCAGGATGTCCCTGTACAAGACTAGTGGCTACTCCTTTTTTTCTCTCTTAAAAATCCCTCTTCACCCTCAAAAGGTTTTTAAGGGTAAAAAGTTAACCCTTTAAAAGGAAGACTGTCATTATGCTATTGCCCTTGCTAATTCCAGCCAGAAGATTCAAAATGCCCTATACAATTTAAACACCAGTGGAGACAAGTCACAATCTGAGGCCTATCCACTGAATCACAGTTGTAGATGAATGCAGTATTTGGGTAAGATAACAGGAAGTTTTTATTTTCTATTTTGATAAAATAATTGGCAAATCTTACAGTGCTATAAAATAGACAGAGAGCCATGGGAAGTGCTTCTTGTGTTATTTAGCAGATTTCAATGTACTATTGATAGCTCTATCACATTTCCAATAATTACGAATACATTTTTCTGTAGGAGAAAGGTGGGGC
The DNA here is from genome assembly GCF_005190385.1 of Monodon monoceros. NCBI lineage: Eukaryota > Metazoa > Chordata > Mammalia > Artiodactyla > Monodontidae > Monodon > Monodon monoceros. Next base: position 87,095,383 of record NW_021703777.1, on the reverse strand, counting down.
TAGGAGCTGGAATACATTTAGCCACCTTTCCCCATGGCTAGGCTTATGCTGAATCTTGCAGTGCAAGTGGCTGGGAGTGAGGACCACATCTGAAATCTGGACATGGCAGAGCACTAATAACACATTCTCTGCAATCTCTGTCATGAAGATCACCAATAACCTACAAGGCACAGTGGACATCCTGACAGCAAGCCGTACCGGCAGCAATCTATCAGCTTGTCCCATATTTAACCTGATGACTTACATATGACGGGGGGACAGGGAGATGCATTCTGTTACAAGTCTTCAAAAAATATCCAGTCCATGCTATACACCAGAAACTAACATAACATTGTAAATCAACTGTCAATAAAAAAAAAAATTCAGCCCATTAGAGTACAATTGCTTCCTAAGCTGAAATATTTAGCAGGTTTCTCACTAGGGGCAGTGGCTTGTACTTAAAATTCACACTTTCCAGGGTTAAGTACCAAAACAGAGCTAATCCGTTTGATAAAGTCCCACATCACTTCTCATTATAGAAATCACCACTTCTGCCTTTGCCATTTGAAAGGAGACAAGGTAAAATACAGAAGGTGCATGTTACCTTAGAGCTGAAATCCATCCATGAATATGGAAAAGCAGGGGGAGGGGGGAGATCCAGAGAGGAAACAGAATAACGATAAGCGAGTAATGTGTACTGATCTGAGGAATATGCCAGGAGTTTGGTTATGATAAATAAGAAAAGCAGAAGTAGATTTGAAACATTCGTTTCCCTTTATTAGCTCAGTGAGGCTGATGTGTACTGCACATTTAAAAAAAAAAAATCACAGGAATTTTCATACAATGAATAAAACCACAACAATACATGTAGAGTTGGCAGGTGGGAAAAAAAAAAAGCCCGACAAGGGCTCAACTAATCGCTCACTTTCCCTCTTCAGCATAGTTCAACCAACAGTATTACACTTTCACCTACAAATCTTATAGTAGCTCCATCAAATCAGCAGTTCATATTATTGAAAATGTCTGTCACATAGGTACAAATTTAGAATCATCACATTATATTACATGGCTATTCTAGGTCACCTATAGATCAGGTCTTAGACTACAGTGATTGAAGTTCTCGTTACAGCCATCAAAAAAGGACACATAATCATTACCTACTGTAAGTTCACATCTAAAGGCATGAAAAGGTTTCCTTTTTTTCAACTGACCCAACCATCATACCCCAATAGTGCAAAGTTCCCTCTCTGCTGCTTTGAATGTTGACAGCCCAACCGTTGCTCTCAGAGTCGTTTAGCAAAAATTGATTTTGTTGCACTGGAAGAATTATTCTGCTACATCTCTTGAAAAACAAAAAACAACCCACATTTCTAAAGCACCAGTTCAGTTACCAAAATTGTAGATGTGGTACTTACCACAGCATGAAGGCAATGGCCCGGGGTCATCTAAAAATCCTACAGATCTATGCTGAAATTTGCCTCCAGTGATGATGGGGTGCATGTGTTCATTTGAAATATTCTCTCCAAAAAAAATTTTTTAAATAAAAATAAAAGGAACACAGTTTACATTTTGATGGGCTACCCACAGTGTCTGCATAAGATACAAAAGCTCTATTTGGATGGTCTAGTGAGTCTCTCTTTGCACTAATTTTAGATGCAATTTGAAGTCCATGGAAGAAAACTATCTTCATGGTAACAATATTTGTCAGGCCAGAAGGGGGGATAAATGAATCCTCAACATGAAATCTGTAGTGTTGTCTTTTCATAAGTAAGAAAAGAAACCAAGATTTTTACTCATGTCAACAATCCAGGGCAAAAAGGAGAATGTATTGAAAATCGGATCACAAAAAATTTAAAGGCAAAATAGAGAAAGCATCTGGTCCTTGAACACATAATATGGTTTACTAAATATTGATTTCTTAAAAATAATTTATTGCTCTTAATAGTCTTTTTTTATTCTTATTCTACAACAGAAGATACTCAAAATTCAGAAAGAAAGACTGTAAACTTTAGTTTGGCGTCCACACAGAGTTAAAATACCTGCATTTAACCTACGGAACAACAAGAATTAGGCGGATTAAAGATGTGTTACAGTCGTAACGCAGGACCTGTGAACAAGTTCTTTTATTTCATAGTATTTTTATTGCTTTCTATCTACTTAGAAATAAGAAGCCAAAAACTCAAGCAAGCATCCGACAGGACAGACAGTGGATTCACTCAGAACACAATATGCTGGTGATAAATGAATGCAGCTTTCAAAATTAGCTGCATTGGCCTGGGGGTGAAATCCATTTTATAAGATCGTGTTGGGCGAGAGAAAGGAAAAGAACGATTACGTAGTAGGTATATCATGTCTTCCAGAAAAGTCATGTCAGCCAAACTGTAATCGAATCTCAATTTAAAAACTTGAATATACACGCCAAACTTTACTGACTTCCATTCCAGGGCTCCACACTCAGAGGAAATCCTGATGCTCAAAAATGGAGGTTTTTCTGAAGTTTTTATTGAATTTAGCAGAAGCAATGTCATCAAGAACAACTTCATGGTCACGTCAGAGGCCATGCTAGTGCAAGTAGAAACACTGCTTCTGCAAAAGCGGAATTTCCCAAATGAAACACTTAAACTCCAACCTGACAATTGCCATGCATCCTAGGTAGAAAATTTCCACTGGCTTTATTATTTTCATCATCTCATAATTTATAATAAATAGGCTATCTGCAACTGATAAATATGTCTCTTTAGTAAACAAAGGAATGAAATATCAGTATTTATACAGGATGCATAACTGTAAAAAATACAGATAAATACCATCATCATACTCTGCCAAGGGAAAGAGATACTGGCTTCAAAGATAGTCTTCAGACACACATTAATTATTGTAAAAATCATACTGTAATTATTACCTCAGCATTTTGTATCAAATTAAAATCACAAAAATTAAAACAAAACAGCATTTTAAAAAGATTTTTGACCTCTAGTTTCAAAACTACTGTTGATAGAGAAAATAAAAACATTTCTTAATGGTTACCCATTGAGAGACTTTACATAAAATCATGATATCTTCTAGAAAAATTTTAGATGAGAAAATTTCATTCCCCTAACAAATCCAGTGTATAAAACTTCAAAGAAAAACAAGCAACAAGAAAATGTGGAAAAATATCGCAGAAGTGGTTAATACCTTTAGGGGGCTAGGAGATTTCTTGACAAGATGCTTGGATCGAAGCTCACCTAAGAAGGGATGGTTGTGCGTAAAGCATCGATTTGTTGTGTTGCACTCAACGGACACACACACTGTCCTTTTTTGTTTGTTTTGTTTTACAATCAAATATATATAAGCGGTAAGTTCAGCTTCTAAATATGTTAGTGTACAATAATTGTTTCACCTCATAATTACATTTGAATATTCTCGATTAAGAAAAATTTAGCAGTTTTGAAAAGAAGGCTGCATTTACAGTGCATAGCTGTAACAAAAAAAGAACATCATTGTATCATATGTACACAAAATAAAAATACTCCATTTAACATCTGTAAATACTTAACTACATCAGAGAATGTAGCAATTATACTATCTGAACACATCCCAGAGAGTTCTACCCAACTCCCATTAGTAATGTAACACCGTGCTCGCTCCTCAGAAAGAACCACTGAACAAGCTGCAAGCTTGACCATTGACAAGGCTTTTGAAATTCGCTGTGGAAGATCAACATTTTGGACATTTACATGGGTGTCATGAGAAAGGACGAACTACAGAAACTTCAAAATGTTAGGAAAGTTGAGCTCAGTGCCCGAAGTATCCTCTCCCACCCAGATTCCATGGCAAAAGGAAAAAGGAAAAAAAGAAAGAAAAAAAAGGGAGAGAGAGAGAAAGGATGAGTTCTACGGAACCTGCAGTTTCTTCGGGATTGTCATATAATCATTACGTTATGAGAGAAAGCTTGCTTCAAGTTGATTTTGCACTTTCTTAAAAAAAACAGAGTACGGAGGCTGATGCCCAGACATCAGTGGCTGTCATTTTAGGGTGGCTTGTGGTTGGTTGGTTTTCCTTCCTTTTGGATGTACATATTTTTTTTTTCCTTTTGAATAGAATATGAACATTTTGAAGTTCTAGGTTTTAAGTGTGTCTTCATGGAACTGCTGCCATTTGAAGTGGTTTGCCCTTGCACGCTCTGGTCAGGTGCCCCCAGTCCCCACCTGTACATACACACTTCCCCCAAACCAGGCAAACACACGCGCGCGCGCACACACACACACACACACACACACACACACACACACTCCATCACCAAGAGACTCAGGGAAAGCAAAGCTGACACCCATAAATAAACATGTGCTTACTGGGTTTCCATTCTGTCTCTTGCCTCTTCAGCAGCTGTGTTCATGTAAACCATTGTTGTTGTTCTTGTTGTATTGTTGTTGTTTTGTTTTGTTTTTGTATAGAGAGTGTAAAGTAGGAGAAATTCCTAAGTATGACTTGCAACAGTCTGTTAGGGAAGGACGCGCTGTCCCGTGAGGTATTCACCGTCCCTCTGTCATCCTCAGCCAGGGAACATGTTACCTGCGCAAGCTTCTCTGGGCTTCTTTCAGTAAACTATCGAAATCCAGAGAGTCATACTTGCTCTTGGTGGAAGCAGGGTCAAAGTCATCTGAGTTTGAATCTGAAAGAAACCCAAGCCAGATTTAGATGTACCCTCTGCTGATGGTCATTAACTCAATCATCTAATCTAAGATTACCTGATTCAAGAGCAACTTATCCAATCGATATACTTTAAAAAATAGGCCCAGCTTTTATTAGTATATGATATTGATGTTGGTGTACACATATATATATGCATATATTTACATATATATTTTTTCAGAAGGTATTTATATGTATGAATATTAATATGTGTATATATATTTGCAGAAGGTATTTTTACAGTATATGGTACTGGTATATATACACACCAATATTTTAGTTAATTAATTGTATATTTATATATTTATTTATTTATAGCACATGTATATATTTGCAGAGGGTAAGGAGTGATGAGCATTCAAAACAGTCATCTATTGACTCATTTTAGATTTAAACACTCCTGGAGGTAATCAGAACAGACTTTAATATTTCTTTTCAATAGTAACTTAGTCAATCAATATGCTTTAAAAATAAGCCCCCTCTCCCTTCCTGGCATGTTAAATGACTTACCCAAGGTTCCTCAACCACTTAGTTGGAGAGGTAAAAGTAGAAGCTGGAACTAATTCTCCTATTCAGTGGGATTGATTTCATTGAGCATGAAAGCCAGTTGAGTGGGAGAGAGATAATTGTCAGAACTTCACCCACTCATCACCCGGCTGCTCCCCTTTCAGGAGGGAGGGACATACGATCTCCAGTACCTTGAGGGACCCCAGCAACAGTGGCACAAACTCTCCCCAAATTAGAAGGTTTAGGAAAATGCTTCATGTCCAGAGAGGGCAAATGCAGCCTCTTTACTCACTAATAGGAGAGGAAAAACATACCCGTATAAATAAAGCCATGGTATTTCTTAGATCCTTAAACTAGTCCAAGCAAGCTTTTGTGCAAAGCTCCACATGCCACTTTAAGTAGCCCTGAACAAAATGGATGTATGTCAGCCACGTTGGACATAAGGTAAAATTCTGTCAAATATTTCTGATTTTTCTCCTTTGACATCTACGGAAAAGTCAACTATTTCTGCTGGTCTCTCAGCTTGAGAAAAGGTGTCTTGGAAATACAATAGAAAGCCTCTGGCAAACACATTCATTCTTTGGAAAGCACTTACTAGAAGAGAAGACTAAACCTTTCTGGGAAACATTAACAATCTTACTAAAATATAAATATTTGTGTTTTACCCAGATTAAATTACAAAATAGAAATGCTCGGTGACAGAAAAAGGTAATATTAGATAATATGGGGGCTAATCACTGACCTCACAAGGTGTTCTTCTGAAAAGGTTGCAAATCCCTCAAGCTCTCCAGAACCAGGCTGATTCCCCTTCCCCACCAGCTTCAATCTACTTTAAAGACAAGGAAATTCCTTCACTTTTTTTTTTTTTTCTTCTCATTCTCACCATCCCTTGTCTTTACTGCATTTCTTTTTCCAGGTAAGATGAACAATTATAGTCAGCCTCAGATATAAAAACAGGACAAAAATGGCCCATCTTTCCTCACTAAAATTTTATATGGTCAATCTTAAATTACACTGGCTTACACTCTTCTCTTCATAGCCTAATGAATAATTTGCTTGTATAACCAAAGCCTCATGAGCAGCTGTTGTTCAAATCAAAATCTTTTCTGTAGACACACAAAAAAGTTCTGCTCATTGTCAGAGATTAACCTGAAATCAGAATTCCACTTGCACTGTAGATGAAGACGGAAGAGCTGTCCAGTGATGGCAGTCTGTGTGACATAAAGTCAGCATAGAACCGTCGAGAATATATACGTGTATCTTTCCTTGGAGGAGATTTTGAGAATATTTAAAATGTCTTAATTTGGGATTATTCTACATGAAACCCAGAATTTTCTGGGTTTTCATCAGTAAATACTAAAAGCACTTTGATACAGTGGATTTCAAGAGTTTCTACACTGTGAAATACAGTGGCTGGTGCTTATGTATATACCAACTTTCATAGGCCATACTATGTCAGTCGGCACCCACAAAATCTTTCTCATTTCTTGAAGAGACAATGTGTTTATATGCAACTCCTGTGGCAATAACATCCACTCCACCCCTTTCCCTCCACTAAAGGAAGGCTATTGCAACACAAGTAAGAGATAATGAAATTTTTATAGGAATAACCTGAAAGCCACGCTAACAAATTAAAAAAATAAATTTTTATAATTAATAATACTGTATTAATAGAAACAAATCACATCACAACTGTATTCCGAGCACCTAGAAAACTGTTGGCACAAAGTAGGCACTCAGTATTTGTCTAATGAATGTATTAGTCTTGAACACCCACATATTATTAAAAACGTGATTGAAAATATTTGTGTTTAGATCTGGGATTGATTTACCAATGAACGGCAAGGGTATATGTAAAGTTACATATGTATTCAAGATGTTGATAATATACTACATTTCTTTGAGTTAATAAAGAGTTTGTGACCGATGTTATTTGTTTACTTTTTATTATTTACAAATTCTAAGCCATAACTAATTCCTGATCAAAAAGATCATATTCTTAATCATGATCCATCCTTCTGTTTTGACTCTATAGTCCTAATTTAATTTCTGTCTTTCCTCTTTGAGATTTTTCATCAAGCTCTTTCAAATGGAAAGATCTATTTGTTTATAGAACAGTAAACAGAAAGACACACAGATTACAGATTCATAGAAACCAGACTTAAATATTGGCTTCATCATGATAAGCTGATCATCCCTTGAAATTCTGAGTCTCATTTATAAATCTGGCTCGTAAGCAGTAACTAGAATCATTGTGTTTTGCACTAATAGTATTGTAAGCAACCATTAAGTGGCCTCAACAGCAGAGAAATGGAGGCCTAAACAGACATTTCTCCAAAGAAGACATACGAATGGCCAACAGGGACCTGAAATGCGGCTCAATATCGCTAATTATTGGGGAAATGCAAATCAAAACTATGATGAGGTGTCACTTCACACCAGTCAGAATGGCCATCATTTAAAAGTCTACAAATCATAGATGCTGAAGAGGGTGTGGAGGAAAAAGGAACCCCCCTACACTGTTGGTGGGAATGTAAATTGGTACAACCACTATGGAGAACAGTATGGAGATTCCTTAAAAAACTAAAAATAGAATTACCATATGATCCATCAATCCCACTCCTGGGCATATATCTGGAGAAAACCATAATCTGAAAGGATACATGTACCCCAGTGTTACAATAACCAAGACATGGAAGCAACCTAAATGTCCACTGACAGAGGAATGGATAAAAAGATGTGGTACATATATACAATGGAATATTACTCAGCCCTAAAAAAGAATGAAATAATGCTATTTGCAGCAACATGGGTGGACCTAGAATTTATCATACCAAGTGAAGAAGTCAGACAGAGAAAGACAAATATCATATATCACTTAAATGTTGAATCTAAAAAAAATTATACAAATGAACTTACTTACAAAACAGAAATAGACTCACAGACATAGAAAACAAACTTATGGTTACCAAAGGGGATAGGGGGTGAGGGGGATGGGGGGAGATAAATTAGGTGACTGGGATGAACAGGCACACACGACTATATATAAAATAGATAAACAACAAGGACCTACTGGATAGCACAGGGAACTCTACTCAATATCTTATAATAATCTATAGTGGAAAAGAATCTGAAAAAGAATATATATATACATGTATAACTGAATCACTTTGCTGTACGCTTGAAACTAACACAACATTGTAAATTAACTATACTTTAATTTTAAAATAGCAGAGAAATGGGATATATGAGCTAACTTAATTTAGAAGAGCAAATAAAAATTTTAAAAATTGGTAATCTATCTAAAATGATAGGTTGCTTTACTTTTGGTAAAATTAATCGGTATCACATCATTTTCACTTTACTCTTGACATACACGTAAGCTCCCAACCCCTCTAAGAGTCCAGGATATGCTTATATGCACCTTATTCAGCATTCATGGCCCGAGGCACTTAACTTCAACCATTCAGGGAATAAAGACAAGACATACATGATGTTGTTTGGTTCCAAAGCTGGCCCCTGGTTGATTCTTTCATTTTAAAATAACTTCAAATTTATAACTTCTCATAACAATCATTTTTATTATAATTATAGCTACTATTCATTGAGAATCTATTTTGTGCCAGACACTGACACTATGCTAAGGGCTTCACAGACACATATTTAATCTTCACAACAACATTATAATGTATTTTACAAATGAAGAACCAGAAGCAGAGGGAGTTTAATTGCTCAAGGTCAAAAAGCTAACTCAGGTTTCAAAACCAGGCCTGCGAAATTCCAAAGCCAAGGTGCTTTCAACTACACCAGGCCTACACTCAGATCGACTCCACTTCCTGCATTTGTAAGGCTGGAGGGAAACGGAAAAATCCATGCTATTACAATACACATCAAACACACCTTTTAGGAAATCAGAGTTAGCTTAGCAATGGCAAAGTTTCTATTGCTGCTGGCAAGGCAGAGAGATAACTAGAGGAGAAGCATTCTTCTTAGAAATATTTCAGGGAGGCTCCAGTGCAATTTGGAAATACTATCCCATGCTCCCTTTACCAGTGATGAATCACGATCTAAAGGCCCCTCTAGGTAGCTTATTCTAAACTCTAGATGTTTTGAGAGACTAGAAAACACCCTGGCCTTCATCACTGAAGAAAATAAGTCAAATCAACTCAAGACTTCAATCTGTCTGGACTGTTTTTAACAGCCAACATTTGAACAAATGACTTGCCACCTTTTATATTTTCATCCCTAGGCGTCTATCTCTCTAACAGTCAGCTGTCTCTCCCCTGCTTCATACTATCTATTTAGCTTGTGAAGTGAATTATAGCATATACCTCCTGAACAATGCACCCCACCTGTATCAATTACTCTAGGAAGACATCAGTTCAGCTGAAGGAAGAAAAAAGCCCTGTATTTGGTATTCATTTTTTTCTTTATACCAAGCCAAAGCAAGTGCAGATAGACATAGAATAATGCTTAGGAGCAGATTTATATGTTAATTTCATGATGATTATTATAAATTGATTTAAATAATTATGTCATATGCACAGGACATCTGCCATTTTCCTTCCTTATTTCATGAAGGAATTTAAAGGCTTACAACACACACATTAGTTAGGGAATAACATGGAAAGGAACAAAATTAAAATTGGAAAGGAAATCAAGATGTCCATCGTGGCATTATTTATAATATCAAAAACTGAAAATGTGTTTAGCTATAATGGAACGATTAAGTATAATGGCACTATTTGCCAGACAGAATACTATACAACCATTAAAGTTTACTGGTAAATTATTTTTCATCCTTTGAATCACAGTGGAAAATGAACTTATATAATATTAATCGAGAAAAGTAGAACTTAAAAGCGTATATATACGTATAATATGACCTCAACTACAAGAAATTTGACGTTCTGACACAAAATACTGAACAGCAAATCCCATACTAGGTAACAGTGGTTATCTCTAGGTGATTTTACTATTTTTCTTAATACCTTTTTATATTTTCCAAATGTCACCCCTTGAGTCTGTACAACTTTTATAACAGGCAAAAAGGAATACTTATCTATTTTTCAGCTTCCTTACCTGTAAAATGGGGATGATAATATCCACTTCCTAGGATTGTTCTGGTAATTAAATGAGAAAATGCTTACAAAGCCTTGGCACAGTGCCTAGCATATGGAAGCACTAAAAAAAAACAGGTTTTTTTTTCTTCTTTTGTTTTAAAGAAAGTACAGTGTGATTTTACTTTCTCCTCTCTCTGGGTGTAATTTGTAGAAAATGTTGACATTTCTAAGAGTTTGTGAGATAATAAGGAAAAAAGAATAAGACTTTTGCATATTCTGTTTTGCAAAGCAATGATGCCAATGCTATAGCTTGTACAAAAGGATTCAGGGTAGGCGCGGAAAGCAGTAACAGATTACAAACGAATACAACACTTGCACACTCAAAACATACCACACACACACACACACACATACAAATAGTGCAGAATTTCAGCATATGGGCAGACAGTAGAAACAATTTGCTTCTTCTGTTTGTTGCCAAAACTTAAGCCCCTTGCTTCTGAAACTGCCTCGTGTGTTAAAAAATAAAAAATAAGATAAAATCTGTATTCAAATATTCCCTCTAGTAAAATAAAGCAATGGTCCAACCCAATGTGCCTACAGTTTACATATGCTTCCATTTTGAGCTCTACATTATGGATTCCTCATTCTATGTACAGTAAAATCCATACCTAGGTCTGCATAGTTAGACTTGAAAAACTGCTTGCGTCCACAAAAGTACAGCTCGAAGTCAGTTTCATTCGACCTGCGCAAAGTATATCCATTTTCAAGAGCAGCAAAAGCATCACAGGTATAACGGTAGGTAATGAAACCATAGCTGTCTCTGCAATGGACAAAGAAGAGAAGTTCAAAGCTAGTGAGGAAGGATTAGCATATATGACTGTAACCCTTTCTACTTTGGAGACTTCGCTGGTGCCAACGTCTGAACCACTGCATCCATTTATCAGTGTGATTGTCCTGTCAAGCAGCTAAATACTTATTTCTGGGACAGGAAATCTCAACTAGAAAGATTAATAAATAGGGATGAAAGAAAATAAATAAGGTTCTGAACTCAACATGTCATCTGTCAAAGCATTCCCATTCTAGTAATCTTATGGCCATAATTTTTTACATATGTCAGCTTCTAAACAAGAAATAATCTTGAAGATTCTCACCCATCATCCCGCAGATTTACTGTGCACTCCTCAATTTCACCAAAAACTTCAAAACGGTCCCTCAGTTCTGTCCGTGTTGTGTCAGGTCTGATTTTACCAACATAAATCACACGGCGTTCTTCCTAGGGGGGGAAAGTGAGAAGACACTTGCTAGATCTGAAGATAGGAAAGAAGTTGAATGCTAGAAACATTTATAAATGTGCAATCATGCATAATAAGAACCCCCCCAGAGCATGCCAATTAAAGCAAAACACACACTAAACCTGAACAAAAGACTACACTTGAACCAAGTTTTACTTTCCATTTCTTCAGTATCACTCTCTTCCACCTCTCACTCTCTTCTACTTTTTCTATCCATCTCTGTTCCTTTGTCACATGAAATTTAATGTATTACAGAAGAAATGTGTGTAATGCAATCTTTTTTTATCACTGAATCACTGAATAATATCTATTAAATATTTTAACACTTGTGACTCGATTATTAATCTTCAAAATTGGTAGGAAACTGACCTGGCTTGCAAAACTCTTTAATTTCTCCTTAACTCAGAATTGTAATAATAAACTATACACATTTTTTAGTTCTATTGACAAATCATTGACATCCATTACTATATAATTTTAAGATGTACAGCATGACAGTTTGACATACAAATTTTGACACCCCTCAAAATATTGATTCTTAAACTCTAGTATAAATACAAATTACCTGGGGTGCTTATTAAAAATGCAAATTATTGGATTTATTCCAGCTGTATTTAAAAAATTTGGAAAGTAAGCTTCAATGATCTTTATTTTTAACAAGCACACCCCAGTGATTCTGATACAGGTGGTCCAAAGACAATAATTTTAAAAATACAGTCTTAAAATACTGGCCATTTTAAGCCATGGGTCTCCAAAGAATAAGAGCTATAAAAGAGGCTATAAATTTCACTTTGCCAATGAATCTTATTTTAGGAACAGACGAGAAGGGTGTGGCCTAATTTTCACAAGTGGAGTCAATATCATCATAATCTGAAAGTCAACAGCAATTTATAACCTACAAAATATGGGAAGAATATTTTACAGCCTGAAGATGGATCACTTTTTACAGAACAAGAATGCACTCTTAGTGTAAGAAGTAATCGTGTATCTCTTATTCCAAGAAGACAAGGCCAAATATGATGATGTTTCTCAAGCTGAGAAAAGGTGTAAGAAGTTAGTATAACGAAGTGCTTACCAGTTAGCTTGTAAGTCTATCAATGGCAAACAAGAATGAAATGAATTTAAGGTTGGAGAGATTTAAGTTAGACGGAGGCAGAGACTAGGAAACACAGGGCAAAGGTACAGATTTAGCCTGCCTAAGAGTTTTCTCTGGATGTGCTGAGAATATCTTTTTACATCTTGGATGATGTAAAAAGTCATTTAGGCTTAAAGCAAAGAGATGTCCTATGTTATTTACTGAACATATGTCCATTTCATGTGCCCAGTATTTAGCAAAGAACTTGGTAAAGAGTGGACTCTCAATAAATGTTTGAGAAACGTAACTGAACAATTCACAGACCCTATAATACATATCCTCCTAGGTGATCTGATCATCCATGTTTCTTCTTTTACCATATGCAACACTCATATTTCCGTTTTCATCAGGAAAGTTCCTCTGAGCTTCAGGTTCAAATAAACAACTATCTATTTGACATCTCAGATTGGATGTCCCATAGGCACCTCAAACTGGACCAACATTACCCAAACCAAACTCTGTAGTTCAGCCTCTGCCCAGTGGGTCTTTCGTGTATCAGTGAAGTTAACACCATCTAGCCAGTTATTCAGGACAAAAACCCAAGTGCCTTCCTTGATTCTTCCCGCTTAGTCCCCTCCACATTTCCAAACACTCCTTAAGTCCTGTTGATTTTTACTTCCTAAATCTGCCTCTTTTATTGCATGTCCCCTAAATCAAGCTGCCAGCATCTCTTTCTGGACCAGTAAAACAGCCTCTTTACTTGGATCCTGTGTCTGTGTTTACCCTCCTCCAAACTATTCTTTCACTTCGGTCAGAATAGTCTTTACGAAGAGTACAGGAATCCAATCATGCCAATTATGATCTAAAACATTTCAGTAGTTTCTCATAACATTTAGGGAAAGACCTAAATCATTAACAGAACCTACTGGGCCCTTCAGGGTCTGGATCTATCTTCATCTTGGGCTTCAGCTCCCACATCCCATTCTTTCCTTTCCTCTATTTCCAGCCATATTGACCTTCTCTCAGTCCCTAGTATGTACTGTGCTCCTTCATTTTCTAAGGGCTTTGCACAAGCAGCTTCTCTGCTACTTGGAATACCCTTTCCACACTGCCTCTCCCTCCCCTCCACCAACATACACATACTGTCTAGAATTACAGTGAACTCAACAATCATTTTCCTTTCTGAGACTTGAGGTGAGGTTCGGCTTTCTATTACAAGTTGCTCTGATAGAACACTCTACTTCTCCTTTGTAGTTCTGTGCCCAATTGTAATTAAATAATTAATAGTTTATTCGGTGTTTAATGTCTATCTCCCCCAACAATGAAAGCTTCATGAAAGCACAGACCATACCAGTCCTATCGACTACTATATTTTAAGGGTACCCAAACATAAGAGTCTTCTTAATGAATATTTGTTGAAAAATCAATCAATTAATCACTTTTAACACCTAGTTCCATACCCTTCATTACATCAAAGGTGACTAAGTGTGGTCCTTACTCTGAGACTCTCTAAGACAGTGGAGAATGAAAACCAGGTTTGGTGCTTTATCATAGGAAAAACCTTACCCAGGTAGCTCAGCTGAGTGTACTAACAAAGGTTTCCATGATTTGCTTTTATGGTTTAAGTGTAGTGCTCTCACTTGTCTCACTCCACTGAAACAGCTGGTAAAACACAATTCTCTGACAGCAACCATTGAGCCTACATAACTGACCAGACGAAGTGATTCGCTTCCATGTAGATTGTATGTCTCAACTGAAGGCTGTAATTGTGTTGTTCCAGAGCACCCAGCACATCCTGGAGTTCAATAAATATAAATGGAGAGTGAGGCTCATCCCAGGGCAGTGCTGTACACTTGAGCAAGGGAATCATCACATCACATTCCGTTCTATTTATGCAGCCAGCTCCAGCCAAACAGCAGAATTTGATGGGACTGTTATCTAAACTTCCTGGCGCCTGCTTGCATGAGTGTTATTTATTTATTTTTTTTTAATGAATGTTTTTAGGAAGGTTACTACTGTACAGAGGAAAAGGAGGGAGAAATGCAGAAGAGAGAGAAAGAAATTGAACCATCACAAAGAAATTGCTCATCTACCATTAAGGGAATATACACAGCCTATGTTCATCTTCAAGGAAATTCACAGTAAAAGTGAAAATCGACCATATGCACATCCATATGCAGACATATTGGGATAGTCTCTGAATTGCTTCTTTACACGAAACTCTATGCAACGATAATCCCAAAAAAGGATAAACCAGAGGACCTTTTATATCGGATACTGATACATTCTGCAGTAAAAAAAAGACACAACCTAGATAGGAAAGACAGAAATCCAAAGGGCTGTTCCGCAATCACTTAAATTACCTATTTGACTGTCAATCTTCTTTTATGCAACATAAGAATGCGACCACATCTTGCTATCTTACAAAGATCACAGATTGAATACATGTTGAAATTCTCATTTGAGAAAATGATTAGAGTGTTTGGTTTTCCTAGTGATAAAAATGAAATTAAAAGGCATCTGAAGGTCTAAAAAGCAAAGACAAAAATCTTTCCAAGATTGACCAAAATGTCTAGTGAAGAACTGATTATTTTTAACATGTTGCAGTTTTATTAGACAGATGAATAGATTCCATATCTTTAAAAAACCTTAACATTTGCAGCCAATTTTTCAAGACATTAATTTCTAAACAGGAGATGAAAGGAAAAGAAATCAAAATGCTTAATAACATTTCCAACTTCTTAAAGGCTTGGAGGAACTCTAAACCTTTGGAAAAAGCTCCTTGAAAAATGATTTTCAGACCAGTTTTCACTATCGAGGAGGAAGGAACATTTATCAAGTATATTTTAGCTTCAATTTTCACAAAAGCTAGTTTGCTGATGGGGTGGATAATAAAAGTGAAGATTTATGTTGCATTAACAGGTATGGTAAATCCTCATTATATCAAAACACAGGGGATGAACACAGAAAAAAAATCCG
Organism: Monodon monoceros; assembly: GCF_005190385.1. NCBI lineage: Eukaryota > Metazoa > Chordata > Mammalia > Artiodactyla > Monodontidae > Monodon > Monodon monoceros. The sequence goes on along the minus strand of NW_021703777.1, from coordinate 87,079,811 downwards.
ACTGAATTAAACTGACTTTGCATTATCAAAATGTTTACCAGAAAGTGTGTAGAGCCTCCCAGTTAGCTGGGGAAAATATACAATGGTTGTTTCTCATCAAAAAATAAGTAACTCCTGGTAATAGGGGTTTGACTAAGAAGAAAAGGAAATTAGTGAGATTAACATTTACTAAATTCTAACAGATGCCAAGTACTGTGCTTGATGCTTTTCTGTGGGTTATCTCACTAAAATGCTCTGCAGTGTTAGGTAACAATAAGGAACAGCCTGATATAATTTGGATTTTAGTTCTCAGAACTTTTATTCTACATTTCCAAGTCAGGATAATTTAAAAATCCCTCTTCCTATGCTAAGGAAACTGCATGTCAACTTTGACAGTGAAAGATTTATGTTCACCTCCAGATTAGTTACAACCTAACTTCCTCAAAAATTCCAAGGATATTACAAACACTATAGATGAGATGAGTGGATAAAATCCACGCCACTTCTACAGTGAATGGCATAGCTAGGTCCTCTATCTAAAAGATAGAGAGGGGTGAATGACCATGAAAAGGTGTGAATGGATAGAAACAAAGGCCAAAACTCTGACATAATGCCAAAACAAGTTTCCTTTTTTGTTGCTTTTTCTCTTGTTCTTAACATTGATAACCCTCATCTGATTCAGTAGGCATTCAGTAAGTGACCTCAACTAGGAGACACTTTCAGGGGAGAAACAAAACTATAGCTTTCAGTTTACCGAAGTTACTTCCATCCAAGTACGGTCCAGGAATACTCCTCCTTAGTGTCTTAGGTTGGATGGATGTGAATACATCCAGGTTAGTTTACTTAAGAGTTGATATAATTAGACATTAAGTACTATACTCTGGCTTCCAGAGTTCCAATATCCTGAATTATTTCAAGCCTATGAGACTGAGAAAAGCAGAGGATAAATTGGGTTTTGAGAGCATTTAGATGGAAATTGGAGGAAAACAGCAACTTAAACAATGGCAATATTCAACCACAACGTATGATTCTGTGTAATTACTAATTATTAGTCTTTTCTTAGCTGTCTGATTTGGTACACTGAAGTCGGTCTGAATAAAGACTTTTGGACACATACATATTAAAAAGTTTATAGATGACCTAAACCACCATCTCCTTCTTATGGAACTCAAAAATAAGTCAATATTATAGACCACAAGACAAGGTAGCAAAGGTTAATTTTGTAAAATATCTATTACATGATTGTAACATTATTTTTTTCATTTCCTTTTGGAGCCTCTGTTTTGCTGCTCCCCTGATTATAAAATTGATCTGAATTAATGAATAATCCAGCACTGCACCCAAGATATTCCAGATATAATTTGCTATTTATTCATTACTTTAAGGGTGTCTCAGAAATCTGAATGGAAATCACCTACCCGACCAACTCCGGCAAACTGTCCTAGTTCCTTTAGCTGTCTCATGAATGACTTTACAAGCTAATCTAGTCAAATGAGTCAAAAATCATTGCTTGTATCTCCAAGTCCATAAAAATACATTTTGCACATGCATTATGGCACAAGAAAGCAGATCATTTTGAGGAAGGAAATCAATCAGAAAAACTTCCTGCAGGTAATCTCATTAAATAGTTCCACTACGCCTTCAAGATATTCTTCAAAATCTTTATTATGACTTAAAGGACCCTTCAAGGATCTGGCTACCATGGAGCCCTCCAGACTTATTTCTTGCCTCTCCTGTACCCTGGTGTTCTAATTAAATGACTAGCAGTTTCCCAATATAGCTTGTTCTTTTCCAGAGACTTAGTATAAGCTAAAGTCTCTGCCTAGAATAGTAATTTCCAATAAAAATATAATGCACCATATGTAACTTTTAAATTTTCTGAGGCACATTTTAAAAAGTAAAAAAACAAATTTAATTTTAATAATATATTTTACTTGGCTCAGCATAGCCAAAATATTATTGTTTCAACTTGTCATTGATGTAAAAAATATTAATGAAGTATTTTACACTCTTTTTTTTTTGTACTGTCTTCAAAATTCAATCACACTCATAGTGCATCTAAATTTGGGACTAGCTGAATTAGCCTCATGGCTAATGGCTCCCACACTGGACAACACAGGTGAAAAAAACCTTTGCCCTTTCCTCCCTTTAGGTTTCAAATCAATCTCACCCTCTCCAGGGATGCCCTCCCTCGTTCCCAGGGCTGGTTGCCGACCCATTTGCCGCTGCAGTACCTCAGGCGCACCCTCTGCGATAGCAATTAACACACCCTATTGCCTCTTCATGTATCTTTACCAGCCAGTAGACTTGAACTCCCTGGATGTGGGGACTAGGTCTTACCTAATTTTAGAGCCCAGGCACTTAACAAATGTCTCTCATATACTCACGTGTTTTCACTTATTTTAAGCAAAAACAGCATCTAATAGTCCAAGTGGGAATTGGTTTAACAGTAAGTCCCAAATCTTTATACTAAGCTCTCACTACCTATGGGTCACTGTGTTAGTAAACAATCTCTATGTCCTAGTTTTCTTTTTTAATCTGCTTTTTAAAAACAAAAATAAAAATCTCAAAGCCAAAATTCTCACAAACGTCTAGTTAATTATGATGACTTAATATAAGCCAAGTTGACATTTGCACTATAATTGCTGTCTTTCAAAGGGAGCTGATACAGACTGTCTTAGTCAAAGAATTAACCAAGGAACTGGTCAATATTTGTGACACAGGGAAAGGCAGGGTGGTAGGGTGGTATCTGCTTCCAGACTGAGGCTAGTGGCCTCAAGAGTGCTTTTGGCTCAGGCATCTATGGAATATAGACCATCACACTCTTTGATCTATTTGTAAAGAACCAAACTAGCAGAAAAGACCCCTCCCTCCCTTTCTTCACCCTAGTAAGTATCTGGCACTAAATTATCTTTGGAAGAATAGAATAAGCACATGTCATTTATCTACAGCTATGCTTTGGTTACAGCTGTGTTATATTTTGCACAAATGAGCAAATATATGATAAAACAATTTCTCTCTTTAGTGTCATTCTTTTGGGAAGAAACATGAAGAGTTTTATCAAATATGAACATGAAAACATTGAAATAACTATTTACCTTCATGCTTACTCAACATGACTCTCTTTGGTATATATTAACTGTACTGTACCATACTACAAGGCTTTGTAAACTAGATGGCACTCTGTAAATGTGAATTATTATAATTATTGAACAGGCTATTAATTAAAAACATCTAAATTAGAAAATTGAATTTTTAATTTTCATTAGTCTTCTTAAGTGTTAACTAATGATACTCTGGCAGATCTTAATATCACAGCTCATTTGAAAGTTGAGAAAAATGAGGGAAAGTGTCATAATTTTCACAAGGCCTTTAATTTGGTCTTAGGTAGATTCAAAGTTAAATGGCAGCAAAGCCCTAGATCTTTAGCCTAAGTATTCAATTACTTCTCCCTTCTTTCTCCTTGAGTGCCTGAGTTAACAAACCTCTCAGTTAACCTTTTTCCTCCAGTTGATAACTGTTGGCCAACGCTCGATTTGGACTCTATTAGTCAGCTCTTCTAGGTAGGTTTTTCAAGATTTTGTTGATGGTTGTGGGTTGTTTTAAAGGTACCATATCCATCTAACATTTACAGCTAAAAATCATTTCCCTAAGCCCTGGTTAGCTTGTATGCAAGATGTGTCAAAGGTTGATCTTCACTGAAATGACGTTTAGCAGCTGCAATGAATGAATGAAAACAGTGCCATTTCCAATGGATATGCCATGGCTCCCTAAAGCACCATGTTGGGAAAGCCCTCAAGGCTCTATTGCGGCTCAGTGGGAAAGATTTCCTTAATCAATTAGGAATATCTGCCTTCAACAAGTACTGGATGCTGACAATTGGAGGACCTCCTTTTTGCCTTCTAAGGTCCGACCAACGGAGAACGAACTAGATGCACATAACCTAGATCCTAACCCCAAAGGGTCAGTACTGTGTATATGTCAAGCGAATGTAATACCCTGCAGTACGTGGTGCTGAAATCCATAAAAGGTTATTGAAAAGCAGTTCATAAGAAATATGGATGTGTTAGTTGTTGACCTGGCACAAGGAAGAAATGATGACTTTCTTAGCAAATCTTTCTCTACCACCGCCTTTAAATCTTAACTCAATCCAACCCTCACGTCTGCCAAAAAGACGAAAACTGGAACCAAATAGTGATATCTCTTCATTTTCCACTCAGAGAAAAAAAAGCAGCAGAGAATAATACAAAGAACTCATCCTCTGGCTTGATGGGACCAGTATCTGACTGGACAAATCTCTCCTTCCTCCATTTTTAGAAACAAAGGTCGAAAACAGTAATGAGCTTCAAGATGAATGAGAAACAGGTAGTATGGAGGAGAAATACACTGACCTAACATTTTGCTTTCCGATAGTCTGTGTTAAGAGGGACTGAGGGCTCACTGATGCTTTAAAGCCAAAAGGCTGAGTATTGCATATTCTAACAAGAGTCTTTCCCTTATTTTCTAATCTATGCCCACCCCGACGAAAAGAAAAGACAGGAGAAAAAAAGAAAAGAAACCCTCCTGTAAAATGAAAGTAAGCTCCAAGCTGCTTACAATTGCCTTCTGCCTTTGCCTCTCTCTCTGTTTGGCCCTTTCAGACTCCCGTTTCTCATACTCTCTGCGGTATTCTTCCCTCTTCAGCCTCTCGTGCTGATACTCTTCGTAGCTGTCATACCTGAGAAACATAACTTCATCATTAAGGCAACCACCTCCAATCGCATGAGCAAAATTAATCGGAAATTGGGGAGGGGGCAGGGTTTTAGAAAACATCTTGTCATCTACGGGAGGAGATGAGAGGCGCGGAGGGAAAAGGACGTGTATCATTACCTGGGCCGCCGGCCGTAGGGCGATCTTGAACGTGATCTCGCGCACAGGGGAGAATTTCGGTGCGCGCGGTGTCTGCAGGGGCCTGACTCATAGTAGTAGCAAGATCTGGGAGAGAGGAGGAAAAACAGAAGGGCATTTGCAACTGCCAGTGAACCCCAGTTTATCGGCATGACTGAACAGCCCCTGGAATTCCGCATTACATAAACCGGCTTTCAGTTCCCAGCTACTTGTGAGATTTCCCAGTGACAGTTTGTGATCATCTAGTCAGCTTAGAGGTCTGGAGTGACGTGTTCTCTTGCAGCGTCTCTTATTGATGTGAATGCCGAACGCCGGCCTGGTACACTGTCAGCTTTATCTTGCATGGATCTCACCTATCCTGGCACAAGGCAGCTCTCCAGGTAATGGAAAAAGGTAGATGAGCAAGTTTCTTACAAATTGCTCTCTCTGATCTGACTGGCTCAAGGCACTGTGTTCAAGAATGACAGACTTAAGAGAAGATGGGGAGGAATGTATGGGAAACGACAATCTCCTTAGTTCCTGTGGCACTGGGAATGGATGGTGAGGGGCTGGGCTGCCTGTGGGTTTTGAATGCATTTTTTGCCTTTGTTTTTTTTTCACTTCCTGGGGACGCCTTAGGCTTTGGGTGGGTTTTGACAAGGTTTACCTTGAAGAGGATCTACTGCCTGGGGACCTTGATCTTGACCTGGAATATGGTGATCGAGAACACGACCTATGTCGAGAAAAGGACCGTGAACGAGAGCGCATCCTTTGGGGTCTTTGAGAAAATAAGGATTTGGGTGGTGACACGGAATCTCTACATGGAGAGTTAAAAGAAGAACAAGAAGGCGACACATGGAACAATGAATAGGACTGCGTGCCATCCCAAGGGGAGTTCAGTTTATCACTTTCATCCTCGCTGTCATCAAACAGGCCATCCATGGCTAGTCCTGAATTTATAAACATAGGTAGTTTGGAGAATTGTTCATTACTGAAATCACTGTCCCTCAGTTCACTGGTCTTGTCTGCTTCGTCGTCAAAAACAGCTTGACTGGGATGACCGAAGTGCTTGTTCAGCTCAGCTCGGATTTCCTGGTCTTGGAGCTGTTTTCTGGTGCTGCCGGGAGAGACCTGCCTGCTCACCCCCGAGGCCTCTCTCAGGTAGCACTGGTCTGAACCTGTGGAAGAGCGCATCTGCCCCTGCCAGTTGGAGGAGGCATCTTTATATTCTAGTTGTCTGGAGTCGTGGAGCTCCTGTGATATATTAATGAGTATTTCCGTTTTGGAATTAACTGACTGACAATAGTCATGGTCACCAAACAGCCGCAGACTGGGCCGCTTGGCCTTCCTTTCCTCGTGTCCACTGGTGAGCACGGAGGTCTTGCTGAGCTGTGCGTACAACTCAGACTGCTCGGGCCCTTTCCTGGTGGAGTTATTGTCTTGGATACCGGAAGACTCACTGTACCGGGCCTTCTTTGATGGCGGAGGTACCACAGTCTTGCAAGAGGGCTTCAGCTTTGGAGAAGCCCTAAAAGGGTTATCTTGGTTGGCTTTATGAGGAGGAGTTGTGGGTGGAGTTAGGCCTAAGATAATAAAAGAAAAAAAAAAGGGGAGGGGAGAGAGAGAAAGAAAAGAGACAGAGATATGTTGTTAAATGCCAGGATATGTTCTCCTAACTTTTCCAAGATTTCAGACAATGGTTAAAACTCAGTGAAAAGGAAGGAAACTAAATTCATGATAAGACCGGAAAAAGTGACTCTGTCTCCCGAAGCCTCTGTCACCAAGAAAAGATGGATCTACAATATAAGGCTGCGGTGAAAGCCATGATATTTTGTATTTCAAACGCCAATGCTAACCAATCCTGCTTCCCAGGAAACATGACCACGTCACCACCAGGCATTACAAAAGCTCAGATTTACAGGGGCTTCTCACAGTCTTAGTTGTGGAAAATTAACACGGTAGGGACACAGGGAAATCATAGAAGACCTTTGGTGGCATTTGTCTGCAAAGAGTGCTGGGGAGGATGCATGTAGGTCAGGAATTTTTGTAAAATCAAGGATATCTACCCATGGAGCCAAAGAATTAGGCAACTTTAAAAAAAAAGAAAAGAAAAGATGGGATGACAGCAACTGGGGGGGGAGGGTGGGAATGACATTGGCAACATCAAAGTAAGTTCAGTAAAATGCAGCCGGCTAACGCAGGGTACCAGACAACTCTACAACATGACGGCAATGATTCTTTGTCTCCACAGTTCATTAACTTTGTAAACCATGGCTAATGTAGGTATAGTACATTCTTGTAAGCATAACTAATACATTCTGTCAAAAATATGGTTCTGCAACAGAAACAAGTGAACAGTAACACTAAATATTGCAGTGCCAGCACACCATTTTATCTGGAGCACCACATCAGGGCGGGTTAGGAGGCTGAAGGATTGAAACGAATCCAAGCTTCGGCAACTAACTAATTGAAAAAAATGAAAAAAAAAGAAAGGAAGAAGAGGGGGAATCTGTCAGTTGTTGCCTTTTGTGCTTTTCTACAGAGGGCAGAAAATTCCATCACAAGTCATTGTGGGAGAGTGTGTGAAGGCTAGTTATCTCTGTTCAGTTTCACCCCTAAGTCCTCCTCAGCCCTTTATGCCAAGGAAGAAGAATTGTGGAAAAGCTCCAGAGTCAACGGAACTTTGAAGAAGGGCAGGCTGGAGTTCAAATGACTTTATGCTTACAAGGGAACATTTTAGTTTACAATACGCTTTTTATTTAGGAGGACGGGAGGATGCTATTCAGCAAAAAAGAACTTAAGTCCACAAGAAGCCTGGGGTTGGACTTAAGGCGACTGCATGCTTCAGGGAAAATTCTACCTTGACACACACACATACACACACACATAACCAAGTAGGGCACAGAACGCTACATGAAGTTTTGGTATGAACAGGAAGACACTGCCTCTCTCCCCTACTTGACAATAAAGAGAAAGAAGAAATTAATATTTTCCTTAAAATGAAATATTTTGCACCAATATTTGGCAACTTTTATTATACATAGCTAATTCTCCCTAAAGGAGGGAAGGAAACGTACAAAAATGCAAAAAGGTTTGACTTTGGACATCTATCCCAGAAAAGTTCAGAAAGACAGGGAAATGCAAACACAAAGAGAAGGAGACACTGCTCTCCCTTCGTGACACATCTGAGTCTCAGAAAAGCTTCCCTTTATCAGCAGCCTACTGTACGCCTGCCCCCCATTCTTTGCTTGAAGATAATAGGGAGGTGACATTACTGAAGGAATCATCTATGTCACTGAAGTTCACTCTCCTTGTGTTCCCTCTTTCATAGACAAGTGTATCTTTTACTCACTCTAAGGAATTCCTATATGGCCAATTTTCTCTCCTCCTTCCCTCCTTCCCCTCCTTCCCCTCCTCCGTCTCTTCCTATTCCTCCCATTTCCCCCTCCATCTCCTTCTCCCCTTCCTTTTCGTGCTTTCTTTCTTACCCTGTCTATCTTTCTGTTTGTCCATCTCTCTCTCTGCTTGTTTCCTCTACCCTTTGCACTGCCCCATTCATACACACTGATTTCAACCACATGCTACCTTCAATTACTGCTACAACAAATGTAAAGATACCAATTCCCAGCAAAGAAATGACAAGATCTCAAATACTTCTCACAGGAAGCTAAGATGCTCAAAGAAATAATGATGAATAATCTCTCTTTGCTGAGTAAATAACAGTCAAATATTCCAAATGAGATAGCCCTTGAATTGGGGGAAATGACATTCAACATCCTCAAATACAACTTCATAGATCTTTTCATGATACTCTGAATGGGGGTAATTTTTACTTTTCCAATAATTTACTGCCAGGATCACTCACTTACCAGATACTGCTATATTTTCACGCTTATCTTTTTGAATGTGAATTATATCTTGTCTCTCCAGACAGATGAGAAGCTCTCAGTGGAATATTGCTCGGGCTTATTTTTGCAAAATGTTTCACTCATTTTTATTTTTCTAGATCCTCCTTTACTAGTAGGTGTCCCATTTCAGTGGCCCACGGATCACTTGGGAAGCTGGTCAAATATTTTTAATGACACGGTTCATAGACCACTTATGGAGAGCCACTATCCCGCCGTGTCTATGTGGCACCTTGCCTTGATCTCAGGTAGATATATTTTGACTGACATTCTAGACTTATAAAAAGAAACCCTAAACTTCAGAAACACCAAATTAGGCCACTATTAAAGAGAGACTAGTTCTAAAAATAGCTCAGCTATCTAGGGATTTTAAATATAGAAATTCTTTTTCGTCTTGAACATTTGAAACCCTTGTCCTAGTACCTAAGCTCATTATCGCTTAAATAACCGATTCTCAAGTTGCTCTTGGGAGCGCTAACACATGATTAGAGTTTCTTGGCGTTAAAAACAAAGGCTTTTACTTCCTTTTCATTTTAGATGGCCTGTGGCAATTAGACAGACTTTCACTCAGCACCTACTATGTGCTGAATATTCCACCAAATGCTGGCATTTCAGGGATTCAGCCCCCAGGACTTCATAAAGAGATCATTCTTTAAAATCTGCAGTAAGTACAGATTTTCTTGTGTATCTGCTTAAAACTTACAGAAACACCCTGAGATAACCAGATATACCCTGTGGGTGAAAATATCAGGGGTAGAAATTTCAGACGGCCCTGCTCATTAAATAATACTCTCTTAGTAGATGGAAGTTATTTTAGGATTAGTGAGTCGGTGGGCAGGGAAAAATAATTCAGATCATTCCCTAACCTTTTGACTGTTTACTGAAACTTCTTTGATCCGAGGAGAATACCCCAGAGCAAGACTGAGACATCTTAAGGATCACGAGACTGCGTGTCACCAGTGCCTCATTGAAAATCTATTTCCAGATAGGGTTGAGATCCAGAGTAAAACAAAACAAAGCAAAACAAAAGTATAAGAAGCGGGGCTTCCCTGGTGACGCAGTGGTTGAGAGTCCACCTGCCGATGCATGGGACGGGGGTTCGTGCCCCGGTCCGGGAAGATCCCACATGCCGCGGAGCGGCTGGGCCCGTGAGCCATGGCCGCTGAGCCTGTGCGTCCGGAGCCTGTGCTCCGCAACGGGATAGGCCAAAACATTGAGAGGCCCGCGTACCGCAAAAAAATAAAATAATAAATAAATAAATAAATAAAAGTGTAAGAAGCTTTTTTTTTTTTTTTTCTTTTCTTTTAACGTGATGTCCAGCTTTTAGGAGTTGTGCCCGGGACAGGGAACCCTTTGCTGCACCTGAACTAATTAGATTTCTCTAACCCCATCTCCTCCACCCAGAATGTTTTCCCCTGCGGTAGAAGGGCAGTCAATAATCAATTCCTCAACCCCACTACCTCTGTCATCTTCCCACTAATTGCCGGACTCTCAATTTCAGCCCACAAGCCTAAATCAACCAGGCTAATGCCTCCCATAACCTCTGGATTATTTCCTGTGTGTTGATTTTCTGGGGAATGTGTACATTTTGGTGTTGACAGTACAAGGTATATTCCATGCTCTCTCTTGAACTTAGCAGGTTTTGACAGATTTATGTGAGGACAGATGGCCATTACAGGCTGAAGGCTGACAAGAGGCAGTTCAGAACATTGTTAACACACTTGCACAAACTCTCAGCAGTGCAGCACTGTGCAGAATGTAATTCAGACTATAGCTTTTTTATTGCTGCCTATTTTCTTTTGTCAGAAGAGCCTGCTGTGCAGAGCAACAAATGGCTGCTATTACCCAGAATGTAATGGGTGTCAGACAAATCACGTAACACAAACAATCAAGAGTATGTAGGTCATATTTCAACGGAGCACAACCTTAGCAATATTTATGATTACTGCATTGAAATGTGCTCTATAATAAACAAGTACCTCTACATCACTCACACTTCTGCACTTCTGCACAGCAAATCTGGGGGAAGTGGTACACACTCTCCCACACTCTCCAGTTATCTTTTTAAACAGGCCTTTAAAAAAAAAAAAAGTCAGAGACAAGTTTGGTTTGGTTTTGTGTTTCATTATGTGCTATAAAACGATTTCCTTTGAGGAGTTCTCTTTTGGGTTGATGTGTTTAATTGAATGACTGATAAATGGCAAGTCTTCTGCTCTGTATTCTGTGCTCCACTATCCAGCCAATGACTTCAGCAAGATCTTTCTTAATAGTTTACACAGTTTTACAGTTTACATTTCACACAACCTCCTGCTAAATCTGTGACTCGCTTTGGAGTTTGACAGTGGGATTTCTCTTATGTCACATGCCAGTTCTAAGATTTCTCAAGGAAAGACACCGAGAAGATGATTTTCTAATTTGCTTAAAAACTCACCAAAAAAGGAGGACTGGGCAAAGAGAGGAGAGTGACTTGATTTCTACTCACATATTTTTGGCCTCAAGAACTTGGAGTGGGTGTCAAGGGAGCATAGGAAGGACTGATACTCAATCAGTATGAACTGTTACTGCTATCATTGTTAAAATATTTTGTTGATAAAAGCTCCTCCAGTGCTCTCTCTTCACCCCTAACTTCCCCAGGACTCACTGGATCTCCACAAAAGCCAGCAACCAAAGTGTTAACCCCTGACACAGAAGGGCCTCCCACACCTCGCTCTGGTACCGAGGCTGGCATGTCCCCTCTGACTGATGGAGCCCCCGTCTTTCCTGCTTTTTAAGGATTTCCTGTATCAGCTCTGAGAACTGGGGAACAAACTCACCGCACAGAAAAGCTTCAGAACATTCCTATGACATGTGTCTAGTGCCCCAACTCTTGCTCATGGAAGATGAAGCTGTTATTCATTGGCCCTCGGGCACTTTCCCACAGAGCTGGGCCAGGAGAGGGGGTCCGGGTCAGGGAGGGAGGAGTCTGGCTTTCCAGGTGTCTCCCACCAAACCCCAGAAGTTGATATGGGAGAGAAAATTGCTTTGCTATCCTTGGCTTGCAAGACATTGGACAGTACCATTTCCAGAAAAGAAAACTGAGGTGTTTTTCAGACGCTGAGTCAAGAAGAATGAGATTAAAAATAGAAAATGAGGGATATGAAATATGGAAGAAATATGGAAGAAATTCCTGTCAGGACGAGTTGCAAAACACTGGAGTGGGCTGTAAAGAGAATTTGCTGGGTCTACCTTTCTTGGCTTCTTCAGCCACAGGAATGGATTATATGACCTGTCAAAATCACTTTCTAGTTCTCTGTCACTGTGGCTTTCTGTTAAAACTACCAACTACTATTCCTATTTTGCTTTGGTCTATTTCCCCACGGGTAAGTCACATACAAAAGATGTATATACCAAAAGGGTACAGCAAATTTATGCTGTTTGTCCATATACCATCCAGCGAAATCAGCTTTGAAATGGGAAGTCCAAAAATGACAATACAAGACTCCACATAAAAGAATAAGAAATTACTCAGTGATGGGTTAACGAGCTGGGTTTTTTAAGTGCAAGTCTACTGAAGTGCAATTTCAATAACTGCCGATTTAAACCAAATCCACCATCATGAAAACCATGGGGAAAATATACATATCGATGGAGGAAAGCATTGCTAAGACCTCGTGAGTTAGGGTGACGAGAGTGCTGATGATTTTGTCCTTATTTTCCTAATTAGTTTTAAAATAGTTATATTTATTCTTATTACTTTTACAGTAATAAAAATAAAATATTTATATATACATATACGTGTGTGTGTGTATATATATATATATATATACACACACACACATATACATATATATGTATGTACATGTAAATAAATATATATAAATAAAAGTTTGGGGGTTCCTAATCAAATTCCTTCATGTTCTGTGGTTAAAACCATCACCTTGTTGAGCTGACATTGCTTTGCCATTCCCATTTCAGAAGCAAAAAGTCTAGCACTCTGAACATCTCCATATGCAATGGATTTAAATGCCTTCTGCCAAAAGAGCATTCTCTTTTCTCTCATCTTGCTTTACTAACAGCTATTTTGAAATCAAATTAGTTTTTACACCTGTAAAAGAGAAGCATTTTTTTTTTTTTATCAGCCAAAATGAGCTACTTTAGGACAATCACAAAGTCAGACCAGCTGGTGATACTTAATAAAGCAAACTTCCTATCTCATCCCTCCTGTTTCCCAAAGACTCTGCAGATGGGGCAGAGGGATTATTCTTGAGGTCTTAGAATTTTGTTGACTCTTTACGTTTTCACTTAAATGTTTGGAAATTTTCACTAAAATTTGTAAAATTAAATAAGAAGACACCAGAAAGTCCTGGGCAACAACTTGATCCATGTCCTCTGTTGCAACCAAAGGCATTAAGCATGTATACGAAGGATCAACAAATCAACAACCTGAATGCTGTTCGCACCCTGTCCACCCTTCTGCTGCACTGACGCAGACATTACTAACTGATCATGACATTCCCACTGAGTACAGACTTGGCCTTAGCATCCTTCTCAACACAGTGCTTCCGGCAGCCAATACCAATCAATGACACTTGGCAAGTGAAATAAAACCTATTTAACATAACAGATGTCCACTACTATCTTTAAAATTCAGGCATCAGGAAAGAGACATAATCTCTAGTTAGACAGACTTGCTTTGAACCCAGGGTCCACCACAGACCTAGAATCAACATATAGCTTTTTCCTTCACAATTAAATGGACAGACAGTCAAAAAATAATACATGTGGGGCTTCCCTGGTGGCGCAGTGGTTGAGAGTTCGCCTGCCGATGCAGGGGACGCGGGTTCGTGCCCCGGTCCGGGAAGATCCCACATGCCGCGGAACGGCTGCGCACGGGAGCCATGGCCGCTGAGCCTGCGCGTCCGGAGCCTGAGGCCCGCGTACCGCAAAAAAAAAATAAAAATAAAATTAAATAAAAATAATACATGTGAAGTGCCTATTAGTGAATGTCTAGCCTCTAGGATTTGTAGTAACAGCAGAAGTACCTGTTGTTGAGAGAATGAATGCCCAAGAGGAGATTTTTCTACCTTGATTTGGTAAATCCCAGCCCCACACCAAAAGCAGTATATGTTCAATTTCATGGGGAATTAGGGGAATTTTACCACAAAAGAGAATACATAACTTCATATATGAGAGTGCTAAAGAAGAGCTAGTACAAAGGCCAATAAAAGGAACCAGGTAAAAGGTAGTCAAAAGTTGAAAAGGTGAGCAGGAAGGTACAATGACCTCCAGAAATGAATTTAATGTAGAATTAGTAATTAAATAGCTAATAGTTATTGAACACATATGCTGTCACTGGACTAAGCTTTTTTCATGTTTTATATCATTTAATCCTCCCAGTGACTCAATGAGATGCAGGTACTGTGATCAGCTTCATTTGATACATAAGCTTCCTGAGTCTTACAGAATTTAATTAAATTGACCAAAGGCCTTACAGCTAGATGGGGGTAGATCCAGAATTTAAACTTGGGTTTGTCCAATGTCAGAGCCAAGGTTTTGCACAGCTTCACTAAACTGTGCTGTCTGTTTTTTAAAAAATCATAATAGTCTACTTTCATTTGGAGATTTGCAGCTTTTAAAGTATCTTAGTTCAGGTAGTAACACACGAAATTGCCAATTTTTTTGGTATGTCAAAAATGTTGAATACTGGCAATTTTATGTTTCAATTTACAATACAGTATCTTCTGCTCCATCAATATCTTCTCTCCTTTCCACCCACACACTTAAAATTCAGATGCAAATATTTTTCTCCCTTAAGGCACCCCAAGTCAGTGGAGAGCTCAATTTCCTCCAAACTCCTTTCCACAGATCAACTCTGTCACTCACTGCCTAATGGTATTGCCTTAATGCTTCCTTCAGTCCTGAACTGTCTCTACAATTCTTTTCAATCTTTTGCACAATCATGGTATTTAACTTGAAGCCATGTTACAGGGTTCCCTATGAAAGCTTATTTTCTCCCTTTGGTGATTCTCCTGAGGCACAATCAGCGTTTGTCATATCCTCCAAACGCTACTACACAACAAATTTTACTGAAGACGTTTAGTGGGGATGGAGGTCATGAACATTACACATTGTCTAGCACTTCAAACACACAATAGCTTTATCAAAAAAAAAACCCCTCTTCTCCCCCAATCTCCTCCTCCCTATACCATCCTCCGAGCAGGTTTCAAACTTCTCCTTCTAGCCACCTTCTACAGCCTCCAAGTTCTTCTTCATCCCTTGATTTTCCTGTAGCTCGAATTCCCTTCTTGCATGTAATGCAATTTGGCCATACATCAGCTTGTGTAATGTGTATCTGCACTCATTACCACCATGCTCAACAAATGAAAAACAACCTCTGGGCCCACCTTCTTTTGAAAGTAGCAAAACATTATAAACAGTAAATAATATTTTCCCTTCATGCTACTTGGACAATATGTGTTATTTTCCCAACTGACTATAAGCCCACATCTTAAAAACAAGAATATTTATTTAGCACCTACTATGAGCCAAGTACAATAGTCCATGCATGGTTTGCATGGATTAGTCTCTATGTCTTTTTTTTTTTTTTTTTTTTTGCGGTATGCGGGCCTCTCACTGTTGTGGCCTCTCCCGTCGCGGAGCACAGGCTCCGGACGCACAGGCTCAGCGGCCATGGCTCACGGGTCTAGCTGCTCCACGGCATGTGGGATCTTCCCGGACCGGGGCACGAACCTGTGTCCCCTGCATCGGCAGGTGGACTCTCAACCACTGCGCCACCAGGGAAGCCCAGTCTCTATGTCTTATGCTTGATAAATATTCCCCAAGATCTACAGTGTTGCAAGTATAGAGCAGGTATTATATATGTTATATATGTTGGTAAATTGATTTCCATTGTACTCAGTAATCTTTCAAAGCACTAATAAAAAGGGGTTTAAACTAGTAAGATGAATTCTGGTTCACCAACAGAAATAAATCCACTGTATATATTTTTAGGATGCTAAGTATTTTTTTAAAAAGTATCTTCTATAAATTCTCAACAGTGTAGCCTACTAACCTTTCAAATGTATAACTAAGTTATTTAAAATTAGGTCAGTAAGAGAAATAATAAAACTTCTGACAAGAAGAAAATAAAAATAAGTGCTTTTTTGTAACACCATAATCTTATGAGTACAAGGAATGCAATTTAAATGATGTTATACACATAAATGAGCAAAATATTTTAAAAACGAAGATACCCAATGCTAGCAAGGATGTAATAAAGCAAATATATCCACATAGTGATAATAGGACTATAAGTGGAAACATCTCTTTTGGAAAGCAATGGGGCAATATGTATCAGAAGCCCCCAAGATATTTATAACCTTATATTCGTATTAATAACTACTAGTAATTCATTTTGAGAAAAATAAGATTTAAAAAATTTATGAACAAAGATTTCCACTGCAGTGCTATTTCAAAATGGTAACACTTTAAAACAACCTAAATGTGTAACAAAGAAGTATAATTAAATTTTGATACATTTTGATGCACCTACTCAAACTAATGTTATACGGCACACTAAGAAAAAGCCTGATAATAAAGGGTCTGTGATGATATAAAACTTCCTTATTAAAATGTTAACTGAAAAATCAGAATGCAAAATTATGTATATACAAAATGATCACAGATGTAAAAATATCCATAGAAAACAATTTAGAGCTATACACAATTTTTCCACTAGTTTGTATTTTTGACATTTTTTATAGTAAGCTTATATTATTTATAATCAGAGAAAAATTAAAAAAAGATTTCTTTAATGGAAAGCTTGGTATCAGTATGTACAGTGGAAGCTTTCTCAAACCTCTCTAAACCAAAGCAACTTACACCTACAGCCATCCTAAACACTCCTAGTTAATAGATTCCTTTCAGCTGGTTGTTACTATAGCCAAGGTAATGTATTTTCCCAAATCCACTAATGTCCATTGTACTGGTGACTGAAATTATGTCAGATAATAAAATATTATATAACTGAATGAAATATCAGTAAGAAAAGTTTTTTCTATTAAAAGACCCGATAAAGGTATATTACTAAAAGAAGGGCTGTCAACTTAGTTGTAGGTGGATGGTATGGGGAAAACATAAGGAATTATGATTATGATTTATGTTAAAAAAATCATAAAAACCTAGAATGATTCTGCACTCAGACTACCACACAAATACCCTTAATTATTTTCCTTCAAAACGCAAGAAACGAAACGTGAATACCATCTTTGATGCATTATTAGTGAAGTTTGTGCCAGAAAGATGAATGGATCCCTAGTTAGTACATTTAAGTTCAGTGCAAAGGTCTCTCTGCCTTATACCAAAAATTTTATATTTGAATGTGTAATTTGTATGTTTTAAGCAAAAGTAAAATGATTAAACTGTGTACACTTCAATCAACTTTTTAGATAAAACCACCAAATACTCACTCATTGGTCGGACAAGAAGGCCTCTACTGCACATAATACACGCACACAAAAGTTACTTATGATCACATGTGTAATTGTAATTTATTTAAGAAATGATGTTATATATATTCTTTATATGTGAGTACATGTGTGTACATGTATTATTATATAATGATATATTTATACTTGTATACGCACATATAAAATATATATAAATACCATGAAATTAACTGCTCTACTGCTTGACCAAATCATGCAATAGACCTTTCATAAGGAAGTAATTTAGCAAACTCAAAGGGTGAAATTAAACTTAGTAACAGTGTCCACGGTGTGTGTAGGCACCATAGTTCTGGTTGAAAGCATTTGTTTAACTTACTGTTCCTTTACCCTTATCAGCAATGGCCAAAGCCTAGGAACTTCTTGTACAGACATCCTCATATTCACTTTCTGGTGGGGTTCAAGTGCCTAAACCTAGGCACTTACTGCAAAGGCACCATTTGCAGCCAACTCAGAAGTCTGCCTAGGAACTCTGGATTTGTAAGTTTCTCAGGGGTTAGTTCAAGTTTTTAAAGCTTCTTCCTCTTCAGAATGTGAAGTAAGACTGGCCAAATAAATTAAGAAGTCCAAACGGTGAAGGAAATTGCTCTTGTTTAAAATATATAAGAACATTTTGTTTTGGTGAATGGACATATTTTCATTTTTTTCCTTTACTGGAAAGATATAAAAATGGTAACATATATAGGAGAGCATTACACTGTTGAGTACAATGGTGATTAAGAAAATATTTCATGTGAAGTATTGATAATTAGTAAACCTGAGTTCAAACCTTTGCTCTTTGTTTTCTAGCTCTGCAATCTTGGGCAAGTTACTTAACATCTCTGAACCTTATTTTCTCATCTTAAAAATGAAAAATACTACCACCATCTTCATGAGGTCATTATGAAATTAGCTAAAACCACATATACGTTTGGCATATCTATTGAGTGGAAGACCAATAAATGTTAATTTCTCCTCCTACTCAAGTTTTAGTGTCTTAATCGGAAATAGGTTTATTTGTGGATCCAAATCAATGATATATATCAGAGGGTCTGGCCCAGGTGTGACACACAATAAATGTCTCCTCCTAAAAAAATAAACAACTGAAAATATTTATAGATAACTTCTTATCCAATGTTGTTTGTACTCTGTGAATTTCACTAATCACATAGAGAATATACTCTAATATATATTTCACATACAGACTCACCCACACAAAAAGATTCAAGTGAAATGTAAGGCTTACCTGCAGTTCCAGAGAGTTCCACACTTAAGGTTCGTTCAATAGTCTTGTTCTCAAATGGGGAACCCTTGGGGTCACTGGAAGATATGGCACATTTATAAAAACAAACTGAAATGGAGTTGCTGTAGCCAAATGTATTAGAACCCCCTTCCCTTTCTGAAAATGGTTACATTTCATAATACTTACTTTGGTGACTCTGGGGTCAGAGGAAGAGATAAAGTTGTTGGTTTGGCTAAAGGAAAAAAAAGGAAACTAATTATGAAATATTGAGAGTTTTTCAGATTTGTTTTCTTTCTACAAGTCAAGTTGGGAACTGGAAACTGGAAAGCTAAAGTAAGGAAGTCCCTGAATATTGGATCAAACTCAGACAACAGTCCATTATGCTAAAACAAATTCCAAACAACATTTGCATCAGTAAACTATCATTTGAAAACACATACGAAAACAGAATTTTCCCCAAAATGTAGCATCCCTGTTAAGGATACAAAATTTGCATCAGACCATCAGAGAGAAATAATGTTTTCTATTTTAATTTGGAACATAGTACACGGTTTGTTTAGGCAAGAAAACAGCAGAGTAACTACAAGACGACAGAACGTTATGAATATTCAGCTGATTTTTCTCCTAAAATGTATAATTTTATATCTAGCCCTGAGAATAGGTTATTTCTATGAGGCCAAAGCTCACTCAAGAACTATTCTATTCACTGAAAATTAAGTGAGAGATTATGGCAAATTGTGGACACTGACCCAGATAGTTTAAAAGGCCTTCAGATCCCCAAATCTGATAGACAACTAAAGGAAAACTACTGTTTATCAGTTGAGAGACCTATAGACTTGCA
The DNA here is from genome assembly GCF_005190385.1 of Monodon monoceros. Taxonomy (NCBI): domain Eukaryota; kingdom Metazoa; phylum Chordata; class Mammalia; order Artiodactyla; family Monodontidae; genus Monodon; species Monodon monoceros. Next base: position 87,060,515 of record NW_021703777.1, on the reverse strand, counting down.
AAGAGAGCTCATCTACTTCTTTTTCTGCTTCCTAAATCTTACCCTCCTACAGGAGGCATTTCCCAGTTATGAAGGGTGGAGTAAGAATCTTCTTCTCACTCCAAAATTTCAATTGCTTCTCCTTGGCAGTCTTGTCTTTTGAACAGAAGGAGGGGAAAACATGATGAGAAACGTACTTGGGATATACGTCCACATATTATGTATATATATGCTTATCTATAAAGATATTTTTATATGTATGTAGATTTTGTCAATTTTTTCTCACTAAGATAACTACTTTCAAAAGGTCAAGAGGTAGTCATTTATGTAATGAAAATCATGGACTTGAAACCAAAAAGGTCTTTAGTATAAACTTTCTTATTTTATGGATGAAAAACCTGAGACCTAAGATGCTGCATGATATTTCCAGGGCCATAAAACTAGTTACTGGCAGAGTTGGGCCCTGAATATGTTTTCTTTCCCCTATTATCAAAAGGAATTGCATCAATAGATATTAAAGGAAATTAATCAACACCAGTAATTAAGGCTCTTTGAAATGTGAAAATACTATTTATGTCCAAATTAGGTTGAAATTAGGTACTTTACTTGGACAAATAGTATTTACATATACAAGTAGTATTTACATAGTATTTAATTTGTAGATTTAGATTTCGTTTTTAAACAATTGAATGGTTTATCATCTATCCAATATGCATCCAGAATTATGAAGCTCATGCTGTCTTGTGCAAATTAGGTACATTGACTGATTGGCTTTTTCAGATATACCAATAAATGAACTGAGTTGACATTAACTTTTAATATGTCTGACATAATGAGCCTTTCAAAAAGAAGACACTTATGAAGGAACTTTACCAACTTCTATGGTGCTCAACTAATAATTAAGATAACACACACAGGTTCTATACAAAATATCACCAGGTATGAATATGTGCTATGTCACAAAATAATGTACATTGAAAATCAGTCACTGAAATTCCAGTTTTCAAGGTGTGGGGTAGCCTATCTGGAATGCTCAAAGGAAGATCCCCCAAATTCTGATCGTTGGGTAAAAGTAAGGCCTATGGCAATGGAAGGAAAGGAACAGGCAGTGGTCATATATCGTGGGACAAAATGCAAACAGAAAATGAGGGTCACAGGAAGGGTACAGCTTCAAAGCACATCCAGAATCTAATCCCAAAATAATTCCACGTTCACAAAAACTACCACTAGAGGAGTTTTGATTTGGTTTACTGGAAGTTTAATCCACACTGTTCCAATGACTGGTAGACCAGAGGCTCTAAGATCCTTGAGGACAGGAATGAATCTTTTTCATGAAGATCATGATATCTTTGATGAATGACTGATATCTTTGATGAATGAATCAATAAATGAATAAATGGGACCATACAATCGCCAAAGTCCAGACCATTATCTCAGGGAAGTGAAAAGAACTGGACCCTACAATGGTACAGAGAGCACACGTGAAGCTCCGTGCAAAAAAATGACAATATGTTCAATAAGGTAACCTCAGAAAATCCTCTTAGTTATTGTTTCTAATTGTTCATATATTTTCTACATTAGAATTTTGAATAATAATTTAAATAATCCCTGAAACTCAGCATTTATTTCCTGTTGGTTATTAACAGCCAGCCATGTTTGCATGTTTATTTTCTTTTAGACCTCTAGTAACTACAGGAATTTTTTGTTTTTTTGGTTGTTGTTGTTTAACAAGCTTTGTTCTATTCTGGGATATACTTCTGATGCCCCACCACAGATATATACCTTAAAAAAAAGAAACTACATACAGCAGGTTTTATCTAAAGTGTATGTCCTTCATAGGCCAATTTAGTTCTTCACTGCCATGGTTTGTAACAGATTACAATAATATTTAGTGGTACATGGATAGACAAAATTAATAAACCCTCAAAATCCAAAAGGACCACGTAAAATTTAAAAAAAAAAAAAAAAAGACAAAAATCCCCCCACTTTAAAACATGTGCTGCTGGACTATGTTTACTGACTACAGGGTTCCAGCAAGTTTGGGGCTTCAGATTCAGCTCCAGAAAATGAACATATGACCAGGACCATGTGGGGAGTAGCCCAGTGAATTCTTCATTTCAGGTCACCCACTAGAATCCCACAGCATGTCTGGTTCTGCACTGAGAAAACTGTTCCAGCACATGCATGTGAGAGGCCAATCAGGGTGCAGCAAACTGAGAGACTGTGGCCCATTTTGATAAATATATTTCCTTGAACTGACAAAAAGGGATGGACAGTGATTTCTGAGATATCCACCAGGGAAAATCTAATTGAGAGCCAATTAAAAATATTAAAGGAATATGAAAATCCCGGGTTTATGGTGAGGTAGGGATGAGAGAGGGAAATTCAAAACACTGGAAAAGAAAAGATGTATTAAAAGCAGCAGCAACAGCATACCTGTATGAAATAATCATGGTTCAAAACAGGGATCAGGGGCTACCACTCTGCAGCTGGAAGGGGAATTGGGGAAACAAAAGGGAAAAAAAAAAGAGGTGGATGTTTATAACTGCTATTTTAGAATGTGTCTACTTCCACTACAAAGTCAGAGGTACAGATAATGTGGAAGTTAAATATTTTAAAGCAACGGCAACTTTCTATAGGCTCTCGTTGGGCCTCTACAATTAGAATATTTTGAAGGAAGACAAAGAAAGAAAGAAAGAAAGGAAGGAAGGAAGGAAGGAAGAAAGAAAGGAAGAAAGAAAGAAAGAAACAAACAAAGAAAGAAAGAAACAAAGAAAGGAAAGAAAGAAAGAAAATTTATCTTTGCTAAGACAGACTTTCCCCAAATCACCCTGATCTGCCTCAGAAGTATCAGCCTTCTAGTAACGTACGGGGACAATAAAAATCACCCCAGATGTTTAGTGTAATATAAGCTTATATTTTTTAAATAGAAAGCAAATTTTTAAAATATCCAGGAACTTCTAAATCCTTATTTACAAAATAAAATTTGTGAGTATACCACGTAGTCTAAAACAAGAAGAATGCACATGATAAATGAGAGACTGCATAAATACTAGTTACTATTTCATAAGGGATAGACAGCAAGCAAATCAACAGTGCCTCATTTTTTTTCCCATTATTGGAAGGGAAAAAATAAAAGCTCTTTCATGAATTGGCTAGCCCAGCTTGCTCAGAACTTCAGTTATCTCAGCAATTCAGAGATTCCTACAAACCTCATCGGATGTTGCAATTCCCTCTACACCACCCCTGGCTCCCCACCCGGCTAACATTTCAGGTGCCTTCTGGTGATTGTGAATTAGGCTGCATTTCAGCTAAATAGGGTATGTTCAACCTGTGTCCAAGGAAGGATTTTTTTTCCCCCCAGTTATCATAAAGTGCTGAGTTCTCTTTCAAGAGAGACACCGATGGAACAGAAGCCCGAAGGTTGGGTATCCTCAGCCCAGTGTAGGCTTGCCCTGCCCTCTGTGCCCTCACCAGCAGCTTGTGTTTGGGTCCACAGCCTACCTTGTAAATGTTGTGACTGAGATTGTGTGTGGACCTTCTTTTTGGAGGTGCATTTGTCTCTGCTGCTGTTCCGGTTCTCTGTGGGTTTGGTGTGAGGAGGGTCATCATTTGTGGTCAGATACTTGAGAAGCTCCGAGCAGGGACGCCTTTGTGGCTTTTGCTGTTGACAAATGCTCTTCGCTTTATTGCTCCATGAATTCTCGGTCTTAAAAACAAGGCATAAAGAAAGCTAAAATTGGTGAACTGAACCTTATCAGAATGGATATAGGTTTTCTGAAGAGATGAGATTTTCAATGAAGTGTTCAGTCTAAGTGTACTAGATCTATGAGCTGTGAATAATTGTTTGCAGAACAAGGAAAGAAAATTACATTTAAAATTCCTAAATGACATTTATGCAGCTTTTTATTTCATTTCTCCTACATTTCAGTGTTCCTACTCAGCAACATGTAACTAACAAGACCTTACAGAGCCTTTACTGTGAGTAAAAAAAAAAAAAGCCTGTTTAAACCTTAATTTGCCACTGATTGCCAGAGCCCAGTACTCACAATTCTCTTAAGTACCCCTTAACGCTCCATTTTCACTCACAGTGAATGGCAAGACAAACATTGTTTAATACAGCCCGCTAACCGAATTATGTCATTCCAGCATTCCATGCAATTAATGGCAGAGATAGATCTTTTGTGGTGATTCCAGAGCAATCTTTCTCAGGTTAGACAGCTGGCAAAATGGCAATCCAGCATCTTAAAGTCACTCATAGATGATACTGGGCTATCAGCGAATTTTATTTGCCCACGCTGCTGCATGTATTAATAAAGTAGGCAAGAAGTAAGAACTGTCATTTCAATCGTCCAAAGACAAAGCGTTGATGAACTCTTCCTAGTTTAAAATAGCTAGAGTATTGCTTTTGGAAACCCATTTCGTAATCTGTTTCACCATTAGGAAGCCGCTGCAGGATTCCAGCTGAATTAACACATAGAAACCTATTGTTTATTTTATAGCTTTAAGCCAAAGTCCCTTGTGACTTCCCCTCCTGTATTAAAAAAACTTTACATTTGTACCTTAACAACTGCAGGGTTTGTTCTGATCCTGTGATTATGGTTTGCATGGTTGTGGGTACTGAGGCCACTGCATTCATTATAACTTAGCTGAGTGTTGGCTGGTGCCAGTAAGAGCTTCTTAAGCTGGAAACATATCAAGGAAGAGAGAAAGCAAGAAACGTTAGGCATCTTTTCAGCGTTAGAATAAGCTGTTGAAATTTTAAACTTAAAATTAATTAATTTTACTTACAAAAATGAATTCACTCTAATCATAGCACACCTTAGCACAACAGCACTAAGGAAACATTTTTAAAAAGTAAGAAAAAGTTTGGCATTACACTACAAACTGAAAAAGTGTTACCTTCTCCTACATTTGAGACTTAGTAGTATCTACCTTAATTTTTCTTTTAGATAAAGTAAGCCAGAAGAATCTTCCTAAAAGGATTTCCAAATACCTATGAGGTGAGAAAAGCTGCTTTACTAAATGAAGACTAGGGGATTTGGGGGTGGGGGTGGGGTGGGGTGTACATTTCCCCCTCAATAACCCAAATGAATCAAGGGGCAATAAAGAAAAGATTCTGTGATGTTTTGAATCATGTTTCACAATCAAGTGTAAAACACTACTGATTCAAATAATATTTCGGATAAAAGAGTGGCTTTCACTAAAAAGAATTTTTAAGTAGGTAGAGCCCTGGCCTGTAGATCAAGAGATCTGGGTTCTGGCTTAGGCGAAGCATTTCCTCTCTTTTGACGTCTTTCTCTTCATTTGACTTGCTGGCCTTCCAGGACCTCCCTGATGGGTTATGTAGTATGACTCCGAGTCAACAGCCCCTCCCAACTGAAACCACTGTGTGGATGAAAATCATTGGGTATCCACGTAAAGAAATCAGAGTCTTAGGCAGCAAAGCCAATGACACTGGCACATGGAAAAATTGGGGAATACATATGTTACCACTGCTTATGAGATATTCTCCTCTAAACCAGAAATCTCAAACTGCAAAAGCGTATAAGTAGGGTCTCCATAGGTTTACATGGAATGCTTTTAACATACAGAAACTTAGAGACGGGAGAGAAACAACACCTAAACGGCAGGCCAAAGCACACTATTAAAGTTTGCAGGATGGCATTCCATAATTTACATTGCATGCTTTTACATCAGATTTATGGCAAATGACAAATGGCTACCATAGCTGAGGAGGTAAACTGTGTCTTAGAACTAATAAAATCCTAGTCGAGTACTGCACTGAAAAGAAAATTCACTCTTCATTGCCAATAAATCTACTCTTCATTGCCTACCATAAATTTAGGTAACTTAGGTGGCAAATGTGCTATTATTTTCAAGTCTTCATAAGAATTATGGATCCAAAGCCTTGAAATACTGCATACTCTTTGATCTACCTTCTATTTCTGAAATAATATGCATGAGAATAAAACTACAAATACGTCAATTATCATACAATTTATGATGGTGAAAAAAAACCAGGAAAAAGACTAAATATCCCCACCATAAGGGATTGCCTAATAAATTAGTTCATCTCCAAACAATAAAATACTATGCAACCATTCAAAATTATGCATCTATTTAAAATTCATGAACATGTTTATGATATATCTTAAAACAAGAGATTTCAATAATTTTTGATACTAGAGATTATTTGAAATTACAGGTGAATTTTTTGTCTATTCTCTTTAGTTGTCTATATTTTCTAAGTTTCTAACCACAAACATCAATAATACTAAGATATAAAAAACCTACAAAAGGTAGTTTTAAAAAACTGCAGTGAGACGACATGAAGACTGTATTATCAACATTTTTCAACACAGAATCACAGAATTTGCAACTCCGAGTGTGCCTGGGGATTATTTTGGCATCACTCTAAATGAAAAATCCAAACCTTATTGTTACTACATCATACCCACGCAGCGGGTAGCCAGAGGCAAACTCCAATTCCTGTTCAACAGTAGGAAGGGTTCTTACCAGAGACGGCTCTTCTGTCTCCTGAGGCGGAGGGGTGCCATCAGGCATGGAGGAAGGACTAGCCTCATTCTCGGTGGTCACATCTCCATCTGTCAGTGCATCAAATGAGGGTAATCCGTCTTCATCCACAGGGAGACTGTCCAGTGTCTCTGTGAGGACTGCTAGCAAGTTTGCCTCATTCTCTTCATCTATCTTCTGCAAAAAACAGTAAAACAGAAGAAGTCACGAGTTAGTTCACATTGGGAGTTGAGTAATCTATTAATCAGCATAGGCTGAATATGTTTACCCAAATAAGTATGTGATACATGAAATTTGGAACATCCGTGCCAGAACACAAGATCACGTCTTCCTTAAATTCCAAATCCCTTTTGGTCTGAATCACACAATCAATTAATACCTTTAGTGTACCAATCTCTGATTGTTGAGCTGTCCAATTTAGCTGTTTATTGTGTCGGTGTTAACAGTGCTAAATACGATTCTGTCTTGTTCACAGTCATTTTCCGTATATTTATGTCTTGTTTCCTTAACTAAAAGAGAAGATTTAGAGAATCTCAGGGCTTGAGAGCATTTTAATTATCATCTATTGCATCTTCAGATATAGTGTTTCAATCTCCTGTACAGCAGACCCACCAAAATGTTTAGATAACCCTCTGTTTGAACACCACTACAAACTGAAACTATACCAAGAAAAACTATACACTTCCATGGTTTCAATTATAATCTCATCACTGAACACTCCACAGTCATTTATTTCTCTCCCTGACATCTCTCCCAACTTTAGTCATAAATCTATACCTGCCTACTGGACATTTCTACCTGATAAGAGCTCCCTCATCTCAAAATCCAAACTTAGGACCTTTCGTGGAAAAAAACCCGAAAAAACAAAAACAAACCCAAAAAACTTGCTGTTTCTCTTGACTTTCTGGGTTTGGATAACAATTCTTCAGACCCTAAACTCTGGAACCACCTTGAGTCCTCTGTACCTGGCCAGTCACTAGGTAGAGCCTTACTTTGTAACATCTCTTGAATGCATTCACTTCTTGTGACCAGGGGTACTTTCTAGGGCAATGTCGCCTCTAACGGGGGCTCTTGCAAACATGGTTTAACTCATTTTCCTACCTGCCACACTCATTTCCACCAACACATCCTTGGAAAGCTCATCTTCAGTTATTCATTGCACAAATATTTTTGAACACCTACTGTATGTCAGGGCCATGTTAAGTGTTGGAGACACAAGGAGAAACAAGACAGAACTCTGCCCCTCTGAGAAACTACCAGGGGAAGGAAAGAATCTGTAAACAATTTATTATAAAAGAGAATATTCATTTATTTCAGCACTCTGTAAAAAAAAACTCAAGATCTTCCAAACTGGAGCTCATACCCCTTGTCTATAGGTCAATGTGCTATATTCTTATGTACCTGGGCAACCAATGTCAATGCTGGGCATACAGTAGACAGTCATTGATTACTTGCTGAATAATTCATTGATCTGCATTTTTTTTACCTAAAATATATGTTGTGTAGGTCACTTTCTTTCCCTTCTTTTAGCACTTCACGTTGTCCAATCTGACCTGCTTCATAAGTCATCTTTTTAAGTTCTGTACGCTATGACATTAACAATATCAGCTAAATTATCCCACACAGATTCTATTACAAAATACACCTAAACTGCTGACATCTAACAAAGTCAGCAGTGCCACACTTCCTTTCTCTCTAGCACTGAACTCCAGTTAATTGACCTGACAAAATTACAAGAATCACAGAATAAGACAGCTAATCAGAAAATCAAATTGTATTACTAGAGAAGTTAGGCAGGCGTTTATCACGTATACATTCTATTTTCACATAAAAATTGCTTTCCCTCCTTACTGATGATTCTCCATCCAGGAGTAAAACTATGAACATCTTTCTGTTTTGGATTCAAGAAGGCAAGAAGAGCCATAGATACTCATGGTAAACTTTATTTGGCACTTTTAACATTTGTTTCCATCTCCTTAATGGCCCTGTGCTTGACCTTGTGAGTCAAGTGGTTTGGAGAACACAGTGTGGAGTAACAATTCGAGGAGTTTTTAGACTAGTGCAGGCGGTAAACCCTAATCAGAAGGGGTGAAATGTTAACTTCAAAATTGCACCACTTCCTTCCATAAATTGGTCAATCCTTTAAAATCCAAATTGCTCAATTCAATAACAAGACTTTACTGAGCATCCCCCTCACCCTCAACTCTTCTGGACTCTGTCCATGTGACCTTAATAATAAAGATACTGAAATAATTTGCTCCTATTTTCTGCAGAGGATCATAATCTGGTATCCAAAGATGCCAATCTCTCCCTTTTAATTTTGATTTCGATTCTCCCACGTACCAAAAACCAAATTCAGGTTATTAAACTATTCTGAATAAAAGTTATATTTCAATGAAATATGTATTATTTTAAATCTTAAAATATATAAATGAAATATATATTATTTTAAATCATTTCAAAATCATCTCAAAATCAGATTTACACTAATATAAGTATCCCCATATTGCCTAATAAATATAATCTTTGAAAACGTCTCAAGCACACACATGCGTGCTTACACACACACACGCACACACACACACACAAGCACACGCACAAGCACTTTCAATAAGTTGGACATTTTTTCCAGGTATCCCAGTTTTCAGAAAGGCTTACTTCACTGAAGTTCAAAAAGAGCTCAGGAAAAATAGTTAAGCATGTTTACCAGTAAATGAGTAATTTTGTTTACTCTGATTTAAATTTTGCATTTGGCTTCCCAGCAATACTACAAGCCCCTATTTGCTTTCAATCACATAATACAATAGTGTCTTAGTTCTATCCCTAGTGTAAACAAATGACGATAATTCCAATCAAGTCAAAATGACAAAGAACACTTAAATTAACTAGTTTTCTTCAGTTCCTTTAATAAGCCTGGGTGAGTGTACACCAAATACAGTGGCAGAAATACTGGAGCTTGATGATGTCATAATTAATTTACAAGACCTGATTAAACCACCAACTATTTAAAGTCTCCTCTCTCCTGAAACCACCATGGGAGGGGAGGGTTTGTGGAATGGAAGACTGGCATTGTAGGGGGGGCGAGGGGGGGGGGGGGGGGGGGGGGGGGGGGGGGGGAGGGGGAGGGGGAAGGGCAGGCTGGTCTTAAATCAGTATGGAACAGTGGGACTGTAATCATTATTTACAGGCAGTGTCCATTAGAAATAATTATTAAACCTTTTTATTATCATCCTTGTGTATGTGTGACTCAGAGAGGTGCTCCAAGACCATTTGTTTTAATAAAGTTGCTCTTGAATTAAGGTAGAAACGAATGCTATGATTTCAAAATCTCTGTTTTCTTTCATCATAGCATACTGGGAAGAAAGTTTGATGACACTTCTGTGTTGAAGCTCAACAGATATTCGTACATGTAAAGTTGAGTGAACACTGTCCCTCATTCTGACGATTTCAATTAATTTGGCATGAGTTTCAACAATCGAACACCCCAGAGAAGGCAACACATGTGACCAAAAGAACTCAAACAATTAATGTCACTTTCCATTATTGCTTCGGTCCCAATTTACAGAGCAAATAAATGAAAGTCGCTGCAGACAAAGCCCACTGGCCTACTAACACGTGTCTGCTCACAGGGCATGGAAATACATGAGTCAGGAAAAATGCCATTGCAAGATAACCTTTCCAAGACTCGGCTCTGATACTGCTTTCTAATTGTTCAAAATAACTGTTTTTATAAAAATATACTAATTAGCTCCATGTAAGTTAGGAAAAGAAAAGCAGAGTGGCGAAAAAGAGAGAGCAGATCACCAATTGGGTGGTGATCTACAGCTACACAAACAGCTCAGTCTCCTCTGGGGGCAGAAAGGCAGAAGTAAGGTTGGGAAGCAGACAAGGAACATTTCCATGTGGAGCTCTGTGGCTATCAAGCTGCATTTCCCACGATGGGTTTCAACCTTGGCCTCTCCTTACATAAAGGAAGTCCACTGCTATTCTTCTGACCTAAATAAAGGTCCTTGTGACTCTAACACTTCAATCTCTAAGGGCTCTCCAGGAATAAAGAAGGCATAGCAACAAAAACTCACTCAAGGTGTAAAGAATTTCCAGTGACAGATACACATACACATACACATACATGTATACTAACAAACCACAATTTAGAATGTGCAACAAATCGGAAGCCGTATTGTGTCCTTAATAAACGATAGTTCAGAACAGTCAATAAAACCAGAAGATTCATTACCTCTCTTTGGAACTGTCGGTTCCCTATATGAATTGCACTAAGTGTGATATAATTCAAAAGGTACAGCTGAAGGAAGGTAGATTCAGCCCCTTCACACGCCCCAAGTCATCTTAAGATTGAAATTTGGGATCCAGTGTATAATATCTGGGCCTTGCTCCTTTGTGAGCAGTTGGCAAAAGGATCTTCCAACCAGTTACACATGGTGGGGTAGACAATGCATTCAACTCACCCAAATGCACACAGAGTGAATAAATCCACTAAATTAAGGAGGAGGTGAGGGACTCTGAGATGCCGACGCCTGAAAGGAGAAACACAGAGTGCAAAACTGCATGAGGTATCCCAAAGATTTTTAATGCAGACTACCTGGAAGGACCATGCCCTGCTTATGACAGTAATTTTTTCCACATCTTGTAGAATTGCAATTATACTCTGCATCCCTAGGTTCTTACACTCGCTTGATCTCTGTTTGATAAAAATAGTTTAATAGCCATTTAACCACAGCTTCATTATCTTAGCTCTCTTAATGCGAATTAGGCCAGGAGAATTCGTGCCTCCTCATTAGTCAAATCATCAACAAGAAGGAAACAGTGGGGTCTTCTTAGCATTCATTAATCAGTTTCAATACCTTAGGGGCTGTTTACTCTGAGATCAATCTGTGTGAGAGGTCCCTTAACCTCTCTGAGCCTCTATTGTTTTACTACGTAAAATTTCGAGTTATCTCCCGAATTCCTATTACAGAATTTTTCTGCACTCATGAGTAACAAGGAGGAAAAAAAAAGAGTTGATAAACGCCTGAGAATTCTTAAAGAAGGTGCTCAATAAACATCTCCTGTATATGCCCATCATCTTGATTACCTGTATTTGAACTTCATTCTTTGAGCACGTTCTACCGCTGACTCTTAGCACTGGGCCAGCTTCCTCCCAACTTCCCAGCATGCCTTGGGCTTCCTTCTTGCCCCATCCTGCTGATTTGGAAGCAGCTAATGAAGAAAAAATTAACTCCTACTTTAAGTGAGGCCTAATTAAGAAGGGAATTCTGCTAGAGTAACATCTGGTAATGTATTCTGAAGCCAAATATAAATGACATTTTTGGATTATCCACTATATTGGATTATTTGTTCCAACAGATCCCACCAGGAGTTGAAATAAATAAATAAGAAAGTGAATTTTATGATAGATTCAGGGGCTCAGATAAGGAATACAACTGATCATAGGCGTCCCTTTCCCGAATCACCGTATATAAAGTGCTGTACCACCGTTTCATGCACGAAAAGGCAAAAAATGTTTGCATGTATCAAGGTTGGTTTTGATGTATAAAGTTTGATTCAAGATTTGCAAGAAGCTGAATTCAAAATAAAGACAAAATTTTTCTTCTGAAATGAAATAAAAAATAACAATTCAGATTAAACCCCTGAAATAGAATTTGAGGTTTTAAGTTTTTTTAAAAACCATTTTAATGAGGACAGATAACACTTCACTAATTGTTTACTGCCCATGTCTGCTCTGAGTAGTCTGAGTCTTTGCTGAAGACGTTGTTAAATATTTTGAATACTATTTTCAAACAATTCTTTTTCCTTCTTTCTTCTCTTTCTCTCCTTGAATGCTCTACAATCCACTGTGGTTTTTCTTGTTTTACTTACACCCAGGCACGGGTAACAACAGCATGTCTGTCCACCTTCTCACACTCCAAATCGGGCAGAATCCCCACACGGCACTTCTTATAGGTTGCTAACTCCTACCCCATTCCATAGGAAGAGCCTCTAAAACACTCCACTAACTTTTTGCTTAGCATATGGAATAAAGGGCTTTGAAAATGGGATGGTCACTTGAAGGCAGAAAAAAAAAAAAACCTAAGAAATCTCAAGCATATATGTCCAGCAGAAAAATAATCAAGACAGTAAAGACCACCTTACATCATATCACACATTTCTTATAAAAAATACTTTTTCATCTATTCATTTCTTACAAATACCCCAAAAGTTAGCTTATTCCTCTATTTTATTCCCAGGAGAGATCCAATGAGTACATTAGGCGCCACTGTATTTGCCCTGTCAGATGCCCTAGTTGCTGGTTGTACGATATAGTGGCTAACAGAAAGAACACAAATTTAAATTTCACCGTCTAGGCAACTCCCCATGAAACTACAGGCTACTTAAAATATCGTGTACGTAAATGTGTCTACACACATCACACCCCTCAACACACATAAGTCTGCATTTCAAGGACATATTTAAAACAGAATCTATGTATATGTGCATCTCAATCTCTTGAGTGTAGTCTACATATTCAATTGTCATTGACTGTGTAAGCGTATAATCAGTGCATGTATTTTTCCTCCCAGTTATCCACTCTAACTGAAGAAAGCAATGAACAAAAACTGAAGATAACTCCCGCAAAAATAAAATAAAATAAGGATCAAGCGGAAATAAACACAAGCAAAACTGAAGGATTCCCTCCATAGATATATTTACCTGTGGGAGTCCATTTCATTCCCGTTAACACTTAACGCTCCTATTTAAGCGGGCATAAAATTTAGGTTCACATCTGTACTTAGGCTCTATACTAACTTATTAGCTTATATCACACACTCATGAGTTAATAAGCATGTCCTGAACATATGAAGTCCATTATTCTGAAAAGGTCACATGAGTCAAAAGTGTAAATACAGAAGTTCAAGAGAAAGGCCTAAGAAAATCCTGGTTGATGCACTCAAAATGAGCTAGTTAAGGGGTGGGTGGGGGAGATGTTTCACGTCTATTCCTCACACTATATAGAGGAAGCAACTGGGTTGTGCCATCAAACAGGAGGCTTAATAGACCTGAAAAGAGCCAGTAAGGCATTCCATTTGTCCTCAAGTTTAAACCAAGAGAGAAACTGGGCAGGTTATAAGAACACCAGACTGGAAGTCAAGAGAATGGATCCTAGTCCCATTTGGACAACCAGCTATCTGTATGGCTTAAGTCAAACAACTCAATTCCGGCTGCCCTGCACATGCTAGAATGATCATTCTATAGGCTCCCAGCTGGCTTCCTGTTTTCACTCTTGCCACTTGCCACCCCATCCCAATAGTCCATTCTCAACCCAGAAGACAGTGATCCTGATAAAACTTGAGTCTTATCTTGCCTCAATTTTGACCACACCCTCCACGGCTTCCCATGTCTCTAAGAGTAAGAGTCAAAGTTCTAAGAGTGACCTACTAGCCTAGGATCACCATATAATTTATCATCCAAGCCAGAACACTTTTGAGAGTGATTGGGAATAATCAACAATCAACCACTGGGGGCTTAACCCAGACTACTGCAGGCTAACTGAGATGCATTGTTGGTTGCCCTATATTAGACCTATATCCTCTGATGCTCTCAACACCCCCATTTATCAGGCTGAATCCTTTCCAAACACTCTGAGCTCCTTACTAGATCACAAAAATGCCAGGCATTCCTCTGCCCCAAGGCTCTGCACCTGCCGTTTCCCCTTTCTAGAAGGAGCTTCTGCCAGAAGGCCACATGGCTTGCCCCCTTTATCCCCTTATTTACTCAGATGTTACCTTCTCAGTGAGACCCTCCTAACTACTCCAAACACAGTCTATCCACCTTCCTGGTTTATTTTTCCCTTTGAAACTTACTGCTTAACTGAAACTTAACTCAGTATATATTTTAATGACAATTGTTCATGGTCTGTGTAAAATAGAAGCCCTGCAAGGTCCATCTGATCGCTGGTTAAAACATGTGACGTATAGTAGAAGCTTAATTAAAATGAATCAGTGATAACTAACAAGTCTAATCAGTTCTGAGAATATAATGCGACTTTTCATCCTCCTTTTGTTATTGCCACTGTTGTATCCTCTGTACTTCCCACCTCTTCTCACCCTCAGCAGATTTGTCTTGATAATAATGTTTATCTTAGGCTCTGATTTAAAATAGCTTCCATTCATTTCTCATGCATTTTTTGTAAATCCATCTTTTGTAAAGGAAGGGTTTGGGATGGGTCTTGTAAATGTAGAGATTTACTCTCACTAATTCTGGTGTTTGGAAAGATACTGGAATGCATTATTAAGCAATTAATTCGCAAATATCTCAAAAGAGCCAAGAGAAAAATCATGCCAGACCAGCTAACTACCTGTCCATGCAGGAGCATCAGGCTCACTAATCAAGAGAAAACAATTGATATAATCTATCTGGATTGGAGTGAGCTTCTTTATTTCATACCTTATAACATACTCGTCTACAAGCTGGGTATATATATTACTCTTAGCCAGAGGGTTTTTCAAACTGTGTTCCATGGAACCTTGGACATCAGTACAGTTACTACAAGGATTGACTGTAAATATTTTAGTATATAATATATTTTATATAATTGAATTCATATACAAATATAAATAATTTGCTTTTAGAAAGCAAAATGTACATTCAATTGTGTTATTTATCTTATCATAAACACAGTGGAGATCACCACTGCCTTAACCTACCAAGTTGAATCATTTGGCATTGGTCTCAAGATTTAAAAATATCTTGAGATGTGCACATGAGCAGTTTAAAACCTGAAGCCATTTACAAATACTCCTTTCTATGAAGCAGGGTTTTCTCCATCCTCTTCAATCAAAACAAAATAACCAGTTGCTAAGATTGCTATAACATACCAATCATTATCTTATAATCCAACTTCACTTTTTTATGTTCATTTAAATAGTGTCAAAAATATTATGACATAAAAATGTTATTTTGATATAAAAAATAGTAAACAGCAGCTGACCTTTACTGAGTGCTTCTCATGTGCATGGTGCTGAGTTAATTTCTTTATGCATATTATTTCATTTAAACCACCATTAACCCTAGTAGTAGTCCGAAACTCATGTGGCTAATAAGAAGCAGAGTTGGATATCAAAACAGACACCTCTGATAAAAACTTGTTCTCCCTCCCTTTTTTTATATGTTAGGATTTTATGGAAGAAATTATTAGAACAAAAATGAAAGTGGGCATGGGCTAGTCTAATCTATATTCACATTTGGAGGGTACAAAATGAGCTGGAAAGACATGTCAGTTCATTATCAACAGGTAGGGACTAAGGTGAAGAAATATAGTTACATCCCATGAAGCAGAGTTGGCCTTCCATGTAGAAAGAGGCGGTTTCTCTGAGATTGCTTCTTACTATCTACTGCTGGCCCAGTGTTACTGCCTATCTTTAGTCCTACTGGGTGTGATTTTCTCTTTGATTAGAATGATCTCCCCTTTCCCCTTCATTTTTTTTCATATCTCTGACTCCCACCTCAAAGCCTATTATAAGTGGTCCTTCTTTAATGAAAAGTTTTTCAACAAATCCAACCCATACTGGTGTCTTCAAGCCTTTATAAGAGTAACCTGGATCCCTGGTTAGAAATACAGATTTCTGGATCCCACCACATACCACCAAATCAAAATATCTAGATCAGTGTTTCTCAGCTTTGGCACAATTGACATTGTGGATCGGATCATTCTTTGCTCTAGGAGGCGCTGCCCTGTGCCCTGTAGGTTGTTTCACAGCTTCCCTGACCACTACCTATTTAGATGCCTATAGCACCTCTCCAGTTGTGACAACCAAAATTGTCTCCAGATATTGCCAAATATTTGCCAGGAGGCAAAACTTCTCCCATTTGAGAACAATTTCCCTAGAGAAACAGTCCAGGATTCTGTAGTTTTGATAAGCACACCAAGTGATTCTGATAATCATGCAAGTTTGGGTAAGTTGCTATTTTGTGCCTGTTGAGAAATGTATAAATAAAGTTAGAATATACGATTCCACGTATGCTAGATTTATCTCTTCTCACACATGCAATTCTAGTAGTGCCTAATAGTTATTAATAACATTTTTGATTTATTCTATGTGAATGCTTATTTCTAATAAGCATTCTAATAATTAATGTGCCTAGGTGTTTCACAGCTTACTCCCCGAATTTCTTTTGGATTAGTTCTACGGCATTTTACTCTTTTTATTACCAATCACTCTCCTCTTTCTTCAGCATTTTCTGACCATCATCATTATCATAAAGTTCATTTTCGTTTTGTAGCCTATTTGATTACATAGACTAGATGCCAAATGATTCCTGAGGATTTTCTTCTATATACTTTCACAGAGTTCTTAAATATTTCTAGACTTCTTAAGATTTTTTTAAAGATCAAAAGCACATAAAAGCCTTGTAAGATTTTCATGTTCTTATGAAAGAGGCAGTGAGGCAAAATATAGATTCTGAAGTTAGATTGCCTGAGTCGGGATCCTGAATTCATCCTTACAAGGTATGTAACCTTCAGCTAGTTACTTAACCTCTCCATGTCTCAGATTTCACGTCTGAGAAGTATGTTATAATAATGACTTAAAGGGACTTCTCTGGTGGCGCAGTGGTTAAGATTCTGCACCCCCAATTCAGGGGGCCCGGGTTCAATCCCTGGTCAGGGAACTAAATCCCACATGTATGCTGCAACTAAGAGTTCGCATGCCACAACTAAGGAGCCACCCAGCACAACCAAATAAATAAATATTAAAAAAAAATTTTAATTAAAAAAATAAATAAAACTCTGAGCTTAATTTAAAAAAAATAATAAGGCTCACATTGTAGGGTTATTTTGAGACTCAGTTGTGCTAATCCATGCATACATGTAGAACAGTGTCTGATATATAGTAACGACTTACGTTTGCTATTAATAATATTATCACTATTATTGTCCTCATGCACTAGATTGAGTTCGAAGTAACTGAGACCAAATATAAATTTGTTGAAAAAATAATATGAAGGAGCACAGAGTAGACTTTGAGGTAGGGACAGAGTACAAACAAATGAAGGGAAAAGGAAAGAACATTCTACTCAATAAACAGACACAATATAGAGATTCGAAATGTGCCATCAAAATTATTAAATACATGAATGCTCAGAAATCCTTACAATTTGTATAAAGGTCATTGCCTACCTGTTACTTGTTAAGGCTGATATGTCCGAGTTAACAGGCATGGTTTGACATAATCCCTGGATGATTGCATGTTCATTACATGAAGTGATCACCTGAAATCCATATCAAGCTGAACTTTGATATCTACACTGGACATACACTTGTGCACACACAGGCATAAATACCATATTTATGTGCATGTTTATAAATGTATGTTTTTATTACTTACACATTTTTTTTTTTTTTTTTTTTTT